>NC_047506.1:28289130-28641968 GCF_902827115.2 Pseudochaenichthys georgianus | reverse complement strand
GTCTCGGTTGCCGGCCGGCACATCGCCAGACATGAAAGGATCTCCTCCCGACGGCTAGCTTAGCGCGCTAGCCGTCGGCGGAGGCTCTTGATGGTGAAGCGGGCACAGTGTCCGCACAAACCGGGGGCGTCGATAGCCTTCCGGGCATGTTCCAGCCCAAGACAGGACGAGCAGACCTGGTGCTCGATATTTTATACCCGCTGCCGCAAAGTTGAGCCTCAGAGCCTCCGTCTCCTCTGGTGTGAGGAAGAGAAGGGTCCATCCTGGATAGCCGGAGTGCCGACTTGGAGGGACGGAACAACAACTGGTATATTACTGTTCAATATATCAAAAACCCTTACCGTTAAAAAACGGCGGGGCAGAATTGAGTATTAACTGGTGTGTTAATATTCTAATCTTATGCGAAGCAAGTGTAGCCGGCAAGCGTCTGGCGACCGAAAGTTAGCTTAGAGTGGTTCAGTCTATGAACAGTTAAGCTAGCCAGGCTACTACACATTTAGAGATGTGCTCCGAAGCGAGAAGAGGTGTTTGAATGACGCTGCGTCGTAGCGCAAGCTACTTAAAGGGTGGTCGGATTCCCTGACGTGGTCATCAAGATCACCAGCCAATCAGGATTGGCGTAATGAGATTGATGCTTCTGAGGCATTCGCGGGGAGGCGTATCCCAAAGTGAGATATTGAACGGAGTGTTATGAATGAGAACAAGATTTTAACTTTAGTTTTTTTTCATCTAGTTTTTTCAAATTTAGGAAAAAAATGTTTTATATGTCCACTCAGGTGGACAGTATGTGTTAAAGTCTATGGTTAAAGTCTAAACTGAAAACTTGTACATTTGGAAAAAATGATAAATAAAGATGTTCAAACTTAAAATTACATTATAATAACTTAAGTATATATATTTAAGGCCCAAAAATATATTGCAAATTAGGTATTTTCAAGAAGAACAGTAGCAGTAACAGCATGAAGTTTAGTTGAAATATAGCCAGTGATGCATGACGTCCACTTTAGTGACAGGCGAATCATGATTTCCAAACATAAAATCAATACTTTGACAATTTATGAATTATATGATTCCTTAGTTGTTACTTGATGTCACCAAATGTTTTATACCTGCAGGGAGCACTTTCCATGAAAGGATTGGCAGGATATCGGCAGGGCCCAGGAGTTCAAAACTTTTAATCCCTATCTGATCAATCAGATTTGGATTTTGGGGAGTTCAACACCAAACAACAGGATTAGGATCACTTTGATATCCGATCAGATCAGGAAATCCAATCCATGCTTCAATCTGGATCAAATCTTCAAAACGGGTAGTTCAAACCGACAACACAGGATTGGGATCAGTTTGATCCCAAAAAACTGGATTATCCTGATCCCACCAGAGGGGTGGATTTCCAGTGGATTACCAGAGCAAAATGTACTGTACCATTTATTTAAAAATGTGTTTCAATATAAATAAGATGGAAAAGTTTGTTAACTGAAATAATACACCATTTTTAGCCTTCATGGCAAATCAATTTTATTTTTCGCTCATGTTTGTGGTGGCCTGTTTTGTTTTCAAGCAAATGTTGATGACATACATGTTTATGCTCATGAAAGTATCACAACAAAGATTGTCAATCGCAAATGTAATTTAGATTAAAGAAAAAATATCTTCAACAAAAAAAAGTCCATCATCTGTCATCACCTTTCAAAAGTAATTGCGGACAATAGATGTCTGCAATGTGGTCTCTTGTCTTCCATGTATTATTTTTCATGTCCACTAGATGGCGCTCGGTAGGATTAAAGCACTGATATTCAGGATCTAGTCATCTTGCAAAATCTGGATCAGAGTGATCCTATCCTGAATTGCTTTGAACTCCAGGGACAAAATGTGGCCGACTTGTCTGATCCTGGATCACAAAAAATGGGATTTCAAAATCTGATCGGATAGAGATTAAAAGTTTTGAACTCCTGGGCCAAGGTGACTTGAGCCTCATCCCAATACCCCTCTCTTCCCCTCCTCCGGGACTTGACCCGGAAATCGACCAAGACACGCCATTTTGAAGGACGTCCCAATCATAGATATATATAAATTAGGGCTGTCAAGTTAACGCGTTAATAATGCGTTAACGCAAAACAAAATTAACGCCACTGATTATTTTAACGCGATTAATGCATGTGTATTTTTTTTCCTCGGCCGCCCCGTAGCTTCAGAGCGCATCGAGTTTAAAATACCATCAACAAGCTGATGCTGACAGCCCCGCTGATGCTGACAGCCCCGCTCCTGCCGCCCGCTTGTGGCAGACCACACTTCCACGCTCACCGGCAGGCACCGACTGGCCATCGGGAGGACCGGGAGGGTGTGTGTATGTGTGGCCCGAGCGAGCGAGAGAGAGACCTTACTTGCATTGTTGTTGTTAGCATCTGGTGCTAGCTAGCTGCGCTAACGGATATAAGGAGCTATTTAAATGAAAACAGAGGAGCGCTCTATCCACACAACTGCGCCGAGCACTTGACTTTATGCAGGAAGCCAGACAGTGGGACATTGTACGAAAAGGTCAGCACATTCATGATTGCAGCAACATGATTGCAGCGTCCAGGCAGCTCCCGTTCGAGCATATGCCTTGAGTTGCACATAGCTCCAACGATCCAACACACACACACACACACACACACACACCATTTGTATTGTCTGAGAGAGGTTTCAGGTTGAATTGAGGCGAATATTTGTAATGTTCAGAGGTTGTGTGTTTAATATTCATGAGAATATTTGTCATTGTTCAAATGATAATAAACATTAGCATAAAGCATATTTGTCCACTCATATGTTGATAAGAGTATTAAAAACTTGAAAAATATTCCTCTAAGGTACATTTAGAACAGATCAAAAATGTGCGATTAATTTGCGATTAATCGCGATTAACTATGGACATCATGCGATTAAATATTGTAATCGACTGACAGCCCTAATATAAACACTAGATGACTCACCCGCGCTGCTGGCCAATGGAGACCGACGTTGCCACTTGGCCGCCATCTTGCCACAGGCAGTTCTCTCATTCATAATATTATGGTTTACTATTTAAATAACCATAGCTTGCTCAATTTTCAACCAATTTTCAAACAGTTTGGTTTTTATAAACATCGAAGATGTAGTTATGATACTGCATACTTATAATCATGGACTTTCATATGAAAATAACATTAATCAGATAAAGCAATAGCTATACACACACACAAGGTATTTATATTAAATATTTGCCGGTGTATATATTTCCATTTATTTTATTATATTGTTAATATTTAAAATAAATTATAAATAAATTATAAAATTAAAATACATTTATATTTTATATATAAAAATCGGTCTCATGTTACCACTCTGTAAGCCAAGAGTTGTTAATTTAGCAATGCCTTAGCTTGAAGAACAGGGACACAACTAATGACAATAGCATATGTTGGTGTATTATTTAGATATTCACACCTTTTATCAGAAGAACCAAACCAACATAAAATATGCTCACAGACAGGCCAGTTCTGTCTCATTTATCACAATTATTTTGACATGAGATCTTCATATCATCCTAGTTTTGTATTTAGTTTCTAGATTTGTAAAAAATCCAGAACCTTTGAAAAAGACCAAGAATAATATTAAAACTGCGGTCACACTTGTGCGCGCAGTGATGAGCGGGCTCTCGCGTCCGTGCGCCTGTCGGGGAGGGTTGCTGGTCCCCCCCTCAGTCCTCCGAAATGAGCCGTTTGTCATCCCTCTAAATTGTTTACCTGACTTTGCGTTCCTTTGTTTCTGACCAGGAAATCTTAGACATGTGCGCCAACTCTGTTAGGGTTAGGTTGGGGAAGAGCGCAGGGCTCCAGAGGAGCCCTGCGTGGTGCACTGGCTCTCGGTAGATAGGTGTTTAAAAAACATTAAAGACCTCCGTAAACATAAACCTTATAAAAACCCTTTTAAAAGCATCATAAAAGCTCCGTGAGGACAAGACCGTTTCAGATGAATGGTTAAAAAGTGCAGAGCGGAGCCGGACCACGGAACGGCGGCAGAGTATGCCCAAAAAGCAGATCTCCCCGTCCCAGGATCCGGAGGGTGGTGGTGTGTGTGTGTGTGGTGTGGTGTGTGGTGGTGTGTGTGTGTGTGTGTGTGGTGTGTGTGTGTGTGTGTGTGTGTGTGTGTGGTGTGTGGTGTTGGTGTGTGTGTGTGTGTGTGGTGTGTGTGTGTGTGTGTGTGTGTGGTGTGTGTGTGGTGCATGCGTGCGTGCACACACACCCTAACCCTATATGCCGACAGTGAAGAATAAACATATTTATAACTAGTTTAGCTAGCTCCAGAGGTAGATGGAATAGCTAAGTGTGTTTGGTCTAACTGTTAGTGTGTGTTTTGCTCAGCTCCGCAGTCAGTCACAGCAAACATTTAAATGTAAACCTAAGACGCAAAGAAGTCCAAGATAACAGATAAATATAAACAACTATAATGTAGATTCAATTATATGAGAGAAGTTGTAGATTAAGTGTAGACAGTATTTAAAAAAAAAGACAATGTTAACAGCAATGTAATAAGTATATACAGTATTATGCAAAATGACAAGTACTACATGGCACACAGATGTAATTTTTTTAATTATAAGTAAAAGTATGTAAGGCTGAAGTGACAGCAGTGATGAGCATTTAGATTAATGACGGGCATATTTATCGACTGAACATGCTCATTTTCTTCAGTAATGTGTCTGACCCTCCACTGATGCTGTATACTAAGTTTGGCGTTGAAAAAGAAAACATGGAAATGTAAGGTAATATTTCACTGTTTTTAACATTATGGTAATTTAAAAAAAAATCAAGAAGTTGGAGTTCTGGGGTTCCGGGACATAATATGTAGAGTAGGTCCACCCGAATAAGTGGGCACAATTTCAGGTCATTCGGAGTTACGGTGTGCACTTTGTAAAGGTTTCCAAAAATGGAAATGTAGTAGTTTGGATGAATTTGTGACATGTAAATCGTCAACAATGGTGTATTCGCTGTTAGCTTACGACCTCCACGAGTAATTTTTCAAAAATGTGCTCCTCAATTAAGTATATATTGGATAGGGGCTGAACTTGTCCTGCATTGGAATTTTTCCGATCATTCCCCTAGGAGGAGTTCGCAAGAACGTGCGTAAAATGGCTGAAAAACGCACATTGTTCAAAATGGCGGACTTTCTGGGGGGCGGGGCTAATGGAAGGCAATTTGAAATATGTGTGAATCATAATAGCAATACGTATACAGCGTTTCGTGAATATCGGAATAACTATATCCGAGTAGTTTGGAGTAATTTGCGACATGTAAATCGTCAAAAATGGTGTATTCGCTGTTAGCTTACGACCTCCACGAGTAATTTTTCAAAAATGTGCTCCTCAATTAAGTATCATATGGGATAGGGGCTGAACCTGTCCTGCATTGGAATTTTTCCGATCATTCCCCTAGGAGGAGTTCGCAAGAACGTGCGTAAAATGGCTGAAAAACGCATTTTTCAAAATGGCCGACTTTCTGGGGGGCGGGGCTAATGGAAGGCAATTTGAAATATGTGTGCAATCATAATAGCAATATGTATACAGCGTTTCGTGAATATCGGAATAACTATATCCGAGGTTTAGAGTAATTTGCGACATGTAAATCGTCAAAAATGGTGTATTCGCTGTTAGCTTACGACCTCCACGAGTAATTTTTCAAAAATGTGCTCCTCAATTAAGTATCGTATGGGATAGGGGCTAAACCTGTCCTGCATTGGAATTTTTCCGATCATTCCCCTAGGAGGAGTTCGCAAGAACGTGCGTAAAATGGCTGAAAAACGCACATTTTTCAAAATGGCCGACTTTCTGGGGGGCGGAGCTAATGAAAGGCAATTTGAAATATGGGTCATTCATAATAGCAATATGTAACACGCGTTTCGTTGAATATAGGAATTAACTATATCCGAGTAGTTTAGAGTAATTGAGACATGTAAATCGTCAAAAATGGTGTATTCACTGTTAGCTAACGACCTCCACGAGGACTTTTTCAAAAATGTGCTCCTCAATTAAGTATAGTATGGGATAGGGGCTGAACTGTCCTGCCATTGGAATTTTTCCGATCATTCCCCTAGGAGGAGTTCGCAAGAACGTGCGTAAAATGGCTGAAAAACGCACATATTTCAAAATGGCCGACTTTTGTGGGGCGGGGCTAATGGAATGTATGTACAATATATCCGCAATTCCATGAGAATGTCTGTGCCAAATCGTTGAAGTTTTGATAAACTATATGTGACTACCACACAATAGGGGGCGCATAGTGAGCAGTTTTTTTTGAAAATGTACGGGTTTTTTTTACATTTTCGAAAAGGTCCTGGGATCTGACGTGTGTCCCAAGTTTTGCGTCCGAAGCTCATTTTATGCTATCGCAATTTAAAAATAATGTATAGGCCACGCCCACATTCTGAATTTGTTCTGAAACTTTGAATCTAAGTTCGTAGTTGCCCCGAGAGTATGTGTACAAAAAAAAAAAAAGATTAGTCCATCCCCTCTTGAGTTATAAATTGGTGGTGTTTTTGGCGCCCCCTATAGTCCAAAA
This sequence comes from Pseudochaenichthys georgianus, assembly GCF_902827115.2. Lineage (NCBI taxonomy): Eukaryota > Metazoa > Chordata > Actinopteri > Perciformes > Channichthyidae > Pseudochaenichthys > Pseudochaenichthys georgianus. The sequence continues at coordinate 28,635,393 of NC_047506.1, read as the reverse complement.
TGAAAATACTTTGGTGTGCCTATTCCCCAAGACAGACTCAACGTTGCCACCAAAATCTGTGATGTTTGGATACATTGTTGATGAATTATGAGCATTTATTTTTAAGCCCCGCCTTTTTGCAAGTACGTTTTAATTCATGGCGGAAATATTTATCGTTTGAACATGCTCATTTCCTAGGGTAATGTGTATGACCCTCAGGCGATACTGTATACGAAGTTTGGTGTTGATAAACTGAAAATTGAAATTTAAGTGAATATTTAAGGGTTTTAAAAATTATGCTAATTTAAAAAAAAAAAAAGTAGGCGGAGCTAAGGGTTCCAATTGAATTATTTGTAGAGCAGGTCCACCCGGATATGTTTGCAAAATGTCAGGTCATTCGGAGTTACGGTGCGACTTTGTGAATTTTTCCGAAATGGAATTGAAATAGGTGGCGCTAGCGAGCAGGTTGGACAATTTGAACTCATTGACTCCAGAATATCAAATTTTTCACCGGTCCTGGCGTCCGTGCAAAATTATACAACTTTTTCAGCATCCTAAAGGCCTGAAAACAAGGATTCCGTAGCAGTATAATAATAATTAAAACTGCGGTCGCACTTGTGCGCGCAGTGATGAGCGGGCCCTCGCGTCCGTGCGCCTGTCGGGGAGGGTTGCTGGTCCCCCCCCTCAGTCCTCCGAGATGAGCCGTTTGTCATGTCTCTAAATTGTTTACCTGACTTTGCGTTCCTTTATTTCTGACCAGGAAATCTTAGGCATGTGCGCCAACTGTGTTAGGGTTAGGGTTAGGGTTAACCCTAACCCTATATGCCGACAGTGAAGAATAAACATATTTATAACTAGTTTAGCTAGCTCCAGAGGTAGATGGAATAGCTAAGTGTGTTTGGTCTAACTGTTAGTGTGTGTTTTGCTCAGCTCCGCAGTCCGTCACAGCAAACATTTAAATGTAAACCTAAGACGCAAAGAAGTCCAAGATAACAGATAAATATAAACAACCATAATGTAGATTCAATGATATGAGAGAAGTTGTAGATTAAGTGTAGACAGTATTTAAAAAAAGACAATGTTAACAGCAATGTAATAAGTATATACAGTATTATGCAAAATGACAAGTACTACATGGCACACAGATGTAATTTTTTAATTATAAGTAAAAGTATGTAAGGCTGAAGTGACAGCAGTGATGAGCATTTAGATTAATGACGGGCATATTTATCGACTGAACATGCTCATTTTCTACAGTAATGTGTCTGACCCTCCACTGATGCTGTATACTAAGTTTGGCGTTGAAAAAGAAAACATGGAAATTTAAGGTAATATTTCACTGTTTTTAACATTATGGTAATTTAAAAAAATAAAGAAGTTGGAGCTTTGGGGTTCCTGGACATAATATGTAGAGTAGGTCCACCCGAATAAGTGGGCAACATTTCAGGTCATTCGGAGTTACGGTGCCACTTTGTAAAGGTTTCCAAAAATGGAAATGTAGTAGTTTGGTTGAATTTGTGACATGTAAATCGTCAACAATGGTGTATTCGCTGTTAGCTTACGACCTCCACGAGTAATTTTTCAAAAATGTGCTCCTCAATTAAGTATTATATTGGATAGGGGCTGAACTTGTCCTGCATTGGAATTTTTCCGATCATTCCCCTAGGAGGAGTTCGCAAGAACGTGCGTAAAATGGCTGAAAAACGCACATTGTTCAAAATGGTGGACTTTCTGGGGGGCGGGGCTAATGGAAGGCAATTTGAAATATGTGTGCAATCATAATAGCAATACGTATACAGCGTTTTGTGAATATCGGAATTACTATATCCGAGTAGTTTGGAGTAATTTGCGACATGTAAATCGTCAAAAATGGTGTATTCGCTGTTAGCTTACGACCTCCACGAGTAATTTTTCAAAAATGTGCTCCTCAATTAAGTATCATATGTGATAGGGGCTAAACCTGTCCTGCATTGGAATTTTTCCGATCATTCCCCTAGGAGGAGTTCGCAAGAACGTGCGTAAAATGGCTGAAAAACGCACATATTTCAAAATGGCCGACTTTTTGGGGGGCGGGGCTAATGGAATGTATCTACAAATATGTCCGCAATTCCATGAGTAATGTCTGTGCTAAAATCCGTGAAGTTCTGAGAGTTATATGTGACTACCACACAATAGGGGGCGCTAGTGAGCAGTATTTTTGAAAAAGTACGTTGTTTTTTTTACATTCTTGAAAAGGTCGTGGGCTGTGATGCGTGTCCCAAGTTTTGCGTACCGAAACACATTTAAGCACATCGTCATAAAAAAAAAAGTACAGGCCACGCCCACAATTGTCATTCGTTGTGACACTTTCAATATAAGTCCATACTCATCCCCAGAGTATGTCTAAAAAAAAAAAAAAGATTTCGTCCATCATTTCATGAGTTATACATTTGTCATGTTTTTGGCGCCCCCTATAGTCCAAAATGGATATTACTTTTTGTGCTTATTCCCCAATACACACTAAACCTTACCACCAAAATGTGTGTTTTTTTGGTACATTGTTGATGAATTATGAGAATTTCTATCTAAGCCCCGCCTTTTTGCAAACACGTTTAGAGTAATGACGGCCACATTTATCGACTCAACATGCTCATTCCCTACGATAATGTGTCTGACCCTCCAGCGATACTGTATACTGAGTTTGGTGTTGAAAAACCTAAATTTGAAATTTAAGTGAATATTTCACTGTTTTTAACATTATGGTAATTAAAAAAAAATGAAGGAGGTGGAGCTTTCGGGTTCCACGACATAATATGTAGAATAGGTCCACCCGAATAAGTGGGCAAAATGTCAGATAATTCTGAGTTACGGTGCCACTTTGTAAAGGTTTCCAAAAATGGAAATTTAGTAGTTTGGATGAATTAGCTACATGTAAATCGTCAAAAATGGTGTATTCGCTGTTAGCTTACGACCTCCACGAGTAATTTTTCAAAAATGTGCTCCTCAATTAAGTATCATATTGGATAGGGGCTGAACCTATCCTGCATTGGAATTTTTCCGATCATTCCCCTAGGAGGAGTTTGCAAGAACGTGCGTAAAATGGCTGAAAAACGCACATTTTTCAAAATGGCCGACTTTCTGGGGGGCGGGGCTAATGGAAGGCAATTTGAAATATGTGTGCAATCATAATAGCAATATGTATACAGCGTTTCGTAAATATCGGAATAACTATATCCGAGTGGTTTGGAGTAATTTGCGACATGTAAATCGTCAAAAATGGTGTATTCGCTGTTAGCTTACGACCTCACGAGTAATTTTTCAAAAATGTGCTCCTCAATTAAGTATCGTATGGGATAGGGGCTAAACCTGTCCTGCATTGGAATTTTTCCGATCATTCCCCTAGGAGGAGTTCGCAAGAACGTGCGTAAAATCGCTGAAAAACGCACATTTTTCAAAATGGCCGACTTTCTGGGGGGCGGAGCTAATGAAAGGCAATTTGAAATATGTGTGCAATCATAATAGCAATATGTATACAGCGTCTCGTGAATATCGGAATAACTATATCCGAGTAGTTTAGAGTAATTTGCGACATGTAAATCGTCAACAATGGTGTATTCGCTGTTAGCTTACGACCTCCACGAGTAATTTTTCAAAAATGTGCTCCTCAATTAAGTATCATATGGGTTAGGGGCTAAACCTGTCCTGCATTGGAATTTTTCCGATCATTCCCCTAGGAGGAGTTCGCAAGAACGTGCGTAAAATGGCTGAAAAACGCACATATTTCAAAATGGCCGACTTTTTGGGGGGCGGGGCTAATGGAATGTATTTACAAATATATCCGCAATTACATGGGAAATGTCTGTGCCAAAATTCGTGAAGTTTTGAGAAACTATATGTGACTACCACACAATAGGGGGCGCTAGTGAGCAGTTTTTTTGAAAATGTACGTTTTTTTTTTACATTTTCGAAAAGGTCCTGGGCTCTGACGTGTGTCCCAAGTTTTGCGTCCGAAGCTCATTTTATGCTATCGCAATTTAAAAATAATGTATAGGCCACGCCCACATTCTGAATTTGTTGCGACACTTTGAATCTAAGTTCGTAGTCTCCCTGAGAGTATGTGTAAACAAAAAACAAAAAGATTAGTCCATCCGCTCTTGAGTTATAAATTGGTGGTGTTTTTGGCGCCCCCTATAGTCCAAAATGAAAATACTTTGGTGTGCCTATTCCCCAAGACAGATTTAACGTTTCCACCAAAATATGTGATGTTTAGATACATTGTTAATGAATTAGGAGCATTTCTTTCTAAGTCCCGCCTTTTTGCGAGTACGTTTTAATTCATGGCGGAAATATTTATCATTTGAACATGCTCATCTCCTAGGGTAATGTCTATAACCCTCCGGCGATGCTGTATACGAAGTTTGGTGTTGATAAATAAGAAATTGAAATTTAAGTGTTTTTAAAATTATGCTAATTTAAAAAAAATTAAAGTAGGCGGAGCTAAGGATTCCAATTGGATTATTTGTAGAGCAGGTCCACCCGGATATGTTTGCAAAATATTAGGTCATTCGGAGTTACGGTGGGACTTTGTGAATTTTTCCAAAATGGAATTGAAATAGGTGGCGCTAGCGAGCAGGTTGGACAATTTGAACCCATTGACTCCAGAATATTGTATTTTTCACCAGTCCTGGCGTCCGTGCAAAATTATACAACTTTTTCAGCTTCCTAAAGGCCTCAAAAACAGGAAACGCTGGCAGAAAAATAATAGGAATAATTTCACGAATAACAATAGGTATCCTTGCACTTCGTGCTAGGACGCCGTTGGGTCCTAGCACATCGTGCTCGGGCCCTAATAATAATAATACCACGAATAACAATAGGTATCCTCGCACTTCGTGCTAGGACGCCGTTGGGTCCTAGCACATCGTGCTCGGGCCCTAATAATAATACCACGAATAACAATAGGTATCCTCGCACTTCGTGCTAGGACGCCGTTGGGTCCTAACACATCGTGCTCGGGCCCTAATAATACCACGAATAACAATAGGTTTCCTCGCACTTCGTGCTAGGACGCCGTTGGGTCCTAGCACATCGTGCTCGGGCCCTAATAATAATAATAATACCACGAATAACAATAGGTATCCTCGCACTTCGTGCTAGGACGCCGTTGGGTCCTAGCACATCGTGCTCGGGCCCTAATAATAGTTGTGTAGCAGAGTTTCCGTAAGCAGGTAATTACCGGACTATGAGCAGATATGCTTCAGTTTAAAACTCAGTTCACGGGGCTCATTTTTATATTGCTTCAGTTTATAATCGTAACAGATCGAAAAATTTAGATTCATTTTTCAATAAATGATTCCACAAACAACAAACAACATAATTATTACATTCAAACAAACTACTTGTAGTAGATAACGTACATTATTCAGAAGTTTACATCAACTTTGAATAATAACACGGGAGAAACGGATCCTCTCTTTCCCTCCCTCTCTCTCTCCTGACAGCACGTCAGTTTCTCCTGCAGCTCGCTAAACAGAGGGCGGGGCTTCAGGTGATCCTGCAGAGCTGCGTGTCTCGGTCAGACTCAGCAGCTGATCTGATCTCTCTCTCGCTCCGGTTACACTTCACTCGCGTTTATGTCCATATCGCTCAGATCCAGCTCTCCTGATCGGCCTTTATAGAGAGCACCGATCAAACTATTAAGAGTGAATATCGGCCGATAATGACCGGCGGCCGATCGATCGGAGCCTCCCTAATTATTACCAGACATTTTGACCGTCAGGTTTTGAATTTACCGGTTTTTTATAAATGTTACCAGCTAAAAACCGGTAATTACCGACTAACGGAAACCCTGACACATTCACAGTCACGGCCACACCCAACAGAGCAACAGCCAGTGATCCACAGAAAGAGAGATTGTAACACTGGCTATGTAATTAAATCAACACTCTAGAGTTGTTTGGAGAATTCAACAATTGACTCCCTGTTTCAACACCAACTCGTTTTGAATAATAACTATCTTGGAGTTGAATGACACTTAAAATGAGTTGAAACAACTCTATATTTAAATTTCCAACTCCAACACTGAACATATAACACTTTTGATTTTGCTGTGTGGGGCAGTTCAACTTGATTTTTGGGGGGGTGGGGTGTGTGCCATAGTTTATGGGCGCTGTACGCCATATAGGCATAGTTATGTTAGTATAAGATTATAAGATGTACTTTGTTGATCCAAAATCAAGAAAGTACTTTTTTTGTAAATGTTCGGTGCCCCCCCATATTGATGCGCCCTTAGCATTCGCCTATACTGCCTATGCCAAGGGCCGGCCCTGGCTGCCAGTCAAGAAATGACGCTTCGTGATTGGTCAGCACCCGACAGCCCAACATGTCTCGAAACATCAGCCGTTAGCTGTTAGCACACAGAGCTCACAGCTCCTCATATCTGTTCAAAAACTGGGAAAAAGTTCAACATGAACAAACCACAGACTGTCTATGTGGTGAATACAGTCGCTGCTTTATTTATGTCTGTATGCCATTGTTGTGAGTTTGGACGGAGCAGCTATGTCACGATTTTGGTGTTATGTCACGGTTTTAGTGTTGTCTGTCTGGTAATGGGTTTTGTTTTGCTGTTCTGTTCTCCCTGTCTCTTGTTTTCCTCTTGTGTCTGATTGTCTCATTGTGTTCACCTATTGCCCTTGTGTTTCTGCCTCCCTTACCCAGCTGTTTCTCGTCCCGTTATTACCCCTCTCTGCATTTAGTCTTGTCTTTCCCTGTGTTCCCCTGTCGGTTCATTGTTTGTCTTTCCTGTCTCCCTTCATGTCAGCCACGGTCAGGTTTTTGGTAATGTATCTCCCTTATGCTACCGTTGTGTTTTATGCCATGTTATTTGCCATCAGCCTTTAAAATAAAGCTTGCTTTTGTTTTCTAGACCTTTTTACCTCTTTTTGTAGTCTGCTTTTGGGTCCTACCTTTTCCGCGATTATAACAATCTACAGGTTGGTTTATCCTGACCGATCCGATCTCCATTCAGAAAACATACATTCTAAAAGGCTTTTCACCTGCCGTCTTGTCTGCACACTTGTCACAGCATTAATTCATGGTTTTTACTAACCAGTATCAGTATGTTGTTACTTCGGCATAATTTTGAAACGTGTATTACAATTAAATCACGGTAATATATTTTCATTTTGTTGTAGTTGGTATCTACCAAAGTATTTGCATGGATATAAGCCCCGCCCCCTCTCCAGCGCGTCTTGTTTGAATGACAGGAGTAAACACTGCTGACAGCCGTGGTGAAACCTGAAATTCGAGCGATTAGAGCGATGCGAATATTCAGGGTTTATAACAATGTAAATACTATGGTAGACTAAAACAAAATGAACATTTTACCGTGATTTAATTACTAGTTAGTAAAAACCATGAATTAATGCTGTGACAAGTCTGCAGACCAGACGGCAGATAAAATACCTTTTTAAAATGTGTTTTCTGAATGGAGATCGGAACGATGAGGATAAACTAACCTGTAGCTGCTCCGTCCAAACTCACAACAACGGCATACAGACATAAATAAAGCAGCGACTGTATTCACCATGACATAGACAGTCTGTGGTTTGTTCATGTTTAACTTTTGTCCAGTTTCTGAACAGATGAGGAGCTGTGAGCTCTGTGTGTTAACAGCTAACGGCCAGTGTTGGGCAAGTTACTTCCAAAATGTAATATTACATATTACTCTCTTTTGAAAGTAATAAGTTACATTACAATATTACTGTCTCTGAAATGTAATGAGTTACACTACTTTAGTTACTGTTTTAGTTACTTTCACCAAAATAACCGCAAAAGAATGGCTAGGTATTTGAAATGCTAAAATGTAGTTTAGTGCAGCTCATTATACATCCAGTGAAGGGCGATGTGGTATAGCATAACAACTGTGTAGGCCCTTAAGGCTATTAACAACTTATAAACTTATTTAAAGCAGACAAAGGATCAAAGTCTGGTCAATTATATTAGAGATACTGTAAATATTTATAAGTCTAGGCCTATATATATTAAATACAATAGAGCTAGAGCTCACTATAATGAAATCTATAACATTATGAAATGACAAGGTGTGCCATATATTTTTCATTTTGTTACTTTCTTTTATTTAATTCAAGATCCAAGCACAATAAGTTTGAATGTATTGAGTGGACAAAGAAGAAGCTTTATCAAAAATACGAAAAGGATTAGGCCTCAAGGAATAGCTTACGGCTCAGCCATTTTCAGTACAACACTATTAACATGTAAGCCAAACATTGCTTAAGATTGCTACTAAATGCAACGTAGGCCAAAAATACAAGCCATGCTATTTGCCAAACAACGCCAAACAAAGTCTGGTCAAATCTAAATACAAAAAAAGGCCTCGTAGGAAATACTTCACAAAACAAATGAAGCTCCACTATATTTAACACACACATTGGAATATTGAAAATAAAAAAAAAAACGGGAAACCTGTTACTGCCAAAACAGAGGTAGAATACAGCCAATTAAGGCTCGTAAAATACATTTAAGTATGAAAGCCCTTAAAGCCTTGACCTATAGCCTACTTATTGTTCTTTGATGGGGGGCTGGCCTATTCCACTACCGCCTTGACTGAAATGACGGTTGAAGTGCATCAGGAGAAGGCATTGAAAGCGTCCATCACCGAGACGGTTGCGTTTTGGGGTGAGCACAAGATTTCTTGTACTGAAAAGTCTTTCCACTGGTGCACTGGATGGCGTTGGGGCATTACAGCGGAGTGCGATTTTTTTAATTCTTGGAAACTGGTGCAGACTTTCCATCGTAGGGGCAGCATTGAAATAAGACATTACCTCTGTTTCCACAGACATGGGTGCATCAGCTGTGGTAACGGGCTGTAAGTCAAAGGCAAAAAAATCCTCCTCGCTGGAGGCAACAGCAGCAGGTTGAGGGACATCGGGCATGAGGGCTGCAGGCTCTTGTGTTGTTAGGGAACGACACTCTGACATGAGGAGTATCTAGATATGGTCTCTTCTGGCTTCTTCTTTTACCTAACGCAGCTTAAACTTGGGCAGTGAGACAGCGGCAAGCAGCGCTTCCTTGTAGTCAATTATTGCGGCAAATCGAGTTTTGATTGCTCCCACAATAACTTCAGGCAGCCCAGTGGTCATTGCTGATAGGCCAGTTTTCATTGCTGAGATTTTTCCCATGAGAACTTCTAGTGTTGGTTGAAGCGTTCCATAAAAACAAGTGTCCTCACCCTGTAAGATGTCCAGTGCAACTGTGAAAGGCTTCATAATGGAACAGTATTCCTTGAGAAACTGGTATTCCCTGTCGTTCATACATTTCATTTGGAATTGTGTGCAGATATTATTGATGTCAGTGAGGGGCATTTCTGTGATCCGAGAATAGCCGTCAAAGTATGAGTTCCACCTTGTTACTGTGGGGACAATCAACTTTCTACCACTGACCTCTTCCAGGAACTCTGATGCGACTGTGGAGCGGCTGGCCTTCGTCCACAACGCTGAACATTTGGCTGTAGCACTACGATACACAGCCCTAGATTCTACGTTAGATGACAGCCATTTATCAATGTCATTGTTCGCAATTAGATTAAGTGTATGGGCTGCGCATCTATGATGGGGAGGCAGTACACATAGCCCGTCCCGGGCATTATCATCTTTGGCGGCGGCAAGCACACTGTAAAGGTCTGTAAAGTCTGCCTCACCATCGCCATCCACCTCATCCTCCTCCTCCTCATCGGACTCCACTTGCCGCTGCTGATGCTCCTTGAACGCCTTCACAAAGTTACTCCCGTTGTCCGTCACACATGCAGTCACTTTATCGTTGGTCAGTCCATATTGAGAGAACATGTCCTGGTATCTGCATCGATCCAATGCACAGTCACCCCCAAGAAACCTTTGTTGTTAGCACTCCATATGTATGCCGTTGTTGACACATAATCTTGGGCATCGATAGTTTTCCTCAGCTCCTTCTCCATGATAGCATATTCTTTATCCAACTCTTTGGCAACACTTGCTGAAAATTAAGAAGATAGAGATATTAAAGTCATGCTAGATAATAAACTAATGTTAACTTCTGTTGCTTCGGCGTGCCCGCACTCACGTCTTCTGTATGTTTTCTTTTCTCCGAGCCGGCAGATCTCTCGACTAACTTAGTGTTAGCGTGGCACCGGTCCAGGTGTTTCTTTAAGTTGCTAGTGCTATTTCTTGATGTAGACAATTCCTTTGCTGCCGACGAACATAGATTGCACTTGACTATTATGTTTTTCTCTTTTTCTCTAATGAACTGATAATAATGTGAGAACACCCATCGCTCAAAAGTTCCTCCCGCTATCTTAACCCAATAGTAAACAATGCATCAGGTTTATTAATCTACCCTCACATTTTGTCTCTGGTGTCGGAATGTCTCGCGATATTTGTGAATTCTTAAAAAACAAAACACCATTTAATTTCGGGTTAAAATGTGTTTTGTAACTGCGTTACTAAGAATTGTAACGGGTAATATTACCAACATTTCATTAGTAATGCGTTACATTACTTCGTTACAGCAAAAAGTAATATATTACTGTAACTCCGTAATGCATCCTGCTGTGCAACCCTGTGTCCTTTACTCATTGTCAGTGTGCTGAAAGGATTTGAGAAATCGTAAATGTCCTCAAAGTAAAGAGGAAATATATGCAAATGTAATACTATATATATATATATATATAGTATTGTAGAGCCGATGAATGGGAGTCGGAGGCGGCGTGTTGAGTATGGAACTCCACACTTTATTTTCCATTAGTTTACACAGAAAGATAGGAACAACTTCATTACATGCTACTCAAGATAGAATGATAACAAACCACAGGTGCGCTACCTAACAGGTCTGTGGCACAACACATTCTCTATAACACACTGAATTATGTCCCGTAATGTTCCACCACAGTATATAGTTACTATGGACCAGGGGTCGGCAACCCCTGGCACGCGTGCGTGGCACCGTAACCAGTGGCACACTAGGAATAAGTGTGCAAAAATATTCAAAATTTTATTTTCGGATCCTGAACGAGACCGCCGCCAGAGCGCGTCTCCCTGTTACGTGCAGAAGGAAGCCATGCACACAACTCAGCCCTGCTCTCTTTAACTCCAGGCGACTTTCTGCCGCTTTCCTCCGTAATGCAGTGCTGATCGTTTCACCACGGAGGAAAGCACTTCACAAAGTGCAGTACCCATAAGGAGCTGTACAAATGCCGCAGTTTTTGCGTGGATGTGTCTTTAGTTGAAAGCCCAGTGGCGATCTGCTCATCTCTCATCAAACTAATATGCTACACAGGTGCGGATTGGCCATGTGTGTTCTGGAGAATCACAGAACGGACGATCGTCCTTATTATTATGCCGTTTAAACCAATTATTTAAATGTGTTTGTTAAATTCGGCATCATGTAAATTGCGCTGACAGGTCCACACACTGCTTCCCCCGCAGCGAGGCTTCCCCCCCCCCCTTGTTGTATTACCGCCGTTTGGCCACTAAAAACATTTGCTTCCACGTCTGCTGCACTTCCTTGGGTCTCGGTCACATTCATAGCTAAAATGGTACTGATATCCTGCTTTGTTATACCATGCATGTTTGTGAAATTGTTAACCATCATATACCTCACACAAAATGTATAAGCGAGCCTTAGATCTGTATGTCAAGAGAAATCTCATTGTTTAATTAATTTAAACCTACTGCAAGCATTACTTGTGTTTAAAGAGTGCATTATTCCTAATTTCATTAAGTGTTTCCAGCACTTGACATTACTGCTATTTGTCGCCTTTGTTGCTTACATTTCACAACATTAACCTTTTGATGAAGATAAAAAGTCAAACGAATACTAAGGGTCCATCTGGGATTCCTGTTGTAAACACTCGACTGCTGTGTGAGAGCTGCTGGAGCCATTAGCCCCCCAGTCAGATCTATCTTCCGCCATCAAGGGACTAGCAGACACTTGCTGTCAGAGGCTAGAGCTAAATTGATCCATTGTAATTGCATCCTGTGTGAAGTTAATGACTTTTTAAGGGAAAGTGGCCATCATTGTTTCCTATTCTGACAGAGATATGTAAATGACCTTGACATGCACATAATGCTAATTGCCGATTGAGACACATGTCTTTGTGGGAGAGCTTGTCTTCTTTGAATATCTGTGAAATTAGAGTACAGGCTGAGTTTGCAGAGGTGAATTGCACCGTGCTGCTACTTGGAATGATTCCATTATGTAATGTCAGTTCTGTATTACAGGGTTTAGCCCCATGCACTGTGATTGCATTTCACTTATTCTTCATGTGTGTGCGCTTTCATATCCTTTTCATAAGTGTTGATTACCATCTCTTAATATAGAAAAGATGCATGGATATCATACACTTGCATTCATCAGTCATGAATACAAAATAAATTGCAGTACTGATTTCCATACTGAAAATAGCAGCCCTAATGTGCATGTCTACATTAGTTATGTTGTATGGTAAATCATGCTTTTCTTCATGACAGGATATTTTCACCGGACAGAGTTCATGAATATCTTTAACGCAAAGTAACCAGGGGAACACGGCTGACTTTCACAATTAAAGCAAAATGGGGCTCTATATCTACCTTTTTCTTTCATGAACTCTGTACTCGACAGAAAGAGCTTGATTGCCTTGGATCATTACCAAGAAAGGCTATTTAAGATATTGTTGTTCCTTAATTAAATGTATTAACTTAGGTTTTAATTTGGAGGGATGCTACTTACATTTGACACTTTAAATAGTTTGAAAGGGAAAATATTATCGTTAGGATTACTGGTCTGGGGAAGCTCGCTAGTGTGTGTGTATGTATGTATGTATGCATGTAATACAAAAAGTCAATTACGGAATCGGTGTCTTACACCGCTCTCGCAATTGTTTTACGCTCAGTGTCCGAAAGAGAATTGCTTCTCAACTTATTCTTCCAATTATGGACTATTGTGATGTTGTCTACCAAAATGCACATAAATCAGATCTTGCTCCACTCAACATAGCCTACAATAGACTATGCAGATTTGTTCTTGGTTGTCCTTTTCGTACACACCACTGCACAATGTATAACCAACTTAAATGGCCTTCATTAAATGAAGACACACGCATTGGCTTCAGCTGATATTTAAATGCATTTATCTTAACTAGCCCCCTTATTCAAAGCAGTATGTTGTACCCTACTCACCAAATCATCAAGTTAGACACTCTGTCCACCCCGAAAAACAATTTTGTTACGCAAATCCACGTTTATTTTTAAATGAGCTGTTGCGACTTCCGACTGATTTTGATAGAGCTGGTCACATATGTTGTGTAATTTTCATTGCCATTTATATGTTATTACAAAAATGTACTAAATATATCTTTACTTTCACTACAATGCGTTTTAAATTTGGGGCACAGCCCCACCTAGTGTCAGCAGAAAGTATTACAATAATGATTACAACAAAATGCAAAAAATAAATTAAAAAATATATAAAATATATTTTAAGATCATGTTTAATAATCTGATTCGTCTGTACATTGCTGTTTTAGTATGTGTTCTTCTAATTAGTGTCTACAGTGTGTGCCTATTGAGCTGTTTAGAGCCATGTGGGACAAACCCCGATCCTGCCCCTCCCTCTCACTGTCTAAGTGAACGGTGACTGTAAAAACTACACTGCGCATGCTCAGAGTATTTCCCTATTTAATGTGTGTGGCAAAAAATAATGACCATAGGGGCATAGAGCTGCCATCCCCACCATACGTCATCTCACATAATTCAGAGCTGATTGGCTGTAAGTACGTGTGCCGTTAAAAGTGTGGTGTGTGTGAAGAGGAGGAGAGAGACGCGTCCTAAAACCAGGAAGTAAGCTGCGCATGGCTTCCCTCCACAAAAAAGCAATGAGATTTCTCCATAGGATTTTAGAAAATAGCTCAAAATAAGATCTGTGGGAAACGTAGCTGTTAGATAAATGTACGTTTTGTTCAGCCGGATAATATCCACATGTCTACCCTACTTTTATCATTTTCGAATCATAAATCCATCATTTAGATTTATGATAGACTTTTGAAACTACAAGAAGATAAGGAGGACTTTTACAAAAAATAATAGAGATTTTTGTCCAGAAGGATAGGCAAATGGACTTCATCTTCAAGTCAAGGTAAGACCACCATTTTATTGAAAATGGGATCTTACTAAGAGAGAACAATTCAATATTTAAATAATAAAATTACATTTTTTTTGGGTATCCTTCTGTTGAACTGTCCGTTTAAAATTAATTGAAGCATCAGACTAAAAAAGCTTTTGAAAATAATATTATATTTTGATTTAGGTCAAAATATAATATTTGTAAACCTGAAGAGTCAGTGCCAGTGCCTCACCAGCCATGAACCTCACTGCAGAAGCTTATATATAGACATCTGAGTTTTTTGTGCCCCACCACTTTTGTACATATAAAAACGCCACTGCTAACGGGAAGCATTGAGACAAGTGTGAGTTTGTGACTTGGCTAGATTTAAGTGGCGTTCCAGAGGTCATTTTTGGATGTGTCAGAGGAAATGTCATCGGTCATTAGGACACAGTCCATGGAACACAATGCTCCATTTCAGCTGGAGTGTTTCCTTCTGGGAATTACAGGGATTGTTCGAGTTGACTGGATCCAGCCGACAACAGTAAATTGTTTGCTCTGAGAAATGAATCGGCAGGACCGGGATATTTAGAATGTGAGAGAAATGTCACAGGAACTGTGCATCCTCCTTTTTGGAAGGTTGAATTGGACAGCTTCACTGACATGAGACTCTGCTGAAGGCTTTGAGTTTCTAAATCCACAGTTAGTAGTTTGAAGTCATGGACTGTTTGCAAACAAAGAATAATGCAGCACATGGAAGGACATTCATTTTATAACTGATGGTCTTTGAAGAAAAAATAGCCTAATGTTTAAGTCTTTAAAATAATCTAATTTTCATACTCACCCTGGCCTTGACTTTGTGCTTGGCACAAATGCATTTACTTCAGTAGCCCTCTGGACATTAAGATGTTATGAAAACACATTTGGAAATATCTTTGAGAAGGACAAGGGGCCCCTTATTCTGAAAAGTGAAGGATATTATAATTTACCTCGTATTAAAGCTTAGATCCATCAAAGCAATATTTGGTAAATCATCATCAATACAGTCTACTAACCATTTGTCCACCATTTGTCCCCATTATTTTTTATTAAACGTAAAATTGTCTTTGAAGATGGCCTCTGCGGCACGAATATTTATAAAATGTCCTAATACCTACCACTGCTTTTGGTAAACAGAGCATTTGTTAGTCGTCCTATTTGTCCTTCTAGAATGTTTTGGAATTCCACCTGCGCTCAGCTAGTTGGAGCACTATTTTTCCTCCTGGTTAAAATGTATCCTTGCCCATTTAGCCAATCTCCAGGGTCGGAGTGTTATATTAGTGCCATCCCACCACTCCAGGTCCCTGCCAAGGTCACTTGGCCTGAGCTGCAGCTGACGGCTCCCAGAAAGCCAGGCCAGATGGTCCCCTCTGCACACATTACCTTCTGCTGATACCACTCTGAAGGTGAGGACATCACAAGTGACATTCATGAGCCAAGAAGCCAGGATTTTAGCTGTCAGCGAATGACCGGGAATACTGAACAAACTGTTACCAATAAACATGAAAGGGAAAGTGTTTTTTCCCTGGCTACTAATCTCCAAAAATGTCCATTAGTGTCTGATTGATGCTTCACTGAATGATCATGTAGACGAGTTATTGACATATTATCACTTATGTCCGCTGTAAGTTAAAGGCTAATGGTACTTTATGTTTTGCTGCTATAACAATTGATTTTAGTTGTCCAGCAAAGTAATTGTCAGCCTTACAGTGTAAACTTGTACCAATGAATATAATCTTGTCTAAAAACGCTTCTATAACAACAAGCAGTGTAACTTTTATCTTTTAGCAGTGTGCATGCCCTTAGGTCTTTAAGTCATTATGTGTGTTCTTGTAATGGAAAGAACAAATATGCAGTTAATTGTACATGACTTACACATGATGGAAGACTTTAGGAGAGCAGCTGCTATAGTAACTCAGTATGAGCTGGTATTAAATGTAATAGTGAGATTTGGCTGAGTCAAAAGCTTCTACCCATTTGTTTGGCTAAGCCTTTGACAGAGATGATTGCATACCTGCTCCTGACTCGTATGTTAATCCATCTTCAGATTAACAACAACTACACACTGACCGTTAGGAATTAAATCATTATTCGCTTAAAACACTAAATAGGCCTAAAACTAAATTATTGTCATTGGAGAGAAAAACATTTATATTGCGATAAAGATCTGTCCTGCAGTATGATTGCTATTCTTGAAGAAGTTCCCCCAATTATTCAAACCATAATTTTGACTAAGACTCCAAAAGAAAAGCATTTTGTATCGTTTCCTTACATATTATTCCTAATGCCTGATTGTGTGGCCGATTAAGGTTTGAGACCTTCCCCATGTTTTATGTGACATTTTCGAAAAATGTTTTCATTCTGTACATATGAAGCTAGCTATATTATTGCAAAGCAGAACATATGTTGGGGGTTCATGGGGCTAAGCAGCTCATTTATGCCATTGCCCCCCTGCATGTTAATACAGCCGACTGCCATAAATACAGATTTTTAAAGCTCTTTTTATTTTCCCATTTTCGGAGTCCACCCAGCACATTTACATTTACGTGACACCTAGTATCGGACACATTAAACTCTATTGAACATTAATGTGCAGAAAGCGCAGCAGCCTTAATTGAATTTGTGAAAAACAAGGACATGGTAATGGGGTGTATGAAAGAAATGCATCTGGAGGTGTCCTCCTAGGACTCAGCTCATTATGCCCTAAAAGCTATGCTGTCGTAGTAGAAACTAACCCCACGGTGCACTCCATTTAAATGATCGTTCTCTTTGTCTACATTCTGTCTTTCTCTGCCACTTTGGTCAGGGAAAGAAGAGATGGTTTGTGCCTTTGAAAGTCATATAATTACCACTGACTAATCAGACCATTAACATTCGTCTCTCTTTTGTCCAGCATGTACAAAGGCTTAAGGATGGCTAATTGGGCAAGGAGGCTTACCCAAATGGTGCAGAACTAAGAAGAAAAGTGGCTTTCAACATATGGAGATATGAAAGGCTCACGTCCTGTACTGAATAATTTTCTGATTACATTGAGACCACTCCTTTAGTTTTTGGGAGAAAGACTACAGAAAGAAAAACCTGGCTGAGCGCAGCGTGCAGTCACTGTGCCGCTTTGTGAGAAAAGACTGCCTGCAACCCAAGATAAAATGACGGGAGGTGACAAATTCATAACGGCTTTGTGTTCCTACAATTCCGAGGGATTCTGGGGTTGGCCGGGAATAAGGTGACACAGCTGACAGGGATTTCATCTAGCTGAACTTGCCACACACACTGCAGCAAGGAGAGACAATCCTTGACAACCTGTACCTTGAAAAGTTGTGACACTGCAAGATATAATTGTCTTCCTTTTTTTAACTCTGACTCAACCACAGATAAGTCGTACAGTGCAGTGGATGCATTATTAAAATCAAGAGCAGCATGAAAACATGACAATATGTCAGAGTTAACACCACTTGCTTGCAACACTTGTGGTTATTATTTTTTTAAAGAATGGAATGGCATTTTAAAATGAGGTACCAAGCATGTCATTTTAACTCATCTTGAAAGCTGAGGGCTTTTGTTTGCTGATGTGTTTATAATTAAAATGGCTCCAGTTTGTGTCATAAAACTGGAAGTAAACAAAACAATAATGACAATTTAATGTATTTTAAGTCTTTTATACAGCAAACCATGGTTTGCTGAAAACTAAAAAGCCAAGCATTTGAACAAATCTAAATCTAAAAACTCTTTCAGCCCACTGTCAAAACAGTTGTATTGTGTAAATGCTGAACTTAAATGGGCTACCACTTGGGATTGATCAGTCACAT
The DNA here is from genome assembly GCF_902827115.2 of Pseudochaenichthys georgianus. NCBI lineage: Eukaryota > Metazoa > Chordata > Actinopteri > Perciformes > Channichthyidae > Pseudochaenichthys > Pseudochaenichthys georgianus. Next base: position 28,617,457 of record NC_047506.1, on the reverse strand, counting down.
CAGCAACAGCAAGTAAAAATGGTCTTTCTCAATTGATTCAGTTTCATTACTTCTATTACTGAGGTTATGGGAAAACTCTGCTAATGCTAAGGAGGAGGATTTCAGAGGAAACACCTATTATCTTACCGACATCTGGTATTAAATGAGCAAAACATTAGTAAAAGGAAATGTTTGTAAGTAATTAAACTAAAAGGGAACACTTTTTTAGTCGGGGGTTTTAGAAAGGACTAGAGAATAGTGGAAATGCTTTATGCTGCAAATCTGACGCTAAACTGCTATGCTGAAATGTAATGTGTAAGAAGAAAGTGAAGAATTTAGATTGAAATAATACATGAACACTGGGGGCTTGAATGTGTGATGAGAGAAGAAAATAAAGTAAACAGGCCTGGAAAAGCAGCAGAATATTTGAACTACAAACTATATAAAAATAAACTATAAAAAAAACTATGGCGAGCATTGTGTTGCCATGGCAACGGCATTTGAAGAAATCTCAATTTTTTTTTTACATGTTTTTGTAGTTATATTTGTCATTAGTTTTACCAAAATAACTTGATTTAATTGTGTGTAAAATAATATTTCCAAATAAATAAATCCTTCGAATCTGCCTGTTCAGTTTCTGTTGGAATGTGAAGGGTTAAATGACGTCTCTGCGAGTTCTGTGAAGACGGGAGGGCTTGTTGGTCCCTCTCTACATTCACAGAGGGCCAGCTAGAGTAACTCAACCAGAGAGTAATGTCAAATGACAGTACAATTGACCAATCATATCTTCCCTCTAAATGGGCGGGCTTTCTTTTCGCAGACTTTATGACAAGTTCCGCCCGCTGTGAGGTCTATGCATGGGTCTATGCAGAGCCATATAATAATAATTATATGGCTCTGGGTCTATGCAAGTGGTGCAGTCACTAAGACCCGGAAGTAAGCTTCGCTCGGATTGCCTCGACAGAAAGCATTGGAATTTCTCCATAAGATTTTGGAAAATAGCTGGAAATAAGGTCTGTGGAAAACGAACCTGTTAGATACATGCACGTTCTGTTCAGACGGATAATATCCACATGTCTACCCTAATTTTATTATTTTCGAATCATAAATCTAAACGATAGATTTATGATCGATATATTTATAATTAGCATAAGTTCGTTCATGATGGCTCACTTCAGTGATAGTGATGACATCGTTGCAAAATTATTAACCGAGTCATTTTCAAGATTGAGTTACAATGATAAACTGGAGTGGCAAAGGATCAGCTGAATGACCCGCAAGTGCTTCATCCAAAAGGACAGGAGGATGGACTTTGTGTTTCAGTGATTTATCGTCAAAGGTAGGCCTAGGTAAGTCATTTTCAATGTGGGCCGCCGTGCCGACTTAATTCATTTGTAATTGTTACTTGGCTGTGGGTGCCCTGTCATGATAGGTATTTATATAAATGGTGTTGTTCTGTGTGGTAGAGGGTCGCTGTCATTGATGCGTTTTGCACCCCGGGCCTCTGTTTTGACATTCCGCTGTGACGTAATATCTCTTCTTTTTTTCGAGGGAAGGGGGGTCAGAGGGCCTAGGTATAAAAGTCACGGCTCGCCACTGATGGCGAGGGATGCGTTTCCATGGAAACGGCATATGATGACACCCCATAATTGACGTAGAGCTGTTGAGGGCAGGACCGTTAACCTTTATCTGAAGTCTGCTGCTCTGAGCATGTCAGTTGGAGTGATGACATCATCGTGTTCCATGACACAGGTGTTTATACTTGAGCTAACAAGGCGTCCAGAGATCAGAGTTCTCATTCATAACACTCCGTTCGATGTCTCACTATGGGATGCGCCTCATCGCGGAGCAAACAGAAGCATCAATCTCATTACGCCAATCCTGATTGGCTGGTGATCTTGATGTCAACGTCAGGGGAAATCACCCCCTATAAGTAGCCTGCGCCACGACGCATGCGTCATTCAAACACCTCTTCTCGCTTCAGAGCACATCTCCAATGGTAGCCGGGCTAGCTTAACAGTCCACAGACTGAACCAAAAGCTAATTTCGGTCGACGGGCGTTAGCCGGCTACCCTATTCTGCCTCGCAGAAGAGTATAGTACTAACACACCAGTTAGTATTATAATCAACCTCGCCGTTCTTCCTCTGGAATTAAGGTAAGGTTTTGATTCTCAAGCTAGCAACACACCCGTTGCCAGCTTGTGTTTTTTCCCTCACTGCCGACACCACGGTAGCGAGGACGTTTTTTCTTTTCTCTTCTCACGGAGAAGAAAAGGATTAAAAGAATATTGCCACACCAGGTAATATTCTTTGAGGAAAAAGACCCACACTGTCCTTTTTTTCTCCGGATTAAAGACAGATTGGTAACACCTTTTTTCTCGACGTACCTGTTAAGAGCGGGTCCTCTCCACGCCTCGCGGCGAATGAGATGGACGCCTCTCTCCCTCACACCAGAGGAGTCAGGAACTCGGAGGCTCGGCTCTGCGGCTGCGGGTTGAAAGTGTCAGGCACAGATTCACACCAGATCTGTTTCGTCCTGCCTCGGGCTGGAACACGCCCAGGAGGCCATTGACAAACCCCGGCTCGTGCGGGCATTGTGCCCGCCTTCACTATGAAGAGCCTCCGCCGAAGGTTAGCACAACAAGCTAGCCTGTCGGGACAGGACCCCCTCATGTCCACTGGTTTGCCGGCTGGCAATCAAGACACGGGGGCGTCGGCCGCAGAGATGGAGCCCCTAACTGGGTCGGTCTGGGGCTCATCGACAGCGGCAGCCGCAGAACCGGAATCCCGCGCCATATCAGGCCGAGACCAGGTGGCGGCAAGAGACGCGGGAACGGGGCCCCACGCTTTACCAAGCTGGGGCTCCCGGCTGGACCTCACCATGGTTTCACCCGCGGAAGATGTCCTAGAGTTAGACTACATGGAGGACGAAGAGGATACCTCTGAGTTCCTCCTGTCTGACTCGGATGAACAGTCCTCTGCCCAAGCTGCCTCGAACTCTGCTCGGTTTAAAACACCGAAAACGCAGAGGTCACAGCCCACCCCGAGTCCCCAGCCCAGGCTGGAGACAAGGGCAAGTTGGCCGAGAAAATCTCCGGTTCCGGCTGAAGCTCAGGCTCAGCCAACCCAGAATTTCGGCCAGCAGTCGAGGAAGAAGAAGCGAGCGGCGTGACAGCCCCTCTTTCTCCCCTCCGTGAATGTGTTCCCGCCGCCTCGAGAGATGCCTAAACACCATCTTCAAGTCCGCACAAACACATGTCACACGTTGATTGATTCCTCTGTCATAAAACATTTGCCGCTGACGCATCCAGGCTTCAGGCCGAGGGCGCAGCTCAAAAAAATTAAAAGAAAATCAATAAAACCAATAAGCAGCCGAGGAAGAAGAAGCGAGCGGCCTGACAGCCCCTCCTTCTCCCCTCTGTGACAGAGCTTGAAGTTCTTTCCCCGGCTCTAAACGTGTCCCCGCTGCCTCGAGAGATGCCTCAACGTCATCCTCAAGTCCGCATAAAACACATGTCACATCTTTGTTGTTTAAATAAACCATTTTCCGCTGACGCATCCAGGCTTCGGCCAAGGGCGCAGCTCAAAAAAATGAAAAGAAAAACAATAAACAGTCCGTTAACTATAAATCCCCTTCTGAGAGCAGCTACGGCCTCTCTCAAAAGGCGGATAATAAACAGGTCTGTGAAGCCGCCACGCGTATGCGCAGTGCCGGTTGGGGCTTTAAGGGCACTACTGTCACGCGCATGCGCAGTGCCGGCTGGGGTCGTGAAGGCTCCACCGTCACGCACATGCACAGTGCCGGCTAGAGCTGTAAAGGACAGCATGCCAATTCTTCCCCTTTTGAGAGCAGCTACGGCATCTCTCAAGAGGCGGATTATTGACGGGTCCGTGAAGCCACCGCCACGCGCATGCGCAGTGCCGGCTGGGGCTTTAAGGGCGCCACGCACATGCGCAGTGCCGGCTGGGGTCGTGAAGGCTCCACCGTCTCGTGCATGTGCAGTGCCGGCTAGAGCTGTAAGGGCACCACCGGCACGCGCAGGCGCAGTGCCGACTGGAGCCGTAAGCGTGACATCTCAGCTGGCTCTAAGGAGCATACAGCAGGAGATACTCACGACATCTGCCTGGGCTTCTCAAAACAGTTATACTTTATCTGTTTTCACAAACCCAGAGAGAGTCAACCCATATTCTGGAGAGAGAGGTTCTCTCTCTCCTAGAAAGAAGGGTTTATCTATAATGCCCACCGAGCGGAGTCAGATTACGGGGGGAAATGTCCTCGTAAAGCACCCACTCAACATGGGCCTCATAATAAAACTAAACTCTTTTGGTTATTATGTAGTGGCACTACACCCGACTTTTCTAGTGCGGGACGCGCCTACGGGTGCTGTCCTTTCACGGAAGGTGGTCACCACGGACGCAGGTCAGACAAGCTGATAGGGTATTTACGAAGGTCGCCCGGTGAGAGGTCCCTAGAGCAGAGACCTCCAGCGGGCACACGTAAACTACCCGGAGCTTTTAGCGGTGTTCCCCACCCTAAAACACTTCCTGCCTTCTCTCAGAGGACACCATGTCCTCGTGAGGACAGACAACACGATATCGTGTATGAACTGCCAGGGGAGGTTGCGTTGTCTCCAGTCACACACACTGGCACACAAACTGATCCCTTGGAGCGGCAGACGTCTCCTCTCTCTGAGAGCGACACAGGTACCGGGAGTTATGCACCTCGGGACAGAATTACTGTCCAGAGGTGCACCACTCTATGCAGACTGGACTCCTCATCCAAGGATCGGGAGTCCGCTGTGGGTGCGTTACGGCGAGCCGCGTTAAGTCTGTTCGCAAAAGGAGAAAATGCTCAATGACAGCTGTTCTCTTTAATGCACAATTTAAACGCACTGTTAGGCGGGGGACACACTCGTACACGATTGACCTCCGGGTCCTCTGTGCGTGTTCCCACCCCTGGCTCTGTTACCCCCCAACTCTGGCCAGAGTGAAGGAGCAATGCCACACACTTACTCTGATGTTTCCGCCCTAGCCCGTGTACGCTGTAGCTAGCCACCTACGGTCATCGCCTCCGTGGATTTTCTGTCCAGTTCTTCAACCTCTGAGACACTGTTGGATTCCCCTGCCTCCACCTAGCATCTCCTGGGGATTTCCCGGACAGTCCAGCCTCGCTGTCCCGGGTTGAATAGCCTCTGCCTGGTCCGCTGCTTCTTAGCCAGCTAGCCAGCTAGCCCGCACCCGGCTCCCCGGCTGGGCCGCCAGGTCTTCATTGGCATGGAAATAAAACACACCATATCCTCGAAACTCCTCACCTACAACTGTCATGAATTTCCTGGACATTCTGTGGCCAAAAAAAGGACATGATTTCATATCTCGCCCGCGTTACATCCACAGAAGCTCACGGCGAAAGTTTGTGTACTATGGGGAGCACCGGCTGCATCCCGTCGCTTGTGACTGAGGGACGCCACTGGCGCATCTCGGGTGCGTCATCGGAACGCTGCCGCTCATGGGACTTGTAGTGCAATGTCACCATCTGCCTTCGCGCTGTGGACAATCGTTCCAGAAACGATCAGTTTCCTCCATCTACAACCCCTGTACACATTGTACTTTTTAATTCACAGTCCTCTCTCTAAGAAATCTGCTCTGATGCATGATTTTATCGACGACAATGGCTCAGACTTGATATTTTTAACTGAAACCTGGCATAAAGAGGGAGTTTTCCTTCCACCTAATGAAGCATCCCCTCCTGGATACACTACATTGAAAAAGCCCGTGCCATGGTAACGGTGGCGGCATTGCTGTTCTGCACAAAAAAAACTATTATTCTCCAACCACTGACTATTCCCCTACTCAGTCCTTTGAGTGCCTTGCTTTTAAATGTTTTTCCACCCAAATCCTGACAGTTATACTAGTTGTACTAGTCTTACCGTCCTCCAAAAATTCAACTCAACCTCATCCCAGAATTTTTTAACTTCATCACCTCAGTATGTCCCACTCTCTCCAACATTGTGATACTTGGCGATTTTAATATACACGTGGACTCCCCCAAATGCTCCATGGCTGCCGACTTCCTGTCCTACCTCGACTCACTAAATCTGACACAACATGTACATGGGTCCACCCACAATCATGGTCACACACTTGACCTCATCATCACCGGAAACATACCTGCATCAGACCTATACATCTCTGATCTTGGAGTGTCTGACCATAAGGCTATCTCCCTAACGCTGACAATCCCATCCTCCAACCAGCCACCCCCCACTGAGAGAGTCATGAAGTACCGAAACATTAATAATTTGGACACTCCACTTTTTCTCAAAACCATAACAGCAAACCTTTCAACTGACCTCCGTTCGCTTTGCCCCGACGACATGATTGAGCTCTACAACGACACCATGACCACCACGCTCAACATCTGGCTCCGGAAAAAAAAGAGGAAAGCCACTTTCCACGGTCCTCTCCCTGGTTCACGGATGCACTCCGCCGCAGTGAAAACCTGCGGTCGACAGCTGGAGAGACGATGGAGGAAGCAAGCTCTTGCCGTCCACCTACTGGCCTTCAGAGAACACCAAAGTGCCTATGCTACTGCTCTAAAAAACGCCCGGCTCTGCATACTTCTCGCCAATAATAAACAACGGCAAAAGCAATCCGAGAACCTTATTCTCCACTATCAACCGCTTCTCAAACTCCACCAACACAGGCCCCCAGCTGCCTCTCCAGAACTCTGCAATGACTTCTCTGCTTTCTTTAAAAACAAGATCGCAGATATCAGAGCAACCATACAGCCTCAACAGTAAGCTCGGACCCCACCCCCCTGCTTCTCCCTTCATAACGGAATCACCCTCTGCAGCTTCAACGAGGTGACGTCATCTGCACTGCTAGCCATCATAGGCAAAAATCAAAGCCTACAGCTGCTCCCTCGACCCCATACCCACCCCGCTGCTAAAAAACCTGTTCGCCAACCCTGGTTAATTTTCCTGACAACACTCATCAACAAGTCACTACAGACTGGTGAGGTGCCTGCCCATTTCAAACAGCAGTTGTCACCCCACTTTTAAAAAAAAACAAATATCGACCGAGAACTCCTCTCCAACTACAGACCTATCTCCAACCTCCCGTTCCTTGCCAAAGTACTTGAGAAGGTCGTGGCCGCACAGCTCCAGTCTCATCTGTCTGACATGACATGTATGAGACCTTCCAATCAGGTTTCCGCCCTGCACACAGTACAGAAACAGCCCTAATAAAAGTAGCCAACGACCTACTGATGGCAGCCGACTCTGGGTCACCCCAGCATCCCTGGTCCTTTTTGACCTGAGTGCGCTGCTTCTTTCGACACAGTGGACCATACCATCCTCCTCCACCGCCTCGAGACCTTACACCAGGGTGACGGACAGGCTCTGAAGTGGTTCTTAAGCTACCTCACCAACCGGAAGTACAACGTGTCTCTGGGGTGTTCCAGGTCTGACGACACCGCAGTGACATGCGGGGTCCCACAGGGCTCAGTGCTGGGGCCGATCCTGTTTTTAATCTATCTATTACCTCTGTGTCATATCATCAGACAACATAACATCAACTTCCACTGCTATGCCGACGACACTCAGGTCTACATCAAAACACAACCCAATACCACCACTATCCAAACACTAAACACCTGCCTGGAAGACATCCGCTCCTGGATGACCACCAACTACCTTCAGCTCAACAGCAGCAAGACGGAGGCAATCCTGATAGGCACCACCGACCAGCTTGCCAAGGCCGCCAACATCAGCCCCTCCCTTGATGGTCAGCTCATTCCTCTCTCCTCCGTTGTCACCAACCTCGGTATGAGGTTTGACCCCACTCTGTTTTTCCAAACCCACATCAAACATATCACCAAGACCTCCTTCTTTCACCTGAAAAAACATTTCCCGACTGAAGCCCTCACTCTCAACTGATGACATCAAAAAACTGGTTCATGCACTCGTCTTCTCGAGACTAGATTACTGCAATGCACTCCTCTCCGGTCTCCCAGCCAAATCCATCAACCGCTTGCAACTAGTCCAGAACAGCACAGCCAGAGTTCTCACCGGTACAAAAAGGTCAGCACACATAACCCCCATACTTGCAAAACTACACTGGCTCCCAGTCCACTACAGGATCCAGTTCAAGGTTCTGCTCCTCACGTACAGAGCCCTGAATGGACAAAGCCCAAAATACCTCTGTGACCTCATTCATACCCAGACATCTACCCGCTCTCTCCGCTCCAGACACGCTCCTCTTCTCTACATCCCCCGCACACGTCTCCGAACAATGGGAGACCGAGCCTTCTGCTCATTCGCCCCGCGCCTCTGGAACTCCCTGCCAGATCAGCTGAGATCTGCCCCTTCCACCGAGGTCTTCAAAACCGGCCTTAAGACCCTCTTCTTTCGGCAGGCCTTCGAATAACTTTGAGCACGGTACACCTGGAGTACTGCCATTTTTTATCGCTATCTCCGACTTTTATTTTTGTACTCTATTTTATATTTTATTTTTTGATTTATTATTATTATTATTACAATTATTTGTCTTTTATCTCAAAGCGTATCAGTATCCCTTGTTGTGAAGCACTTCGAGATGTGTCTTGGCAGATGAGAAGCGCTATATAAATTAAATATATTATTATTATTATTAAGACATCTGTGCAGCGGCAAGCTGGTCTTCGCCGCTCACTTTTGTCCGCTTTTACAGGCTAGACGTCTCCGCTCCAAGCGTGGCCCGAGCAGTGCTGGGCACCTTGTTGAGTCGGGACTCCACCTGTTCAATTCTGGTTGATCGGTGATCTTCGAGATAAGCTCGCCTGGCAATACGGGAGCTACAATATCCCATAGTGAGACATCGAACGGAGTGTTATGAATGAGAACTATAGGTTACTTACGTAACCCCAGTGTCAGAGTAACATGAAGTGAGATGTCTCACCAGACGGCCCTCCTTGCTATGGTGAAGCGAGAAGAGGTGCTTATTTTGAATGACGCATGCGTCGTGGCGCAGGCTACTTATAGGGGGTGATTTCCCCTGACGTTGACGTCAAGTTCACCAGCCAATCAGGATTGGCGTAATGAGATTGATGCTTCTGTTTGCTCCGTGATGAGGCACATCCCATAGTGAGACATCTCACTTCATGTTACTCTGAGTACTGGGGTTACGTAAGTAACCTATAGGTTTCCGTTGTTCTGAATGAGAGATAAACCTCTTACATGCAGGCCCGGACTGGCCATCGGGAGGACCGGGAGGTTTCCCGATGGCCTGGCCTGTTAAGTGGCCTGCTGGCATGAGATATATTTTTTTTTATGTCTTGTGAACGCAACGCTGGCATAATATGATCTGGCCTGCTGCTGACATGGCCTGTAATAAACACACAAGACTAAAATAATACGTGTTTAATTCAGCCCAGATGCAGTGACTGCAGGCCAAATCCATGAATGCGGAGACAGGTGTCCAAAATAAAGTTGCACCGGTATGAGGCGCAGTGAGAACCACGCACCTGTCAGACTAGCGATTGGGCACATTTACATTTCAGGAGAATAATGAAGATGTGACGTTTCTCACGAGACCCGCGCGCTGTCATTTGAATTAGTGTGGACTGGACCGACTGAACTGACGCCGGTGGCAAGCTTAATTATTGTGGAAGGATGGACCCCCATCCTGCGAAAAAAAGGAGGAAAGGTGGTGCAGAGAGGGAAAGGGAGAAAAAAAAAGCCTGCGAGGAGGAGGCAGCGAAATGTGCTAAAATCACAAATGTATTCAGAATGGTACAGAATGACGAAGCCGAAAGTAAGTTAGCCAACATTATGAGCAACATTTCTTTCTATATTGTAGCCTGATGTGCACATCGACTGACTGTCAACAAAACAGTTTCTCAGTCCAATGTCATGTTAGTCGCAGACCCTGTGTGACTGAGACTGTGAGGCTACAAAAAACCCAAACATGTCCTTAATGTTACTCAAGGCAAATATATAGGTTAATATAACCATTAGACTGCAGCTAACTGGGGCTACATACCATACTGTGAGTTAATAACTGTGCAACAAAGGGGGAGACAATAAGTATGTTATTAGGACATGCAAATACAGGGTCAACTAACTTGAACTAAGTGATAAAAATAAGTGTTGTATAATTAACTATAGTACTGGATCTCCTTCAAAACCTTACTGCTCAACACTTGGTGAAGGGTACTGAAGACAGCCTGAGAAAGTTTACCAGGGACTTTGATGGTGTTAAGAAAGCTGCAGATGAGTTTGTGGCATGGGCAAATGGCATTCTACAGGAACAGGATGAGTGCGATTTGGAAGTTCAGACTGCCCTCTCAGATAAATGAGTTAGAAAAAAGAAATCCATGCCAGGTGAAGTGGCACAAGATGAGTCTGTTTCAGATGCTGAGAGAAACTACAAGATCAAAGCACATAATGTCATCCTCGACACTGTCACAGACAGCCTACAGCGTCGATATGCAGCCAATGCAGTGCTGTGCTCTGACTTTGCCTGTATGGATTCCAAAAACTTCCCTCAAATAAGGAGTAAAGGCCTACAGAAAGTGGCTCTGGAGGAGCTTAGCAAATGCCTGCTGAAATGTGATGAGCGGGCTACAGTTGGGACCTTGCAGGCAGAACTGACTAGACTTGCAAATCAATGGGAGACACTGAAGATGTCACCTTTGGATAACTATACCATCAGGAGATCAACAGTCAGTGGGCTGCCTGGGGAGAGTGAACAGACTATGGATCCTGAGGAGGGCCTGGAGTTGGAGAACATAAGCTGTTTCACATGTAATAACTGTCCCATATGCTGTCATCTCATCCTGTCTCATTACAGCCTCTTAACAGATGCATACCATATCATTGGACTGGGATACAAGTTCTTACTGACCTTGTCTGTTACACAAGTTGCCTGTGAAAGGACTTTCTCCACCCTTAAGTTTGTGAAGAACCGACTCAGGACATCCATGACCCAGGACCGCCTTGAGGCTTTTTTGCTGATGTCAACAGAGAAGGAAATCCTTATGGGACTTGACGGTGACAATGTCATTGACAAGGTCGCAGAGACCAGTGAGTTGATGCGCCGCCAGCTTACCTTCTAAGGTAAGACAGCATCTCCAAAGGTGCATTATGTAGTTTCAGGGGAGGGGGATTTGCAGAGCCTGCAGTTAGTTTAAAAACATATACTGTACATGTGATTCTTAGTATTGATTATTTGATCTTAAATAAAAACAAATATTTTAACATTTAAATCTGTTTGTGTTACGATTATTGTCACGTTTTCTATGTCTTGGTTTGGGTGTTTTGCTGTTCTCCCCGTCATGTTTTCCTCTTGGTATATTGTCTGGTCCTTTTCCCTGTGTTTTTCCTCCTGTCGTTAGTTTCCCTGGTGTGTCTAATTTCCTGATTGTTTTCACCTGTCACTCCTTGTGTGTCTTCTGTGCTCATCAGTGTCAGCCCCACCCTTGATTGTTCCCACCTGTGTCTAGTTACCCTGTGTTTAAATTCCCCTGTCTCCCAGTGTTCAATGTCGGTTCGTCTTGTGTCATGACTAGTTCGTTGGTGAGTGTTCTGTTTTGTCTTTGTTTATATCCCTAGCCCTAGCCTTGAAATAAAGGAGTTTTTTCAGTTTATATCTGCATTTGGGTCCTGCTTCCAACATACACTGTAACATTACGAACCGACCAAAGATGGACCCAGCGGATTCAGCTTTTTTGATGCCACAGGCGGCTGCTAAGAGAAGGAGGGGCAAAGCCAAGCTAGCAGCCATGCCTCAATGCTCCAGTACCGGCTCACGCAGCTTTGCGTCCATACTGGATTACCTGGCTTACACAGCCAGGGTCCAGGCTTCCGCTCCGGACCTTACAGCCAGGTTTCCGGCCCCAGCTGCCACAGTCCCATCTCAAGTTCCATCTCCAGTTTCCTCTGGAGTCCCCTCTGGAGTCCCCTCTCCAGTCCCCTCTCCAGTCCCCTCTCGAGTCCCTCCTCTAGTCCCTCCTCTCGTCCCTCCTCTAGGTCCCCTCTCAAGTTCCCTTCTCTAGTCCCTCCTCTAGTCACTTCTCGAGTCCCCTCTCGACTCCCCTCTCGAGTTCCCTCCTCTAGTCCCTCCTTTAGTCCCTGCTCTAGTCACTCCTTTAGTCCCTCCTCTAGTCTAAAAAAAAATATGAAGGCAAATTTCAGACTGTCCTCCACTCTAACTCTGACATCATACACTCTGCCTTAACGAGCTGCGCAATGTTAAAGTTAAAATGTTAAAAATGTGATGAATTATGGGCTATATCTCGGGAATTTTGAAAGTTATGAATGAGAAAAGTAATAGCCATCGATTCCCGACTGAGCTGAACGTTTTGATGTTTGAACGTGGGAGAAGAAGAGGGCCAAAATAACAGGCGGAATAATAAAGAATTTTGTGCGTAGAAGAACAGATAGTTGGAATGCTGTTAACAGCATTCCCACTAAAATATCAACACATACATGTGCATACTAGTGCTGTCAAAATTATCGCGTTAACGGCGGTAATTAATTTTTTGAATTAACTGCGTTAAAATATTTAACGCATGTGCAGAATGGCCCGCCCCATACGTGCCACCAGTGGCAGCGCCAGGGTATGGCTGGGGTAGGCTACACCCATACCAAGAAATTGCTTAGCCCCACCATGAAAAATAATGTTAAAGTAAGCTAAATAAAGTCTGCCAACTCGCGGAGTAAATTGCACAGACAGCAGTTAGTAAGATTGATTTCAGTAGCCACGGTTTTGAAAACTTTTGTCACGTAGTGATCGTCTTCTCAATATAACATCTTTGATAACGGCGTGGTGTTGTTGCAGGAATTCCCGACGGAGAATACTTTTGCTGGAGTAGACAGGGGTGCACATAACTGGTACGCAGGTTATGTGCGTAATCTGAAATGCATACCGTCACTTGTGTCACAAAGCGCATTTGCGTACCGACGTACTTGTGAAGCTTTTCCAGAAGGCGGTTAGATCACCGGACGTCAGAGTCGGTCTCCGTGTGCACAGACAGGGCTGCTGTTAACGTCGGTCTGTACAACGGAATTGTGCCAAAACTACGCCAACCGGCTGCGGAGGGAGACTCCCCCCCCCCTTCACTGGAGAACTGCGATAAAACAGCTGATCACAACGTTCACACTCTGTGGTCACAAAGTACTCCACTAGCTGACCCCCCCCCCTCTGTCGACTTTCCTGAAGTACTCCCCCGTTGATAGAAATCAACACGTAATGAATTAAGACCCCACGGTTTGATGATTGATAGGTGTGTGGGCTGTCTTTCATTTTGACACGCAGACATTTTTTATAATAAACATAGATACTGTATGTTAAATGGATATATCCGCCATCTTTCATTTATCTTTCCATTCCCACAACAATATACATAAATAAATGGCATATTTTGGACATAGTTCGAATGGTGATTAATCATGATTAATTAATTTTTAAGCTGTGATTAATCTGATTAAAAATTGTAATCGTTTGACAGCCCTAGTGCATACACACATATTTATTACATAATAATATTAAGCTCACAAATATTGTTACATCCCAACTAGGGGAAGAGGAATGCAACACACACCAGTATGTAATTGGTAATAATTATAAGTAGTTTTATTACAGAACAGGGTGAAACAAAATGGAAGGCACACAGCCTGAACAAACAAAAGGGCACAGGTTGACAAATAACCTAACAAAAGGAGCCTACTTTGACTACAAAGAAATATAGCTAATAACCAAAATAATCCTCACTATCAATGTGGTACAACTAACACAGGGAGTCTATACAAAAACACAGCTAAACTAAAGGCAACCGTCACAAAATCCTAAACTACTCTACACTCTAACTAAGCTACACTACTAATCACACAAGTTTAACCACAGTTAACAGAACAAAGAGCAAGTAGCGAGAGGCGTCTGTTCACTCAACAGAGCCTCCTGAGTCATCATTGTCCCCAAGCTTTGTAGTAATCACCAGCAGGTGTGCGCCGGCTGTGCGCTGCGATTGGAGTGTGTCGGGCCCGGCGTGCTCCAATCGCAATCTTCAGGGGGCGGACCAGGAGATGGCAGCCAATCACGACAGGGCAATCGCACAGCTCATTTACATAGAACACACACAGCTGAAAACACTCAGACGACCAGAAAGGCAGCAGCCGTAACACATATACACTTACACTTCCTTAGACTTCCTTCCCAGATTGAAAGAAGCACAGTTAACCAACCCAACCCAAATATTTAATATAACATGGTGTCAAAATATCTGACCAAAATAAACCCACATGAGATGAGGAGTCATGGTTTCTATCAAATAATAAAATTAATTGCTAAAAACATGTTGTTTCTTTGCTAATGAAAGGTTTTTGTGAGGTGATAACTGGCGGCTGACCAGCAATGATAACCTTATTGAATTCAGAGTAGAATAAGTGACAACCCTCGCTGTGGAAATTAGTTGCCCTTTCAACAAATAACTTTTCATTGTTTGGCATAGCTTCATATTATTGATTATTTGTCCTTGTATGTGATACTGTAAGGCTTCATCATTTTCTATGCGATGATGATGGACTTTTTTTGTGTTCAGAATGTTAAGCTTTAAACCAGAAACTGCTTGGATCCTGGTTGAATGTGAGCCTTATTAGTGTGTCCTCAGTGTCTTTAAAGCAACTCCCCCATCAGTCACTGTAGCAGCCGGCATCACTTCTGATGGTACCAATAAAAAGAAACAATTCCACCTGCCAGCAATTGTGCAGCTTCCTAGAATATGCACTTTGAAGATCTAAAAAGGAAAGAGACATATTGATGAGAGAAATAACAGTCATGCACATTCTTACCCTTAGCCCCCCGATGCCACCATCTCCCAACAGTCCCTTCCCGCCGCCACTAACATCAACATGCGATTCATCATACCATATTTGTGTGTAAGCCAGAATGATTTATCAAGGAGAGGAATTGGGGGAAGGTGTTGGTGGGGAATCCTGTTCTCCCATCAAATAAGACAGTTTGGATAGTAGCCCCAAGCTTCAGGCCACGACTCTCTGGCGCAGTGGATAGAGCCTTGGTGTTCGGATCAGAGGGTCACAGGTTCAAACCCCACTGCAGTCAGCATGTCGTTGTGTCCCTGGGCAAGACACTTGACCCCAAATTGCTCCTGTGGGGATTTCCCAAAGTATTGAGTATGTAAGTCGCTTTGGATAAAAGAGTCAAACAAGTAACATGTAATGTAATGTATGATGTAGCTGATCTGTCAATACCCCAAAACATATTCTTAGAATAAATAGCTGTAATATATATAATAATACATATGACATAGTATGGGTTCATGTAGGGAAAAGGTCAAGTTGGGTCTTCAAATTCCGGAATCTTAGCCAGGAAACCAGTGCTATATGAAACCAAAAGTCAGCTTTGACTACGTTTAAGTTAAGTACGTTACTGTTGTGTAGGTCACAAACTCAAGCCCAAATCGCAATAATTTATTTTACTTAACTAAATAGTTTTGTTGCCTAAACCTAACCAATAGTTTTCGCTGTGACCACAACGTTTATTTTGGAAAGACAAGAACCTCCAGGTCTGAAAACGGAAGCCAATGCCAAAGTGATTAAAACTTGAATTGTCTTAACTGGCCATCGGGGAGAATCCTCTGGGTGCAAAACTAAGTCTGATTTAATAAAAGTCTATAAGAAATTGACACAACTTTTCATATGATTTGTTACCTAAGTTAATGTTGTAAACATGACTATTTGGTCTCAATTGTAAGTGTTGAGGTTTTTTTAGGATTTTGATTTCGTAAATTATGATCCCATTAACAGTAAAATAGACGGTAAATATTTTGTGCATGGCTACCTCAGAATTGCTACCAATGTCCTGGTTTTTGTCTAGAGACATAGCATTTTCATAGAAATCCGATTCATGAAAGTTAATTGTAACCTTAGTTACAGTTATGGTAGGGCGTCATAATTAACAGTGTAGGAGCACCAACCTTGATGCCATATTTAACAAAATGTGAGAAATGTTTGGGTGGAAAAACACTGAAACTCTTCCTTAGGTAGTAAACTGAGTATCTTTTGCATACTGCACTTTATCTTCAGTTCTCAGATATAAACGGGAGATATTGCTGGGAGTAAACGCATCTCTCTGACTAGATCTGTCCTGTGCAAGGACAGGAGAAACCTCACATGCAATTCCTCCTGGGAGTGGACTGACAGTGCAGCAAGCACATTAAAGATGACTATAAATAGATTTCAACAATGACTCCAACTGATATAAGGTCCTGTGGTGGAACTTGCTAAAAAAATGGCATGGCTATATGAAAAGAAACTGAAAGATGATCTGATGTTATTGCTTAGAATTGCATGTTACCTACAATGGCAGATAAAACGAAGTTTAAAGTCCCATTATTATTAATTGCAATATGCTGAGCTGATTGATGAAATAAAATGTATTTTGCATTACAATCCATTTTGCTTTATTCATTATAGCCAGATTTAGTTCAATTTAAATGTCTGTCAATTGAACATTTTTAATGATTACTATTTAATTGTTTTAATTTCAGATATGCTGCTGTGCATATATATATGATTG
Source organism: Pseudochaenichthys georgianus (assembly GCF_902827115.2). NCBI lineage: Eukaryota > Metazoa > Chordata > Actinopteri > Perciformes > Channichthyidae > Pseudochaenichthys > Pseudochaenichthys georgianus. The sequence continues at coordinate 28,600,903 of NC_047506.1, read as the reverse complement.
CTATATAATTACAATTCTTTAAAATTAAAATAATTTCAGTTTCTCATATTGTCAAAACAGACGCAATAATATAAGAGGCAGAAATATAATCCCAGCAGGAGCACAATATAATTTATATTGTAGTTAATTTGCTTAAATATGAATAACTAATGTATAATTGCATGTTTTGTTTGTCTGTCAGCCTGTTAGCAAATCAAAATGTTCTTATCTGGAGCTTGTACAGAGTCATTGATTCACTCTCTCAACAACAACAGAGTTGGGCTCAAAGGCAAACTGTGGGACTTCATTAGCTCGCTCCGGAGGCCTATCACTCACAAGACTTAGGGTTTATCTGACAGCTTGATCACAGTTTACATGAGTTTTTTCCTCTCTCTCTTATTTTTCATTTTCCTTTCCCTTTCCCATCATTACATCCAAAGGGCAGGTTTTTTTCTTCCCCCCAAATTGTCACTGTGAGGTGTACTTATGAAATCACAGGCCCATGGTACGATTACCGCCAGACTAGTCACCTGGAGGTGAGAGACCACAGCAGCTTGTCAGTCAGCCCTGGGAGAAGAGCGGAGAAGGGAAGAATGCCAAGGAAAAAGGAATAAGTGCTATCGGGGGAGGGGTACACCATGACATTTACGTGGGTGTTTTACATGAACCGACAGATCTGTCTTGATGCATTTGAGATCCTTGACCCCACACCCCCCACCCCACACATAAACATACTGACAGTACGTCTGTGATTTACCTCAATTCAGGTGAGATTCATATCCATGCGTCATGATTTTATGTTATGTGGATATCTTTCAGAAGTCTTACGACTGTGCAGACATCCCAAGGGCGATAGATGTTTGAAGGGGACAAAATGCAATGCAACAGTAGGCAAACGCATCCTTGCAAAGAGAATTAGATGTTTTACTGTCAGAACATCTAAGGGTTTGGTTAGATGCAAGGATTTCTCGTAGAATGTAAGTAATCTCATCAGAATAGCAGAGGATGCAACAAGAGCTTTTCAAGGGTGTGCACATTACATTTCACACAACACAAAATGTCAGTTGGTGAACAAAAGGTGGTACCACTGTCCAATGTGGTTTTCTCTGAGGAGAAAGCAGTCGGCAATGATTGATGCCAGCCCCTACCAGCTATTCATAATTGATTTTCCAAATTTGATTCAGTTCACAGGTGTGACACATGTGTGCTTTTGATGTGGGCTTCTTAAACATGCTACAACACGTGTTTTTGTTTTGTTAAACCACCTGCTCCCTGATTCAAAGGATATCAAACCTAAATAGGCTAAAATGATGTTCTTACATCTTAATGCAGGTTGCTATCCAAATGTTTGATTTCCTATTCAGTTGTTATGTTCTCTGGAATAATATTTAATGAATACGTTCTAAAATAGGAAAATGTTGGAACAGGATATTTATGGCAAAGATGTCACAGATAAAATGAATGTATTTCCATGTTTTATCATGCATTATCAAGTCTCTGAGATTTCCGAGATTTACTTTGTAAGATAATGCTCACTCTCACTAATGCTTATCTTCTATGAATTCAACAATACACACAACAACATGTAACCGTAACAATGGAAAATAAATAGCATAACATTATGTAAAATATTTTTTTTTAAAAACCGGGACATTTATAAAATAAGTGACTTGAGACAAGACTTAATTGAAAGGCTTACATGTCTCAGAAGGTGATAATATTAGGCCTAATAATGACCTTTAGATATCTGGGAAATACAAATTATTTTTATTAATTAATTATTATTATTATTATTAATTATGATTAAATCCAACTCTGGCGAAAAATATTTTTACATTACAACACAATTAACAATTAATTTATCCTATTTATCTGTGATGGTGCTTACATTTTCATGCTCAAGAGCCTGTTCTCTATCTGTCGCAACATTTCGGTGTCAGTGGCCACCTGCTCGTGAAACAGATATAAAGGCACACATCCACATCTTAACCGGCAACTTGATCAACAACACCTGCCATCCGCCCTCACAAGAAGCAACTCTTCATGACGAACTGCATCAATACACAGCAAACACCACTGACTTCTTATAATGGAAGCACTTGCGTTGCTGTAAGAGTCCTGCCCTGCTCAATGCATCTTTTTAGAGAGAGAAATCAGTCCCATGGGGGCCCACAAGGGACACAAATGTCAAACTACGCACTTAGAGTGAGTAATGGAGGACCGGTTCCATAAATGCCTCCACTGACCTTTGGGTATTCATACACAACATGCATAGCAAAGTAGGGGAACAACATGCCAGAATTAATTGCTCCGAGGCAGACATTATTTTGTTGTGTGGGTCAGTGAAAACAGGAGAAAATATGAAATAAGTACCAGATGATAAATACCAAACTAGGAGTAGTGGGTGTGTTCAGGTTGGGAGGGAGCTAAAGCTGCCGGTCGAGGGTAGATGTTAGAAATGGGGGAAAAAAGAAGTGAGAACATTCTAATTTGTGGTAAGGCTGTCAGTGGGTGACACCTCCAGGCTTGGTTGCTGGCTTGCTCTCATTGTGACAAGGTCACGTTCTGTTGCCTGGAAGTCCTGAAGATATATTCCCCCCCCGCCCCATTTTTTTTCTCAGGCTGTGCCGGACAGATGAAGCAGCTTATATAAATCCTGTGTAGGGTCCTTTGTTTCTGCTCAAATACAGCTTTCTTTGAGCTGTCACGGGGGAACAGATTGATTGTGCATTATCTTTGATTCTCTGTCTCTCTTGTCATTTTGAAGTCAGAGATCAGAACCGCTATGGTACACAACAATGACAGTGATCTGCTTCAACCTATCGAAAGCTTCAATAGCCATCCCTGAAGAGGCCTGGTGCCACACGCACACTCTGTCATCCAGTTGACCCAGTTCTCCTACGCTCCGGTGGCAAACACAGGGATGGCATTATTCATTCTGATACCAAAATCCTTTGTTGATCGATGGAGCCATCAACGGTCAAGATCACTGGTGCGACCTCTGCTCCCGCTGTCTATAATGTTGCCGGTTTGTTCTGTGCTAATTGGCACTTTTCAGTTAATAAATCACCCAAAGAAAAAAGATATCTCCAAGTAGCCCTATTCTCTGAGGTTTACTGTAGCTAGCTGCATTCAGAATGACCTGAACCTTCTCATTAGAGAGGACATACGGTAGTCTCCTTCAGTTATCTGTGCTTAACTGCTCGAATGTAGTGATTGGTAAAGGAAACTTAAGGGTTCTGGGCCACTCAAGCAGCAGCAGGATATATTTCATTGTCAGATTCCATGCCACTTCCTGTTGTCACCCGATTCAGTGATCACAAAAAGAAAATGGATGCGATTACCTGATGCATAGCAATGAAAACAAATCACTGCCCAAGAGGAGGGAGAAAATAAAGGGGCTAAGTCATTGTTGTGCCGGTGCGACGCACCAACATAACTCATTAAATCAACAGCATTGACATGCTCTCAGACCGTGTATGTAAATGAAGAGTGCCTCTGAAATGAACGGCTAGTGAAAGCCTTTAGAGCCAATAAGCCGATGCATGAGTGACCCCATTTTTTACTATGACACTGGAGCATCATTTCAAACTAAATGGAAAATAACATCAATGCCATAAGAAAAAGCCTGACACCATCATAAAACTATAATAACTTACTTTAATAAAAATTAAATTCCATGGAGGACCTCGGCTAGGCAAATGATCATTTTATTCGAGCTGCAGTTTGTCTTTTAATTACCATTTCCCTAGAATGACTTGAGACAATTTGCCTGGAGGGGACCTCTGAGTGTTGGAGTGGGATAAGCATTATTTCATTAGTTGAGATAATATGTCTTTAGTCATTGAAATGTATGGAGGCCACGTCTCAACACAGCAGGAAGGAATTAGAGTGGGCGGCAGCTCTCGCGTGGTCGGGTGGTGGTTGTGACACGTTCCTTTTCATAGTAAATAATAAGCTCATTAAATTGTCTGCATTTTTTTAAAAGCTATTATCTGCCCCATTTCACTTTAATTAGCCAACTGTCTCCGAGACCTGCACGCGCAGCTCGCACAAGATTTACTTTTGTGTCAGACGACAACAGAAAGTTGAGTGAGATAATCCAACATGATGGCAATGCCTGTGGTTTGACAGGTGGAATAAACCAGGGGGATTATTCATCCTGGAGAAAATGTTTAGAGGCCGGGAGATAAGATTGTTTGTGCCTGTGATAAACATGTTTCCAGTAAGATTTGATGCTAATGTCTTTGTCATTACGACATAATTAGAGATTGAACTGAGGAAAAGTGACGCCGTGATTGCATTCAACTTTGATTTCCCCTGAGAAAAATAAAAGGGAATTTAAATAAGTAAAGGATTTGTGGAGAAAGCAAGGATTTGTCACAGAGAAATATCACGCAGCTCGTGCTAATACCTCAATCAAATGATACAATAGCAAACAAAGAGTCATGTTAAACATCCTGTTCAGTAATGTCTGAGAGGCCTGAGAGAGAGAGAAAAGAAAAAGACCACTGGGCTATTACTTTTATGAATGTCTCAGCCTTTCAGCTATGAGCTGAATGTAATTAAGTTGGGCTTAATACTTTTCATGTGGTAATTTGCCCAGTTGGAGAAAAAGTAGCCACTACTGATTGGTCGTTCTGCTTCTCACCAGGGATCAGGAACAGTCCTCCTAATGAGAGCCCCGCAGGGCAATGAAGTTTCAATCGTAAATTATTAAATTCATATTAACAATTGGAGGAGCTGATGCCAAGAATGTGCAGGTATAGTTCAGTATAGAACAGGCCGGTGAGCCCAAATGCATAGAATACTGCAGTATAAGTAAAAGCATTTTATATTGGGTTATCAGTCGATGAAAACGCATTACTAAAACAATGTGTGTTGTATAAAGATTTTTCAAGGAACAAGAAAGGAACAAACTTTGTTTGTCAAAATTGGTAAAATAAGTCCAAACCTATTTGTTTCTATCATAAAGACAATGTTATTTCCTCTCCTCCTCAAATGTTTTTGTTTTGAAGAACAAGGAGAAAAGGTGATAACAGCTGACAAAATGCATTCAGACAACTATCAGTTAAAAATAAATACAGTTAGAAAAGTTAGACGAAAAATGCTGTCAATACTGGTAAAGTAAACTATTCCTGTTATGCTTTAGAACGGTCCATATCCGACTTGATCATTTAAAAAGATTTTGACCAGTAATTGCCACAACGGTATATTTTTTTATATAGCACAGTAAAGCACAGCACTTGAAAGGTATCGATAATAGAAAGGAGAAATGTAGGCCTAGTTTTACAATGAAAACAAAGAAGAGCTTACTGGGGACAAAATAAAAAGCAATGATTAACAATAAAAGGAAACTTGTTTATTTCTTTGTTCTGTTGATAGTGAAATTACCTTAAATGCATGGCACAACTATACTCTGTGAGCAGTCTGTTGCTACAGCAGCACTGTTACTATGATGCCGAAATCTTCATCCAAAAGGGGACATGAGATGACTGCTGACATGTCCTCAATAAGAACGGAAGGATTTTGACTGTGTGTTTTTAATATTGCTCCTGCTGCACATCCCTTATAGTGTACACTAATTACACATTCTAACTACACTGTATAGTCTTGGTGGAAAGTAAACATCTGTTATTTGAAACATAAAGGCACTGGAATTCGACATATAGAGATGACCTTCTATTGAATATAATGTCCTTTTGTTGATATAGTACATGTATGATTATTTCAAGAGATTAGAGAGTTGCATCCTTTCCACTGAAAAAAATGGGTCGAACATTGTTAGTTAGCTATTTAACTGGAAACTAAGATAAGATAAAAGATAAGAGTTCTTTATTGATCATAAATAGGGAAATGTTTGCATTGCAGCATCATGAAAAACAAAACAAAACAAGGCATGAGAAGAAATGAAAGAGTAGAAATAAACAATTCTACAATTTAAACATCTTAAATTGGAATTAAAACAGTATTAAAAAGTAGAAAATATACAGTAGACTGTGAAGATAAAAGAAGTATAAACTGACAATACAACTTTGCTACAAATAGCAACATCATGGTATTGCTAGAAAATAAAGTTGTTGGATCATCCAAGAATTATTTTTCCATGGTTATACCAAATTATGTACAAATCCATATAGTATGGCTTGTTCAAAATATTGACCTGTTGGTAACACTAGAGGAGATTGATTTGATATTGATATTGAGAGTCAAGTGATCACCAAAGTTATCAACTTACCGACCAAGCATCAACATTGCCTTCGTTAGAACCATTACACTAACGTCTCATTATTTGAAATGTATTAGTTTACACAAATTCTAGCTGAATCCCCAAAAATAAATGAAAGCAGATTCAAATGAACAATCTTATTCACACAACTTTATGCATAGCTTTCCAGCTGCTGTAGTCCATATAATGAAGACATTCAATAGTGTAGAGCCAACAGGAGGAAATTATTAAAATGGTTACCTTGGAGGAGAGACAATGGAATTAACTAAAAGTCTTTAATTACACTTGGTGGACATTAATCATGCGGAGAGATGAGGTTAATTTCCCGCTCATCATGTAGGGGGTACTTAAGAGGACACCTGACTGGGCCCAGATGCATGCTGTGCAGCACATTTAGACAGTGCTGTCCCCTCCCCAATGCCCCAGAGAAAGGTAGAAACGATGTCCCAGAATGCACCTGTCTCTATGGAAATGCAGTCCAATGGGGTTGTTTTTCTGCTCAATGCACCTATAGAATTAGTTTTGAACCAGAATCAAATGTCATCAATATTTTTACATTGGTCTGATATATAACAACTCAGTGACAGTCAATTGCACGGATTTATCCTGAATTATATAACACATAGGTGTGAGCAAGCTCTCTGATTGGTCAATAGGCATGTTTGATTCCACGATCAAACAACGGTCAAATAGAACGTGCCTTTTCACAACAAGTCAGTATCCCTCCGCGTCTGAGAAAAACGGTATACCGTTGGGCCTGAAAGCAAACTTCCTGCAGTTTGCTTTTCGAACTGGAACAAGAAAGCAGCGGAGAAGTAGTGGTTTCCATAGCGACACACAGCCGTTACACTGTTACATTGTCTCTCGTTGGAAAATCGTTAGCTACAAAATGTCAGATTTTATAGTTAATTTTGATTTGTTGGGGGGCCTCAGTATTGATGAATGGTTGGACATGGACACAGACCACAAAACCAACGAAAGATTTGCGGCTGTTTCAACTGACGAGCTGAGTGCATTGGAAAAAAGTCGCAACGAAAAGAGTACATTGGCGTCAACTACCTGGGCTGTCAAATGTCTCAAAGCGTTCTTAAAAACCCAGGAGAAAATGGTAGATTTCGGAACAGTGTCCAAACCGGAGCTAAACAGCTTACTTCGCCAGTTTTATGGAAGTGTTAGAAACACTAAGGGCCAGCAGTACGCTATTAGTACCTATGTCGGTTTGAGAGCTGGGATCAACTGCTTCGTTAATGACCCTCCGTACAGCCGGGCATGGTGTTTGATGAAAGACAATGAGTTTACCACCTCAAATAACGTGTTCTCCGGACTCATCAAGTCACTCAGAAGGGCTGGGCAGGACAAAACTGAACACCATCCCGCTATCACCAACGAGGACCTCGAAATCCTGAGGAAGTCCCGGGCCATGGACCCAAACACACCACGGGGCCTCCTCAACAAGGTAATAATAATAATAATAATAATAATAATAATAATAATAATAGCATAATAATAGCTGCTTTATTGATCCGCAAGGTATTGTTTTTACAGTAGACATTTCCTACATTACATTACAGGTGTGGTTCGATACCCAACTGCATTTCGGAAGAAGGGGAAAGGAGGGCCTGAGGAAACTCACTCCACAATATTTCGTTGTTAAACGAGATTCTGCAGGTGAGTTGATCAAACTCACGCCATGAAACGGCCACTGGAGGAAAGCTCCAGTGGTTATCTTCCGATAACCTACCCGTGAACACCACAGCACCACCTGCACAAAAGTCTGGCATGGAGTTCATGGAGAACTGTTTCAAAAATTGCACTTTTAATGGCAGCATGAACATCCACCTTCATTCTGAAGCCAAAATGTTAAATATGTAAATAAATCAATAAATAGCCTAATTCAAGAATTATTGTCAATAAATTGTTTTCAATAAATTGGTTAATAATATATTATTTACTATAATTATATCAATAACTGTAAGCAGGGAAGCAGGAGTGTTCGATTGATCGGCTAGCGTTACCAAGGGAACTACTTTATAGGAACTACTTTCTGACGGAGATTAACTCAAGCAGAAAGTGTAGGTTTGGGAGCAAATTAGCCCACATTATGAAATTATTTTACGATATTGTTGATTACAATGATAGTTTGTGTTATAGAATCGCAATCATACACGAGAGGTACAGGCATACGGACCTCGGCACAAGCGCCTCAGTCCTGCCGCAGTACTGTCGTACCAATAATGACGTTCAAGAACGGCCTCAAGTTCAAGAAATGTGCTTAATTCCAAAATTGATATGCTGGTAAGTTTTTTTATTTTATTGCATCTTTTCAATCCTGCATATTGACACATTGTATTGACTTTCCTCCCATCTTGGCTCAGTATTTTCTGTTTGAAAATGTATTCGGAGCATATTTATGTTCTGCTTCTGACTGCAAACTGACAATGAGGAACTAGAAAGCTCTCTTTTTAAAAATATATATTTTCTAGGGAGCATTTACAGTCAAAGTAATCCTGTCTTTGCTGAATCAATATAATTTGGTTTTAAAGGCTCCATGTTGTTTTCCTTAATCTCTAAGCAGTAAGTAATGTATCTGAAGTGTATCTCAGGACCAGGTTAGTAGATGCAGCAAGTTTATTTTTAAACAAAACATCTGATGATATTTTGCAATGTGTTTTAATATTGCATTGAATTTAAAGATAATGTGCAACCTTATTAAAAGGTTTTCATATTAAAGAGAAAAAACATGCTCCAATATATCATTATATCTCTAGTCAATATCAAACAAAAAAAGCAATACTGTATATATTAAAGACAAGATAACTAACCAAATAATTCAAGTCGTACCGCGCTGTTTTTTGTCATTTTTGCTCAGCGTTCTTCATTGTACATTAACACTGCATGTATAGATAGATATAGAGAAACAACACAAATCAAACATATTTCATTAGACTATGAAATAAGTAAATTCAGAACATGTTTTTTTTTCTTTTAATCAGTTTTGCTCTAGAGGACAAATGAACTGTGAGACCTGTTAACACACAATAGCCAGCATGTGTAGTTCTGGGGACGGGGGTGGGGGGGGAGGGGGGGCCCGGTGGACCCGTTCAAATCCAGTTTTGGACAGTCTGCCGTGGTTCCATCCCATTTCAAGTGCTGTTTGACGCTCTGCACACTCTCCAATCACAGAGCTTGAGGACTATCACAGGGTTTGTCCATGGGGTTTGTCAAGCGAAGCGGAGAGAATACTTACTTCCGGGTGTAATATTCTGTAAAGCAAATGAGCTGCTCCGACCCTCGGTCCTGACGGACTCCAACTTGTGTTTATTAATCAAACAAATAAATAAACACAAGGACAATTATGTGTTATTGTTGAGTAAATGGAGAATTGCACAGGGGAAAATAACGTATCTATTGTGGTGATTGACATTATTCACCCACGGATCTATGGGTTAGGGTATTGTTCTGCACGGACATGTTAGTGAGCCGGACTTCCTGTCTCCGCCGGTCTTCGCTTCCCGGCATGAAGCTGTTTACATGTGTTTTGAGATGCTAAATAAAAGTCTAGCTTGTACCTTTGATACCCCGCTTCCGACTCCCATCTCTCGGCACCACACTATGCCACAATTTTAGATGCGGATTTTGTTAAACTAATACGTTTGCGCTGTGGACCAACACTATACTTTGACGGGGAAGGGGGTAGCAATAAAGATAACACCATTAAACAGTTACACAACATAACAGAAATAATATCGATAGCAGCGTCCCTAGCAACCACCTTGGTAACAATGAAAACGTTGTATAGACACCATTTCTTGAAGTAATCTTCGTAATAACTCGCAAACTAAAGATCATGTACATCCACTGCACACATAATCTGAAATAACAACTCATATTTCTCGCATCAAATGACATCAAAAGGCATTTTAATCGCCAAACTAACCTTAAAATAGGCATTTTCCACCGAGAATAAAAAGAATGTCGGCCATGTTTTTTTGTTCTGCAGGGAGAAATGTGAAGATCACGTGACATAGACGCCAGCCATTGGAATGAATGGTGAAAAAAAACGTAGGCATCTTACAATTTCAGAGGCGTTTTTGTAGAAATACTACGTCCTACGTTGTGGACCAACGTAGTTATTACACGTTTTTGTATGAGACTGGGTTGATAACACCCATAAAGGAAAGGTTTTTAATTATGAGACCAACAGGATGCATTTAATTTAATTGACTATTCCCTAATTGTTGTGAAAAACTGTTATATAACGTTCCCCCATTCAGAAAAAATTGCCTCCCTAATTAGAAGTGACACTCAGGCATATGCTGGGGGTTTCTCTATGATCTAAGCATCTAATTCCGTTACCTGGCATGGCGTTCAGATAACTAATCTTCATTGGCGAGAGCGAACACCACAGATGACTCTTTTTTAAATTCATTTTTACAGCAAATGATACATTACATGAGCAAATATGCAGATTATTGAAGTTGCTGTCCCTCAAAATGCAATTTCTCACTTATCATTTACACAGTGGGAAGGATATCTCTGTTAATGCATCACAAGGTATAACTGCTTAACTGGTTAAGTTCAGCAGTGTGAGTGATGGTAGCGGAAATCCAAGACAGAAAGAACACAGCAGATGTGCTTGAAGCACAGGAACCCATTTTAGATTGGATTCTTCTTGTTCTTCTCCAGCCAGTCACATTTACTTTGTGCCTTTGTCACTTAAGTCTAATTGAAGCTCAAAAGCAGGCGGGAAGAGATTGAATTGCAGATTGAATTGCATCCCAAGGTCATTTGAGCATCAGAGAGATATACAACAGCAATAGAATGGCTGCCTATGGCACTGTAGGCTCTAACTCTGCTCTCAAAAGCAATTACAAAATCCACTAATGCAATTTCAATTATTTTTCTGTGTATTTGGCTGTTTTATTGTCCATGTGTTATTCAAATGTTATGATGATTTGTCAAAGCTTTGTTACAGTGCATGGTGAATCATGATATGACATTCTATAATTGATGACAGAAATATGTTTTTGGTCCTCAAAGACCTTCACAAAAACTCTATTGGTTATCACATAAAAAAAACAATGGTAGTTTTAAATCCACTATAACGGCCCGTCCACACGGCTGTGTGCGTTGAAGCTTCACCGATTCTGCCCATTCACTTCGCTTGAAAAGTAGAGCAATGTTCTACTTTTGAAGCTTCGATGGAAGCGTCAGCCAATCGACTCATATGCCAGTACAAGCTCTAGCCAATCAAACCGCGTGCTTGTCTGTCCGGAGCGGGAGATTCATGTGATTGGTTGTTGGTCGAGCTTCAGACCGCCGGTGAGCTTCAACGCACGCCGCCGTGTGGACGTACCGTATACGTACCGTATAAATGCTGCAAATATTAAGGTACATTTTTAATCCAACATTAATTCCCAAAGAGGGGGCATTTTTAATTACTCATAGGCATAAACAAAATAAAGGTTCACACAAAATCATTATTATCATGTTTGTTTTGATATGCCTTTTGCTTAGTGGAACCAAATCTATGGCATGGCATGGGGTCTTAAAGGGGCCCTAATCTGTTAATGTTAAGCTTTCATTATTATATGTTATGCCTCTACTGTTCAAAAGGTGGATAAGTATCTGGATATCAATTATAACCCAATTTGTGTTATGTGAGACTGAAGGGGATGTTGCATTGTTTCTGTTGCTTTTGTTGCAGTTGTATATATATATATATATATATATATATATATCTTACAATGTAATTTAGGTGAACTTCCTTTTTCATTTGTATGCTTTATGTTGAAGGTGAGTTAACGCGGCTGACAGGAAGTGGTTGTAGCTTTTAGAAACAACGTGACGGAGAAAGTAATATCTTCTATGTAATGGCGGAGAAAGAGAAGAATGGACTGTATGTTTAAATGTAAGCACCCCCCGAAGAGGCTCAAGCTCTTACGTTGGGTCTGGAGTTACAAATACATTCTAATTCATCAGTAAAGTAAAGTCTACGACCATGATTCGGAAGGAAATGCTACAGTAAGAGCTTCACCTTCACCAGCTACACCACGCTGCCTGTGGATTGAAGGAACGGCACGGCACACAGATCAGCGAGCTGCAGCATCTAGCGTGAACTAAGAAGGTAAAGAATATGACTAAGCTCAACATGGATGACATAATGGAACAGATAATTAAGCTACAAACGGAAATAAAGGAAAAGATAGGTTTATACATCAGGAAGATTGTGAAGGCATGTCAAGGCAGGAATTAAAGGAGGAAATTGAATATAATGAAAAACCAGCTGAGCTTCAACTCAAAATGGATGAAACTGATGGGTTAGCATTACCACGTTGTTCAGAACACCCCACTGTCCAGACAGGGACAATGTTTGCCTACCAACAGGAGGACATTTGTAAAAAGGAAAAAAGACTGCTTAGCCTGTATGAACAGTGGAAATACCAAGTCAGAAAAGCCAAATAAATATTAAAGACTGACCTATCAAAACGGGAATTAGCAATTGAAGATGGAATGATTGGTGTGATGAGAGCTTACAGCGAAATAAGAGACCGAACCACACCATCCACTGAACTAAGACGCAGGATTGACGCATGTGAGGCTGTAACGAAAGACATTATGAAAATGATCAACGACCGCTTAACGGAAATAGATGGCGATTTTGATGCGGAGCGTGAAAGGCACTCTCTTTGCCAGCTATCAGCCCATGACTACTGAAGGAGTAGGTAGCACTTTCTCCGCGCCGTTCCTATGAGCTTGCTTTAAAAGAAGGAACACTCAAAACAACCAGGACGAGGGTTAAACAAAAATCTGTTTTAATCATAAAAGGTAATAATGCAATACCATATAATACATTACCATACAAAGCCATATCATATGCGTAATGTCAGGAGTATGCCTACTCCTGGCCTTGTTCACGGGCTGCCACGACCTTCCGGTCCGGGCGGCGCGAGAAGAGAGGGAGAACAACAAGCTAAACAAGCTATCAATACCCACACAAAACAGGAAGGGGTGGAGTTTCATTTGGGAGATACCAAAACGCTGTCTCACAGGGAATCAGCGCGGGCAGCAGAGAACCAAACAGTTTTTCGTTTGAAGCAAAACACATTCTTATTATGTAGCTTATCACACAATAGTCCATATGTTTTCCCGCTATGAAAGCCACAGGTGTTGGGAAGGCCTGCAGGATGCGCATCATTATATCTGGGGAAATGTCCCTCGCAATTTGCAAAGCCTATCGATGGTTTAACCCAGAAAAACACTCAAAGGGGTAATCTTTTCTCTCAAAACAGAACTCACGATTAATTATACATCTCCCTTCTTCAAAAATAGCTTAAAAACACCCTTTTGATAAACAGGTAAAAGTGAAAAGGAAAAGACTATTGCGCTAATCTACTTTTAAGAAAAAGGGAACATTGTTTCAGGAATCTATAAAAAACCTCTCTATAAATAAGAGGAAAAATGTACTTTTTGTTCCTTCAACTATTAACACACAGGAATGTATAAACCCACACATATATTAGAGATGACATGATAAAATACACCTCCTATAGATGGGTGACATTAAAATGCACATATCAAAAATATGCTACTCACTTCTTTGGTACAATATCTCACATCAATTTCCACAATTCCCTCTTTTGCACTCTTAAAAAAGAGTGCAACTTACACAAGGCACTTGAAACATAACTATTGTCACTCCTCTCCACTGTGTTCATCTCTCAACATTATATTTAGAGCCCTTTAAACATTTGGAAACAGCCCTTCATAGCAATTTCTTATGGTAGAAGGAGAGGGAGACCAAAACATGTCAAAAAACTGCGTCCTTGTCTGCTGAGTCTCCATACTCGTCCTTTCCCTCCGAGACACAGGCCAACAGTGTCATTTGATACGGAGAGGGAGAAGCAGCAAAAAAATTGTTTAATAAAAGTTCCTCAAAAAATGGAATATTAAAAGTTCCACACCGGCTATATCCACCAAAAATCGGATACAAGAACAAACTCCACACCAGCTATATCCACCTGTTTCAGCGGAGAGCGGAGTCCCCTGTGCCGTCTTGGCTTGCCGTGTCTTTGTCCCCTCTGATCCGCTGACGGCGGCTTCTGGGCTGCCTGCTAGAGAGATGTCTTCCTTCTCCTCCGGCTCGCTGATGGCGGCTTCCGAGTCGATGCTGAATAGATGTCCTCCCGATCTTCCTTCTCCGGTCCGATGATGATGCCTCCTGGGACGACTGCTGGATGGATGTCCTCTAGGTCCTCCTTCCCTGGTCCGATGATGATGCCTCCTGGGACGACTGCTGGATGGATGTCCTCGAGGTCCTTCTCCTCCAGTCCGCTGATGACAGCATCCGAGTCGACCTCCATGACGAGAGCCAGATCCGTCCTGATGTCGTCTAGGGTCCTCGCAGGTGTTTTCCCGACCGCACACTGGCTCCAGTTGTACCAGTTGTCCCCCTTTCCTTGTAGGCGGATGGCATGAGATGTCCTCTGGGTCACTCGGTAGGGGCCGGAAAACCTGGGGTTGAGCCACTTTGTCCTGATGACAGTCCGCCTCCTGCGTCTCGGGTCCCCCTTTTGGCGTCAACAACCTGTGTGGAGAAATCTGATACAAATCCCTCAAGCCTACGCTAATTGTGCAGCTTCAGAATCTTAATACTTGGACTGTGCCAACTAAATAAGAACCCCAACATCTTTAGGTAAACTAAATAACATATTTCAATAGCTCTGAATTTCTGACAAGCATCTGTGTTTATTTTTAAATGAAATCCTTGAGATCCCATTAAAAATCTAAATATGATTTGAACTGCTAATGTTTCTGGTAAAGAAACACACTAATGTTATGGATTCAAAAACAACCAAAATCACGATACTAACAAAGTGAATGGTTTCCTGGTGATACTGCTTTTACCCGTCAGTGCTTAGATATTATCCCGCTGAAAAAATGAATACAGAATTCCAACAAACTGACATCAAATGTCTTTCTATTATAAATGTAGATGAAATGTATATCCCCATAATGACCTAAACAATAAAGTCTATGGCTCTTACTTCTTTACCAGACTAGTTACATGATGTTGTTTAAATTACATTGTGTCTCATTACATTACTATGTTTTAGCTTTAACTGTAAATATGTTCTTTCTACATTTCAAACCTCAGTTACTTTAATACCTGTTGAAACATTAGTTGAAACATTACTCACAGGTCAGCTTCTTCAGTATTCCATTCTGGACTTACATCTCTCTGGTAGCCCCTTGGCCACTGATTCTTTATCTGTGTTACCTGCTATAACTCAATCAATATTAGAGACATGTCAACATTCATCAAACGATATGGAGCAGGTCAATTCTAAAACTGTCAATCAATGGTCAGATTGAACAATCGAGTTGGGGCAACAGGTTCCTTTCAGTCCCTAAATGAAAACTGTACATTGTGAAGTTTACACTACGCGTACTCTATTTATGGCACTGCCTCTCATTCAAGCGCCAGTCACCATTCTGAAACCTCGGTCCTAACTGCAAAAAAGGGCTGATGCAGCCGTGGAGCTTGCTGCAAAGGAGGCTCAATATAAAGTAATGGAAAAATAAATAAAGCAAAAGGAAGAAATAAGAATGATGGAGGAGAAACTACACATGCAGAAGTCTAAATTAGAGACTCTACAAGCAGAAAGGGAAATGGATGATACATACCCCTTTCGGCCAGTAGCGTGGCGTGGGGAAAAAAATAGGGGAAGCCAATAATATGTCCTTTCTTTTGGGTCGGGGGTGTGGTGGTCAATGTAATAACGTACCCAGATGAGTGATTACAGCACCCGGTATCATTTTACACACATTTGTATCATACAGATGCAGGACTTACACATGCCTGCTCAACACACTCTCACTCCCTAAGCGTCCAATAGCGACGTTTGGTCAGTGTCCGTGGCGTCCAATTGTGACGCTCCTAGGCTCCTTCAGCGTCATAAAGGGACGCAAATAGCTTTCAACTGATTGCAATGTATTCCCATCTGCGTTGGGATTTGACGCTCATGGAAGCACGGCATTCGTTTATGCCGGCTGCCCTTAAAGGCAATGTGAGCATCCATTCCCATTGGATAACGGAGAATTTTACACCCGGAAGTAAGTACTCCTCTTACTGTCGATTGATTTTACAGTGATATCTGCACTACTCATCGACTAAAAAACACCAGATTATCCTTGTTAATTACACAACATTGATTGGTTTAAATTGTGTGCAATGCTTTTGTATTTTTCCCCTTCGATTCGGAGAAACAAATATGTTATTCTGAGTAAAGGATGGCAGAAGACACTACACTACCCAGAATCCCCAGCTATCGTTTGGCCTACACCATGTGCTCTGTTTGACAAACCCCGTTTTTTTCACCATTCATTCCGATGGCTGGCGTCTATGTCACGTGATCTTCAAATTTCTCCCTGCAGAAAAAGAAAACATGGCCGAACTTCGTTTTATTCTGGGTGTAAAATGCCTATTTTAAAGTTAGTTTGGCCATTAAAATGCGTTTTGATGTCATTTGATGCGAGAAATATGAGTTGTTATTTCAGATTATGTGTGCAGTGGATGCACATTATCTTTAGTTTGCTAGTTATTACGAAGATTACTTCAGGAAATCGCGACGTTTTCATTGTTACTAAGGTGGTTGCTAGGGACGCTGCTATCGATATTATTTCTGTTATGTTGTGTAACTGTTTAATGGTGTTATCTTTATTGCTACCCCCTTCCCCGTCAATGTATAGTGTTGGTCCACAGCCTAAACATATTAGTTTAACAAAATCCGCATCTAAAGATAGCCTACGTTATTTCCCCCCTATGCAATTCCAGTCTCACATCTCAGAGCACATCGTCATTAACAAATACCGGAAACAGACCAAAATAATAATAATACTTTATTCCGAGTGTGCTTGCTTTTCTCTTTGAAAGTCATCACATAACGGCATTGTAATACACGGTTCGGCTGCATTACATATTACATATCTGCCGTAGTTCTGTATTTATAGAGCCCTGATGAGAAGACAAACATGAGGAACTGAAAACGTGACGTGGATCATAAATATATCAGCCATTAAACAACATCTTACATTTCTTTTCACACAATACGTCTCCTTGCAGTATCAACACTAATTCGGCTCACTTTTATATTTGATCCAATTGTTAGATTGGCTGTATTTACACCATAAAGGTGCACAGCTGATATAAAGGGACACCTGGTGGTTAAAGCATGTTATTCAATTTCAATATTTTTATTATTAGATATTAATACGATCACTATAAAGTATATTCATTACTCGTTATTCTCTACTAATTGTTGAGTAAAGACTGTATGTAATGACTATTTTGCACATCCCTTTCAAGATTTCAAGATTTTCTAAGGTTTATTGACATATCATATAGGCCTACTACACAACTGTGGTGTAGTTCTGCATTGAATGAAAAACTTGGGTTGCAGGTTCCTCAATAGTGCATTACAAGACATCTATCAATATTCAACTATGTTGAAGCACTTATTTTAACTGATATTATAAATAATGTATTATACTCTTAAAATATGTATGTAGATATTTCATCTCCGGCCTTGTCAGGTATTGAACAATCAATAAATAAAGAACACAGAATTGTTGAATATAAAAAACAGAATTTGTGTGATTATACTAAATGATTTTCAAATAAACACAACTGCATATTTAACTGTTACACATGCTGATGTAACGCAAATGTTCCAACTTGGGATCAATAAAGTATATCTTATCTTAAGCTGATCGATGGCTACTGCCATATTTGCAAAATGTGCCTCTGAACCTTGACAAGTGCATGTTTCAGGCTTATCAATTAATGTAATGTAATGTTATCACAGGGGTCACACACATAAGACCAGCTGTTAAATAAAGCTCTTCTGACCTTAGCTGGCATGTGGGTATATATATATATATTAATACTGCCCATAATGGGCACAAGCAATTTTCACCCATTTATTAATTATATGTTTTAAATGTGAGTGTTTCCTGTCCCCTAAACCTCCAGGGATGTACACAGTTTAATACTGGCAACTTCTTATTATGGGAAATACGAAAACGTCTTTTAAAACTACAACTCCCAGTAGAGACGTGCCATAGAGAACATGTTGCGAAACAGAATAGCCAGCATGTGTAGTTCTGGGGACGGGGTGGGGGAGGGGGGACGCGGTGGACCCGTTCAAATCCAGTTTTGGACAGTCTGCCGTGGTTCCATCCCATTTCAAGTGCTGTTCGAGAATCGGCTTAATCCTCGGAGCACACTCTCCAATCACAGAGCTTGAGGACTATCACGGGGTTTGTCAAGAGCACATGGTGTAGGCCAAACGATAGCTGGGGATTCTGGGTAGTGTAGTGTCTTCTGCCATCCTTTACTCCTGGGAATGGACGCTCACATTACCTTTAAGGGCAGCCGACATAAACGAATGCCGTGCTTCCATGAGCGTCAAATCCCGACGCAGATGGGAATACATTGCAATCAGTTGAAAGCTATTTGCGGAGCCTAGGAGCGTCACAATTGGACGCCACGGACACTGACCAAACGTCGCTATTGGACGCTTAGGGAGTGAGAGTGTGTTGGCCTGCTATCTAACCGACAGGTCCGCACACACTCTCCAGCCGAAACTCTAAGCATTAATTTACAAACTAAATCAGGAGACCTTTAACGTTTTACATCTGATTCGGTCCTTTTTTCCTCACTGTACACTAGGGGTGTAACGGTACACGTACCCTTACCGAAATTATTCGGTACGTGCCCTTCGGTTCGGTACACATGTGTACCGAAGTGTACCGAACGAATATAACGTTAAACGTAAAAAATTGAGAACGTGAACAACTTCTTGGAAGTATTCTCAGGTGCTGCGTCGCAGCATTCAGAGTAATTTGCTCACATTGTGTTCAACGCGTCATAGAGCAAGCAAGTCATTTCATTGGACGAGCTGGTCAGAGGGATGCGTTCAAATGTAGTCAGTAATTTGAGGAGTGAGAAGTGCAAACCCAACTCCCACTAGCATTTAAGCCTCCACCACTCGCAAAAACATCAGACCGAGCCAAAGCTATTACAAACGGCAAATATCCTTATGTTGCCATGTTAGCAAAGCGCTACCTGGCTGTATCTGCTACTACCTCTGTCCCTAGCGAGAGGGTGTTCTCTACAGCAGGAGACATTGCTAGTGCCAGCAGATCTGCCCTTTCGGCAAGCAATGTGGACACGTTCATATTTATTTAAAAAAACATGAAAATACAATGACAAGCAAGTCCTATTGTCAAACTGGCTGCTTAGGTAGTACAGTTCAAATACAGATGATCGAAAAGCTGCACCTTAATGTTTATTTTATTATATTTTATATTTATTTGAGTGAATATTCACAGTTTAATAATAATTAAAAACCCAAAACTAATAGTTTATGTTTTGTGAGTAGGCCTACTAGTACAGTAAAGTTCAAATGCAGATTATTTCAGTTCATCGAAATGCTGCACCTTAATGTTTATTTTATTATATTTTGTATTTATTTGAGTGAATACATTATTCACAGTTTAATAATAATTTTTAAAAAAATATGTTATGTTTTGCGATAATTTTCTCTGCTCTACCGAAAACGTACCGAACCGAACCGTGACCTAAAAACCGAGGTATGTACCGAACCGAAATGTTTGTGAACCGTTACCCCCTAAACGCACCAGGAGCGTCTGCGCCACGTTACGTTGCGGCTGCGCCGCGCTGCGACCTCCTCCTGCGACCTGACACACCAGGCTCGTTTCAAAACGTTGCGGAAGCGGAGCGTCGTGTGTGCAGCCTCGCAGTTCTTCTTCTTCTTCTCTTTAATCGCGAATTGCTTCCACTTGGAGCATATATCGCCACCTACTGTTGAGTTATTAAATGTTCATATTAAATCCTTGTCCTCAAACCAGTGCTTTTGAGGAATTTGAAGATCAGCTTGTTTGCTTCATTTCTTGATTTACTTTACATATATTGACTTGTTCCAGTGCAGTTTTCAGAATGAGTCTTTGCCTTGTATATTCCGGGCAGCTAAAAAATACATGATGTATTGTCTCTGGTTGTTGGCAACCATCACACTTGCCATTTGGATGTTTTCCAATCAGATGCATTGATGAGTTTAATCCAGAGTGTCCCAATTTTATCCTGCTGTTAATGCTCTGTTCTCTTCTACTACTCCCCCAAGTGCTTCCTGTTCCTACTTCCCTTTGTATCTGGTGTACATGTCTTCCTTTGATGTTAGCCTCGCAGTTGTTGTTGATTTTGGAATATGTCCTTGACATTTGTACTTCTACAAGTTAGTAGGCTACGTAGTTAAATGGTTTATGTTTGTGTCTGTTTAAATCGTGTTTATTGTTGTTATTTCCTATTTTGTTGTGTTGTAGACTACAGACACAGTTAATAATAATTGTAATATTCCAGTTATAAACGACATGAATCAAAGATGTGTTGCTGTATTTTAGTGGTAAAAAAATATGCATTCATCATCATAATTATTCTATATATATATAATTGACAGTGCCTGTAAACCGGAGGAGAACGCTGGCATGTATTCTCCTACTTGAAAGACTACGGGGGGATGGGGGGAGGAGAAGGAGCCGGTTTTGGGTGCACCCCCTCAACCAGCAAAGGAGACAACAAGGTGATTTTCATCACCTCGTGGCTGAGCTGAGGCTGGACAGCCAACGACATCACCAATATTTTCGGATGAGTGCAGAGCATATGGATGAACTGCTGTCCCTCCTGGGCCCTGAACTGACCAGACCATCCACACATTTCAGAGCTGCCATAGAACCCAAGCAGAAACTGGCTGTTGCACTTAGGTAAAATGCACATTTCACAGACAATAAATCACTGACCACAAATTTAATAAACGTTTTATTTTTAACAATTTCACCCCAAACAACATTTTAAACAGAAACATCAAATATAAACAATCAACACATAAAAAGTAACTATTTACAGTAAAAAAACAATGAACTCAATTGCTCAACTACAATTGTTCGTAAAAAGACTCCTGCCATGCAGAGCTACTGCTGGAGGACAGCATGTCTGATGGCCTTGTAGGTGTTGATTGGGCGCGTGGGGGTTGGGGTACACTTGGCCGAAAGACTACTGGCCTGGAGGTGTGAATAGAATGCTGAGTGGCGGGGGGATGATCAATGGGCTGCCAATGTTGCTGGTGTTGGGTGTCTCTTTCCAAGTTGTGGAAGGTGTTTAAAATACAGATTTTTGCCTGATGTTCTCTGTCTTTGTCCAGTCTTTGCAACATGGGCACAAGACTGAGAGCAAAGTAGTATGACTCCTCTAATTCTGAGTCTGGCATGTGTGGTGCAGTTGGAGGTTCCTGCAGTAGAGATATCAGCTGCTCTCCAAGGTCTGTGCTCTGTGGCCTCCTCCTTGTGTCCCGTGTGGAACGCTGGGCCGCTGCTGGTGTGGAAATGGGATCCCTGGGGCTACAGGACCTAGAGGGCCTTTGCCTCTCTGCAGAGGTTGTGGGTACCAGAGGTGGTGGGGCTGTAGGTGGTGGGGCTGGAGATCCACATGCTGTCCTGGCATGTCCCTCTGTTTCTAATGACAGGGGTGTAGATGCTCTCTCCATGTCTTCTACAGGGGAAGGATTGCTCAAGCTGCTTTTTGAAAAGAAACAACATCAAAACAATTAAAACCTTTTTTCTGGGGATTCATTTATACAATAGGAACATATTTATGTAATTTAAAATAAAGTCTTTCATACCCTTTGCAATACATCATCACAAATTACAAAAGGGCAAAAGGAAGGACATTAGGTCTGTATACTTCAAGCCCTTTTGCGTGCCGCCTGCAGATCCACTTGGGAGAGATTTCTTCCTGTTTTGAACAAAAGCATCCCGGAGTGACTTCCATCGTGCCTTGCAAATGTCGACTGAAACAAAGAATAGATTCAGATTAATAATATGATTTCACATATTTTTCTTTGCTTTTTTTTACCCTTCAGATACTTGGCTTCCAGGGACTCATTGGTCAGCCTAGCATTCAGCTATCGCCTAGGATGCGCTACTGTGTATGTAATACAATTTATAATAAATGGTTTTGTCTGACAAATGACTGCCAAATTATTCTTGTCTGTCCTCACAATTTATCTGACTATAAATGCAAGATTTTCCACCACAGCATACTGTATTTAAACATTATTGAGAGTATTTTGGGTAGTTGTTATAACAAATGAATAAAAACAAATTAGAATACAAAAATATAATATCATTATAAAGAGTTAAACACAACTGTATTGATCCCTGGGCGAAATTCACAAGATAAAGTATAGTTAAAAAAACAATATTTATAAAAATATAAATACAAAATAATAATAATATAATAATATTATAATCTTGATATAGGAAATAAGATCTTACTTTATTGTGAAATGCAAGTTTACTGAACAGTTTTTTAACGACTTTCACAAGATGTTAAACTACTGAATGGCTCCGTACTGTATACCTACAAGTATTAATTAACTTTAAAACATTAATATGTAGTTGTTACCTTCCACTCCACAAACTGCAGCGACTAAAAACCAGGCCTTTCTGATGTTGTCCTTGTAAAAAGCATTGGTTACATCGTATACAATTGTGTGTTTCTCCACTTCCATTATGAACACCTCGTCGTCCATTGTGCGTATCGTAGTGGAGGTGTTGTGATGAAGGAGGGGGGTCTGCTAAATTAGTATATATGCGGGATGGGCCTGGCCCGGATGCTCACCTTTCCACTTCCTGCGAGGGGGGGGCTGCCTGCCCGACCTTACCTTACGGCTGCGCCGCGGCAAAAATAGGATTCATCCAAATTTTAGAGAAGCGCTGCGCCGAGCCGCTTCTGGGACGCGTCTGAGCCGTAACGCGGCGCGTGTGGTGGAATAGCACCCATTGACTCTTCAGGTTTACAAATATATATTTTGACCTAAATAAAAATATAATATTATTTTCAAAAGCTTTTTTAGTCTGATGCTTCGATTAGTTTTAAACAGACAGTTCAACAAAAGAATACCCAAACATTTTAATTTTATCATTTAAATATTTAATTGTTCTCTCTTAGTAAGATCCCATTTTCAATAAAATGGTGCTTACCTTGACTTGAAGATGAAGTCCATGCTATACTTCTGGACACAAATCTCTATTACTTTTTTGTAAAAGTCCTCCTTATCTTCTTGTAGTTTCAAAATCTAATCGATAGATTTATGATTAGAAAATTATAAAAGTAGGGTAGACATGTGGATATTATCCGACTGAACAAAACGTGCATTTATCTAACAGGTTCGTTTTCCACTGACCTTATTTGGAGCTATATTCCAAAATTGTCGAGGGAAACCGAGCGCAGCTTACTTCCGGGTTTTAGGACGCATCACTGCAACACTAAAGAGGTTTCTCAATTCTTAAATGTCCCCTCCTCGACTCCCCTCCTCGACTCCTATCCTCGATACATAAGCCTCATCCCAATACCCCTCCTCGACTCCTCCTTTCCCTCACGCTTCCCTTCCTTGCGTCTTAGCTCCGCCTCCGTAAGATGTGAGCAAGAGACACGAGGAGGTGACGCGAGGACAGAGGAGTCCTCAGGTATTAATTGGGATGTCCTCGTTCACTCAAACGTCACTTTTAAACGACGTCTGTTAATGATGACATGTGCACAGCTGTATCCCCTCTCATCGCGCTTAACTGAATAATCCTTTAGAACCGGCTCATTTGTTGTTAAATATTTATTTAAATGAATGACTCTTTCTCTTGTTAGTCAAGGTATTCAATGTATGATGGTTGGTCCTGCTTTTGTGTTCCGTTTTGTGTAAAATGTAGCCTACATTTAAATAAAAATATAATTATAGTAATGTGAAAGCCTTCTAGAAATGAATTGCACATAATAATTCCCACGGAGCTGTGAGCACTTATACATTTATGTGACGCTTTTCCACTCATCTTCCAGTTCTCCGTTTTCCTCTGTTGAAATCGACCAGCTGTGAAGGTGGGGGCGGGGCTTTTATACGCGAGTAGTGAAAGCACTTCCGCGTAGTCTGCTTGCGTGTATCCTCCCTCACCCCTCCTCCCTCACCCCTCCTCGACTCCTCCGTGTGCATTTCAGCTATTGGGACGTCCTTCAAAATGGCGTGTCTTGATCGATTTCCGGGTCAAGTTCCGGAGGAGGGGAAGAGAGGAGTCGAGGAGGGGTATTGGGATGAGGCTTTAGTCCCGCCCACAGGAGATGTGAGCGGAGGGGAAGCAGCAGGCGGTTAGAGAAATGAGAACTCCTCTCATTTTAAAGAGACGTCCATTAATGATGACAGGAGGCACAGCAGCCCTCTGTCTGATGGACATATGTGTTCATGATGACTTATATATTTACTTTGATTCATTGACAGTGCGGTATAATGAGACAATAACAGGCTACAGATACGGACACACACACACACACACACACATTTATATAAATTAGGGCTGTCAAAAATAAATAAATAACGCCACTAATTATTTTAACGTGATTAACGCATGTGTATTTTTTTTCCTCGGCCGCCCCGTAGTTTCAGAGCGCGTCGAGTTTAAAATACCATCTGCAAGTTGATGCTGACAGCCCCGCTCCTGCCGCCCGCTTGTGGCAGACCACACTTCCACGCTCACCGGCAGGCACCGACTGGCTATTGGGAGGACCGGGAGGGTGTGTGTATGTGTGGCCCGAGCGAGCGATCTTACGTGCATTGTTGTTGTTAGCATCTGGTGCTAGCTATCTGCGCTAACGGATATAAGGAGCTGTTTAAATTAAAACAGAGGAGCGCTCTATCCACACAACTGCGCCGAACACTTTATGCAGGTAGCCAGACAGTGGGACATTGTACGAAAAGTCAGCACACTCAGCACGGATAGTGCGCAACATGATTGCAGCGTCCAGGCAGCTCCCGTTCGAGCATATGCCTTGAGTTGCACATAGCTCCAACAATCCATCACACACACACACACACACACACACACACACACACACACACACACACACACACACACACACACACACACACACACACACACACACCATTTGTATTGTATTATTGTATGAGAGAGGTTCCAGGTTGAATTGAGGCGAATATTTGTAATGTTCAGAGGTTGTTGTGTTTAATATTCATGAGAATATTTGTCATTGTTCAAATGATAATAAACATTAGCATAAAGCATATTTGTCCACTCATATGTAGATAAGAGTATTAAAAACTTGAAAAATATTCTAAGGTACATTTAGAACAGATCAAAAATGTGCGATTAATTTGCGATTAATCGCGATTAACTATGGACAATCATGCGATTAATCGCGATTAAATATTTTAATCGACTGACAGCCCTAATATAAATATATACAATTTCAGAATCAAACAAGTATGAGAGCACTCTCATAATAACGTAACACAATCAGAGACTGGATATATCCCCCCCCCTCTCTCTGGTCGCTGAAATGGGGAATTGAAATTACGGGCCAAAAGTTGTATTTACAAGTATTAAAAGTAAGCAGAGGACACCAAACCAACTGAGACCCGTCTGTCCGCCGCATCTACGCGCTGTACAACACACACACCTACACACTGTACAACACGCACCTACACACTGTACCACACACACACCTACACACTGTACCACACACACCTACAGCTCCTAAAGCATAATCAGGCTACAGCCATTGTGTATTTTATTATGTGAAGAGCTAAGTGGTCTTAGAAAAATATCGACTCTGTAGATATCTACTAAACTAAAGCAAATAAAGAGAGTAGACTTGTTATACTGAGTGATATATATTACAGGATGAGTGAGTTTGGCAATTTACTTGTCCGAATACATTTGTCACTTGTCCAGAATGGACAAAAATTGGGGCCACTGGAATCTTCTTCTTCGTCATCGTGCATCACAGGGTTGGGTATCGTTTGGATTTTAACGATTCCGGTTCTGCTTTTCGATTCCGGTTATTTTCAGTTCTCGATTCCGGTTCTTTGAGAGGGTAAAAATAAGACAAACTGGGAGAAAAATATATTTATGAAAACATTAAGTCAAATCTGTATTCCTATTTACAAATCACTTCATACTGTTTAATTTCTTACGGTTATTTAATACAATTATATAAAAATAATCTCTGCATTGTTTAGTTAGTTCTAAGTGGTGCAGTTTGAGAATGTACAATTGGCCCAGTCTCCTCTGATGTTACACTGCAACCTGCCTGTGAGACAGAGTCCAACCACACATGTCCAACACATAGGACATAACCTAATAATAATAATACATTATATTTATAGCCTATAGGCCTAGCACTTTTCTACAACTCAAAGACGCTTGCACGCCGTCGCTTACACATGTCCTGCAATACACATGCTGCAGCTGCCCAGCTGCTCACTGTTTGTAAAAGTAAATAAATAGTATTTTCATTTCAATGATGTAGCTACTTTCTATACCCTGCTTCATAAACAATACTGACATCCCTGTGCTCCTCCGAGTCTGGGGTTCCGGGGATGTGAGGACAGCGCGAGGACACAGACAGGGAGGCTGCTTTACTTCATAAAGGAAATGGCGGTCAATATTAACAACACAGGAGCTAAAACGCTTAATAACCTTAATTACGTGTTAGAGAAAGAACATACGACAGTTTGACATAGATGAGGCTGTTAAACGGGCAGCGGATCCGCTGTGTGTAGAAAGAGAGAGAGACGCTGAGCTGCACCATGCAGCGATCAGCTGATACAGGTCATAGAGAGAGAGAGCTGCAGTCCGCAGGGCTCGGCCTCGCCTCCTGTCCTCACAACTCTTACTAATCCCGGGACCGGACAATTGTTATTTGTTCCTACTCGGAACCGAGTTTTGCTTCCCAACCCTGCCACTGTGCTACACTTCCCGCCCCGCCCCGCCCCCGTCTAACTGTACAGAAAGCGGCGAGATGCATTTCCTTAGGAATCGACAAACCGAACCGAAACTAACATTTCTAAACGAACAATGGCGTACACGTACAATTTGCGAATGAGTTCTGCCTTTTGTAAACTGAATGTATCAATACTTTGTCAATAAATCAGGGCAAAAAACGTCACTTGTCCGCTGGACAAGTCAATTGAAAGATCTACTTGTCCGATATTGTAAATAACACGTCCCGGACGGTGGGACGTGTACTTTTTCGCACACTGATACACACTGCTCTGCTTTCTGCACGGACCTCACAGCTGTTCTCTCTGGAAACATCACAACGCGATGAAAGCAGTTTCTAAAATAATATCCAGGGGATGCTAGGGGTTTCACAACTACCAATATTTACTAGTCGACACGTTTTTCAAAATAGCAGTTGACTAGTCGTTACGTCATAATAAAGACACACAAAGAAAGGTGTACAACTGTATTTTATATTGGAACTCATACAGTTACATTAAACACTGCAATTTAATCTGTGTTACATGGCTGAGTAAATAACAAACAGTAACTGGACTTAGTAATTAACAAACAGTAACTGGACTCACCAAAATCGACAGCAAAAAACTCTGTTTACTGAAATACCACGTAAATCCAGGGCGCAACACTTTACTCGCTGTCCTCCACGATAACGTCCACCTTTCCAGATTGTTGGTTTGCGTTGAGGAACACCAACGCATCGACATGTGAGGAAAGGAGGCTTGACCGCCTTCGGGTGACAGTGTTGCCTGCCAGGGAAAAAACCCTCTCACTCGGGGTGCCTGTGGATGGAATAGCCAGGTAGCTCCTCGAAAGCTTGGCTAAACGGGGGACGCGGTGCACGTTTTCTGCCCACCACTCCAGTGGGTTTTTTATTGTGGGGATATGCAGTGTCCACTGGCAGTAATCCCGTAGCTCCTCATCCGCATCACTGTAGACCCGTTTTATTTTGCTGCTCGTCTGCCTCTGTCCTGTGCTGACGCCGGTCCGTTGCTCCTGGTGCTACCATTACTGCTAGTGTTAGCTGTCGGCAGCGGGTGTCTCATCTTCAGATGGTTGCGCATAGCAGATGTATTTGTGTTGTACTTCAGTACAGCTGTACACAACTGACACTTCACTGTGGAGTTGGTTACATCTTTGTTGAAGTACTGCCATACATAAGAATGTCGGACAAGTTTTGGAGCATTTTGCAGCACCTCGTTTACCTCCATTTTTTTCACGACTAGTTGACTAGGGCCTACAGCGCTGACTAGTGGTAAAGGTAGTCGACTAGTCGACTAGTCGATTAGTCGATTAGTTGGTGAAACCCCTAGGGGATGCATGCAGAGCTGTCATTGGCTGAGATAAGTTCGGCCGTGCGTCACGCCTCCACCGTTCCCGGAAATGCATCTGCGGAGGAGCCATGTAGGAACCATCAGTGTATCCTCGGTTATAGCTCCTCCTGAGAGCCTCCTCGACGCTCGATCCTCGGTCCTCGATGTGCATTTAGGGAAATGAGATGTCCTTCAAAATGGCGCGCAGAAATTAATTTCCGGGTCACTACCGGAGGACCGAGGAGTCGAGAAGGGGACATTTGAGTATTGAGAAACCTGTTAAGTTGATGCGATTATATTGTATTGTGAGGCAAGGGAAGCCAGCCGCCTCTGGCTTCCCTTGGCATGGCCCTGACTAATCACAGGTTGGCAGGGGCATGACGTGAGCCTCATCTGATTGGTCAATCCCTCCATTTTTTTTCACCAAGGGAAGCCAATTTCGGCTGGCCTCCTATCGCAACAGAGAGTGCAATCTACTGTTTCACCATAACATCTAGAGGGGCGCTGTTTCACTCTTTGTAAAATACTGAATGAGAATGGGGGAGAGACGGGCCGGCAGCAACACACAACAAATAATTTCTGAAACTAAACTAAGTGTTTTTATTTATTTATTAAAATGATAACTACAATCCGAAAAAACAGGGGAAGCTTGGCTTCCCTTGGCCTCCAGGAGAAAATGCCACTGCTTTCAGCCCTTCTGTAATTTGTCAAAACCCTCACATTACGGCACCAACGCCCACTACTGACGTGTGCCGTTTGGCCCAAGCAATACAAGACAGCATAGCCATAAACAGACTCCCAATGCCAATGCCCACAGTCTTTAGTGGAGACCCACTCCTCTTCATTCAATGGAGAATGTCATTCATGTCACTAGTGGACCGAAAGGGCATTTCTTCAGCTGATAAACTTTGCCATCTAAAGAAACATGTCAGTGGCCCTGCTCACAAATGCCTTGATGGAACATTCTATCGAAATGATGAACAGCCATACATAGATTCATGGAATAAGCTCAATCAACGCTTTGGGTAGCCATTTGTGATCCAAAGAGCTCTCAGGGAGAAGCTGTCAAAATGGCAGAAAATATAACCCAAAGACGCTGAAGGGTTAAGAACATTCTCTGACTTCCTATGCCTGCCTGCAAAGCGTCTAGAAATGATAAATGACTGCAAGGAAACCAAAAGCTAATCCAGAAAATTCCTGATTGGCTAGCAGCACGTTGGAATCACCAGGTTACAATCGCTCTCATGGAAGGTAACGAGTGTCCCACCTTTGAGGATTTCACTCACTTTGTGTCATTAGAGTCAGAGATAGCATGCAACCCAGTCACTTCTCTACATGCTCTCTACTCATCCAACTCATATGACAAAAGAGGCAATAACGAAACAAGGGGAAATTAAGCAAATGTCTTCAGCATGCAAACTGCCATAAACAAAACCAAGGCCCCTCTGCATGTGGTGCAAAGATGACAAGCATCAACTGCCCAAGTGTACAACCTTTATGGAAAAGGATCGACGAACATATGTAAAAGATAATACGCTGTGTTAAGGCTGCATGAAGCCAGGTCACGGTGCAAAGGAATGTCGTCATCGCCACACTTGTGATGTATGTCAGAGAAGGCACCCTACCTGTCTCCACGATGAGAACTTCAGAAGACGTGAAAATCAAGACAGATCTGTTTTCACTGTGAACACAGCTCTTAATAGTGAAAATGAAACCAAAGCAGCTACGGTACTCAACGTCACTGGAGGCAGTCAGACAGTTAGCACTTCCATGTGTGGGTGTCCTCAGCTAAAAACCCATCCAAAGAACAGCTTGTCTATGCATTATTAGATACTCAAAGTGACAGTACCTTCATAGACCAAGAGGTAAGCAATAAACTACAAGCCGACACCTATCCTGTGAAACTGGAACTTACCACCATGCTTGGAAAGAACATGATCACGACGAGTGAAATAATGTCTGGACTCCGTGTGCGAGGCTTTAATTCCTGCTTGCACATCGACCTTCCTCATTCTTACACAATAGACTGTATTCCTGCGAATCGTGATCATATTCCCACTCATGACACAGCAAAGCAATGGTCTCACTTAACAGCAATCACAGATAACATGCCACCTCTCCTCAGCTGTGATGTCGGACTCCTAATCGAGTACAACTGTTCCAGAGCACTGACACCCAGACAGGTGTTAACAGGAAAAGACAACGAGCCCTTTGCCATCCTGACAGATTTGGGTTGGAGCATTGTAGGCTGCTCAACACCGTCTCACGATACATCTGAATCCAGCCTGTGTCACAGTGTTACGGTAAAGGAACTCCCTCCAGGTACGCTGATGGATGTGATAGGTGCCCTGGAGTCAGACTTTAAGGACACAAAAGGAGATGACAAAACTGTCTCACAAGAGGAACTTGTTTTCCTTGGAAAACTCAAAGACGGCATAAGGACATTATGAGATGCCTCTGCCCTTCAAGCAACAGCCACAATTACCTGATAACAAAAAAATTGCTGAAATCAGGCTCTGTCATCTACGACGAAAGTTCTGCAGATATGAGAAATACAAAAAAGACTACACAACATTCATGAAAGCAATCATTGAGAGAGATGATGTTGAAGAAGTAAACGAAAACGGAACTCATGGTGAAAAATGCTACATTCCCCATCATGGCATATCACCCTAAAAAGGCACAGGCACTGCAAACAAAGACCACATAAACGATGAGTCTTGTCGTCCATCTGTCAAAGTTTTCGTCATGGTCCCGAGCCATCAAAGCTGTGGCCCGCCTTCTGCAATGAGCTAAAGACATCAAGTCAGGAGTTCATGCTACAGTGAGCGAACTGGAAAGTGCTGAACGTGTCATATTCCAAGATCTGCAAAGTCAAACGAAATAAGACTGTTAAAGAAAGGAAGTCAATTACTGTTGCAACAAATTAAATTACCTTGATGTTTTTTTTTCTGGACACAGATGGTATCCTCAAGGTGGGAGGAAGACTCCGCCATTCATCACTCGCTGACTCATTCAAGCACCCAAAGGTCATCCCTAAAGAGCACCACGTGACGAAGCTGATCACAACCATGAGAAAACAAAGCACCAGATAAAGACTGTCAGGAGTGTTTTGAAAACTACTCTGTCACTTTCCCATGATAGACTCAATGACGCTTCACTACGGACTCTACTCTATGAAGCCATGGCCATAGTCAACAGTCGTCCCCTCACTGTGGATAACTTAAATAGTCCTGACAGCTTAGAACCACTCACCCCACATCACTTGATCAACATTAAAAATCCGGCACAGCACTGCTCCCACCTGGTGAGTTCCCAAGAGAGGACTTGTACGGAGCAAAAAGATGGCGTTGTGTACAGTATCTGGCAGAGCAGTTCTGGAGTCGCTGGAAACAGAAATATCTTCACATCACCACAAGACAGCGCTGGCACACGCCAAAGAGAAATCTACAAGTCGGTGATACAGATGGACATGGATGAACTGTCACCAAGAGCTGAATGGAGACTAGCAAGAGTCTTAGAGACTGTCAGCTGTAAGGATGGACTTGTGAGGAGAGTGAAAATCTCAGTTGGAGATAAGAGACTGAACAAGAAGGATGAGCGCCTTGGTAAACCTTCCATATTGGAGTGCCCAGTGCAGAAGCTTCTTAAGCTGATGACTGCAAAGAGACATTGACATTCTTAAATGGGAAAATTCTTCATAGTTCATGTTTTGAAAATGAAACATTCATAATTTTGGTGGGAGTGTAGATAACCCAATGTGTGTTATGTGAGACTGAAGGGGATGTTGCATTGTTTTTGTTGCTTTCGTTGCAGTTTTATATATATCTTATAATGTAATGTAGGTGAACTTCCGGTTTCATTTGTATGCTTTTATTTTGAAGGCGAGTTTATGCGGCTGACAGTAAGTGGTTGTAGCTTTTAGAAACAACGTGATGGAGAAAGTAATATCTTCTATGTAACGGCGGAGAAAAAGAATGAATGGACTGTATGTTTAAATGTTAGCACCCCCCGAAGAGGCTCAAGCTCTTACGTTGGGTCTGGAGTTACAAATAAATTATAATTCAGTAAAGTAAAGTCTACGACCATGATTTGGAAATAAATGCTACAATAGATATGTGCATTGCTCATGAAAACAAAGAAACATTTAAGTAGTTTTCCTGGTTATTGGAATAATGGAGCACTATCTTGGTAAGTTTGTAATTATGTTAAAGTTAAAAACAAACAAAAAGGTTGGTCCTGTAACATAACAAATTCAGGTAATACTCAAATTGCCCACTTTTATTTTACATTTACTTTCTCCTTGAAATTAACTTTATATAATTGTGATTTGCGAGGTAATATATTTTGAAAAAAGATAAATGTTGTAAAAAATGCAACCCCAAAGTTGCACATTTTGATTCTAAAGATCTCTGCAAAAAGTTCACTGACCACGCACTCCTGTATCCTCTAGTTGGGAAATCTTAAATTCAGCGTCTGTTGAAGCTTGCCGGTGGGCGTGTCTGGAGCGCGACCAACAACCAATCACATTAATCTCCCGCCCCGGACACACAAGCACGCGGTTTGATTGGCTAGAGCTTGTACTGGCATATGATTTGATTGGCTGGCGCTTCCGTCGAAGCCTGAAAAGTTGAACTTGTCTCAACTTTCGAAGCAAGCAACGGAGGCAAAGCGACGCGATGGAACCACAATGCAGTTCGGCAAAGCCTGACGTCACCCCATTCAAAGTGAATGGGAAGCTGCGTTGAACGCTGCTGTGTGGACGGGCCGATACTCTGCCAAATTTAGAATTTTTACTTTTTAGTTATTTCACATATATTGTCTCTTCTGTGAAATAACTGTATTAATGTGTTTTTGTTCTGTGCTTTTCTTATTTATTCATTTATTTATGAAACCCACAGTTCAGAAACATTATAACTAGGGATGCACGATAATTATCGGCCCGATAATTATCGGTCCGATATTAGGAATAATGACGTCATCCCGATAAACCCGATACCAGTATTAATAGCCCAGATAATATACAATATATTTTTTGGGTAAAAAAAAAGAGAAAAAGACTGTGGTGTGGGTGGATTGGGATGAGGGCCGTTTGTTTTTCACTCTGCTCCTCCCGTTTTGCCAGTACTGTGGTATTAGTGGTTTAGGAAGAGGGGAATTCTTCACAAATCCAGCGCTCCCTAATACTTCGAACCTGATCAGTCACCTGAAACATCGCCATCGCTATGATGGTGTGTTAAAAGCGTGCGAAGACAATAAGACAATACAATGTGTGTGTGTGTGTGTGCGTGTGTGTGTGTGTGTGTGTGTGTGTGTGTGCGCGCGCAACTCAAGGCATATGCTCGAACCGGAGCTGCCTGGACGCTGCAATCATGTTGCTCACTATCCGTGCTGAGTGTGCTGACTTTTCGTACAATGTCCCACTGTCTGGCTTCCTGCATAAAGTCAAGTGCTCGGCGCAGTTGTGGCGAAATGTCGCTCCTCATTTAAACAGCTCCTTATATCCGTTGTTAGCACCAGATGCTAACAACAACAAATTATTTAAGGTCTCTCTCTCGCTCGCTCGGGCCACACATACACACCCTCCCGGTCCTCCAGATGGCCAGTCGGTGCCTGCCGGTGAGCGTGGAAGTGTGGTCTGCCACAAGCGGGGCTGTCAGCATCAGCTTGTAGATGGTATTTTAAACTCGATGCGCTCTGAAACTACGGGGCGGCCAAGGAAAAAAAATACACATGCGTTAATCGCGTCTTGTTATCGGTCTTGAGAAGGAGGAAGTTATCGGTATCGGTTTCAAAAAACCAATATCGTGCATCCCTAATTATAACGTCAACTTGTTGTGCAAACACTGGCATAATTAGGTTTAGCAGACACACACACACACACACACACACACACACACACACACACACACACACACACACACACACACACACACACACAACAATGAACACTGTAAGTTCCAATATGAAAAACTGTACTACGGACTGTCCTTACTGTGACATTTGGAAAAATAAAAGGTTCTGTGTATTGTCAAACAATATCACCTTTAAATCGCTTCATCATAATTAGATTTTAGTCTATTAGGCTTACTTCAATTTATTTCAAACACATAAGCCCTCATTTATGGAAGTAATTTCACTTTATGAATATTCAGTTTAGGATATAACCCAGAACGACCTCAGATCTCCAACAAAGCAAAAAACTACACTGCACTGACACACATTTATATTCCCACCAATGTAGCGTTTGCTAATCTACCTCAGCTGCCAGCAAGGTGTGCAAATAATTTGCATCATGCTGCTTTTTACATGATGTCAAAACATGGTCTGTGTTCTTGGTGTCATTTGGATTTTAATGATTTGGAAGACCCTAAGTACATACTGAGCTGAAAAGTGTGCAATAACAAAAACAAGGATACATTCTCACATGAAGAAAAATCCACCCCAACCTGGAAACTGATTCCTACAAGGTTGAGGTTCGACTTAGCGATATACAGCATGGCACAATTCTCCACCATCACTAATGAGCAATAACAGTGGCTTCTCTCATCACCTTTAAAAGCAGCAGGCAGCTGCTAATGAGCCGGGGGAGAGAGGACGCGGCTGAGGAGGAAACAGCTTCTGGGAGGCACAAATATACAGTACCCTGATTGCTTTCAAGGGCAGATGATGCTCATTTTTATGCTTTATTTACAGTCAAAAGGGACACTGGAATTCCTGTCTGGGACTAATGATGTGCAAGTTTACTCAATAATACAATAATAAAAGCTATTTGGCTGAAAGGTCCCAAACAAATAACTTAATCCTGTCCTTGCTAGTGCCAGTTTCAACGAGTACAGAAGAATCAGCCACTCTGGACAGCGCTTTGCGTACAACTAGTGCACCAGGTACTTAGCTTGTACCAGGAGCTTTAATATGATGCTTCCATTTAGATTTGTTTATTATTAAAATAATTAAATTATAAGTCACGGAATCATGACTCTGGTACTTAGTTGATGCCAAACTATTGTGCTCTCTACATTACCGCAGGATGGTTGAAAATGTTTTTGGTTTGCACCGGAAACACCCTATTTATTTCCCTTATAAGGTTGTGTTGTAGTAAATATATCATTAAGTAAATGTATCATTAAGTCTCATTCATAGTTTTCCCCACAGTTTCAGTTTTATTTAAGCTACGGCTATCACTCCCAAGCTTCTTCCCACCTTCAATACCAACACACTCTCACTCCCTAAGCGTCCAATAACGACGTTTGGTCAGTGTCCGTGGCGTCCAATTGTGACGCTCCTAGGCTCCTTCAGCGTCATAAAGGGACGCAAATAGCTTTCAACTGATTGCAATGTATTCCCATCTGCGTCGGGATTTGACGCTCATGGAAGCACGGCATTCGTTTATGTCGGCTGCCCTTAAAGGTAATGTGAGCGTCCATTCCCAGGAGTAAAGGATGGCAGAAGACACTACACTACCCAGAATCCCCAGCTATCGTTTGGACTACACCATGTGCTCTGTTTGACAAACCCCGTGATAGTCCTCAAGCTCTGTGATTGGAGAGTGTGCTCCGAGGGTTAAGCCGATTCTCGAACAGCACTTGAAATGGGATGGAACCACGGCAGACTGTCCAAAACTGGATTTGAACGAGTCCACCGCGTCCCCCCTCCCCCACCCCGTCCCCAGAACTACACATGCTGGCTATTCTGTTTCGCAACATGTTCTCTATGGCACGTCTCTACTGGGAGTTGTAGTTTTAAAAGACGTTTTCGTATTTCCCATAATAAGAAGTTGCCAGTATTAAACTGTGTACATCCCTGGAGGTTTAGGGGACAGGAAACACTCACATTTAAAACATATAATTAATAAATGGGTGAAAATTGCTTGTGCCCATTATGGGCAGTATTAATATATATACCCACATGCCAGCTAAGGTCAGAATAGCTTTATTTAACAGCTGGTCTTATGTGTGTGACCCCTGTGATAACATTACATTACATTAATTGATAAGCCTGAAACATGCACTTGTCAAGGTTCAGAGGCACATTTTGCAAATATGGCAGTAGCCATCGATCAGCTTAAGATAAGATATACTTTATTGATCCCAAGTTGGAACATTTGCGTTACATCAGCATGTGTAACAGTTAAATATGCAGTTGTGTTTATTTGAAAATCATTTAGTATAATCACACAAATTCTGTGTTTTATATTCAACAATTCTGTGTTCTTTATTTATTGATTGTTCAATACCTGACAAGGCCGGAGATGAAATATCTACATACATCTTATAAGAGTATAATACATTATGTATAATATCAGTTAAAATAAGTGCTTCAACATAGTTAACATTGCTGGAGGTATGCACACATATTGATAGATGTCTTGTAATGCACTATTGAGGAACCTGCAACCCAAGTTTTTCATTCAGTGCAGAACTACACCATAGTTGTGTAGGCCTATATGATATGTCAATAAACCTTAGAAAATCATGAAATCTTGAAAGGGATGTGCAACATCACTGTCATTACATACAGTCTTTAATTAACTATTAGTAGAGAATAACGAGTAATGAATATACTTTATAGGGATCGTATTAATATCTAATAATAAAAATAATTAAATTCAATAACATGCTTTAACCACTAGGTTAAATCAGCTGTGCACCTTTATGGTGTAAATACAGCCTATCTACGAATTGTATCAAATATAAAAGTGAGCCGAATTAGTGTTGATATTGCAAGGAGACGTATTGTGTGAAAAGAAATGTAAGATGTTGTTTTATGGCTGATATATTTATGATCCACGTCACGTTTTCAGTTCCTCATGTTTGTCTTCTCATCAGGGCTCTATAAATACAGAACTACGGCAGATATGTAATATGTAATGCAGCCGAACCGTGTATTACAATGCCGTTATGTGATGACTTTCAAAGAGAAAAGCAAGCACACTCGGAATAAAGTATTATTATTATTTTTAAAAAATGTTTTCGGTCTGTTAATGACGATGTGCTGTGAGATGTGAGACTGGAATTGCACAGGGGGGAAATAACGTAGGCTATCTTTAGATGCGGATTTTGTTAAACTAATATGTTTAGGCTGTGGACCAACACTATACATTGACGGGAAAGGGGGTAGCAATAAAGATAACACCATTAAACAGTTACACAACATAACAGAAATAATATCGATAGCACCGTCCCTAGCAACCACCTTGGTAACAATGAAAACGTCGCGATTTCCTGAAGTAATCTTTGTAATAACTAGCAAACTAAAGATCATGTACATCCACTGCACACATAATCTGAAATAACAACTCATATTTCTCGCATCAAATGACATCAAAACGCATTTTAATGGCCAAATTAACTTTAAAATAGGCATTTTCTACCAAGAATAAAACGAATTTCGGCCATGTTTTCTTTTTCTGCAGGGAGAAATGTGAAGATCATGTGACATAGACGCTGGGGATTCTGGGTAGTGTAGTGTCTTCTGCCATCCTTTACTCAGAAAAAATATTTGTTTCTCCGAATCGAAGGGGAAAAATACAAAAGCATTTCACACAATTTAAACCAATCAATGTTGTGTAATTAACAAGGATAATCTGGTGTTTTTTAGTCGATGAGTAGTGCAGATATCACTGTAAAATCAATCGACAGTAAGAGGAATACTTACTTCCGGGTGTACAATTCTCCGTTATCCAATGGGAATGGACGCTCACATTGCCTTTAAGGGCAGCCGGCATAAACGAATGCCGTGCTTCCATGAGCGTCAAATCCCGACGCAGATGGGAATACATTGCAATCAGTTGAAAGCTATTTGCGTCCCTTTATGACGTTGAAGGAGCCTAGGAGCATCACAATTGGACGCCACGGACACTGACCAAACGTCGCTATTGGACGCTTAGGGAGTGAGAGTGTGTTGTCAATACACAGACTGGCTTCCTTTTGTTCTCCAGCATTCAACAGACAGAAGGATGCCACTGTGACGATTTTCAGGCGGATTATCATCACTTAACTCCTGTCTAGCCACCAATCTTCAATACCCTGTAATGTAGAATTTCATTGGCTGTTCCCCTTCCCATATTTTGCTCTCTTCCCTGTATAAAGTCATTGCTTTTCTGTTTAACTTTGTCAGATTTCCTTACCACATCAGTGGAACGTGTTATCTGGCCTTTCCAGCTGGAAATAAGATTGATTCTGTTAAATGCTATAACTCTTTATTAAATCACAACTTTGGTTAAAGCGTGTATTAGGGATGCTCCGATCGATCGGTCACCGATCGAGATCGGCCGATACTCACTCTCTAAACATGCCGATCGCGAGAGCCGATTGCATGACGTAAAATACATGACACTTTTCTCTGTGTGCGACAAAACAAGCTCGCCAAAATGGCTTCACCGGTCTGGCATTATTTTAAGGTGTCCGAAAAAGACAGTAAAATAGCGGTATGCAACGTGTGTGTGTGAAGCAGAAATCCTGCAGCTCCGCCCGCCGGACCGGTAAGCGCAGCGAAACACACACACAGGGAGAACCAGACCGCAGTTAATTTCCTCATATTCCAAACGAGAAATTACGGTAGCAAATCACCCGGTTCTTTACGACCAGAACTATTAACGGGATACAAACCGGAGGAACCATGCATGGAGGGAGGTGGCAGAGACAGTGGGTGAAACTGGTAGGTTTTCGCTTGTTTGGGGAGTTTATATATATATATATATTGCTCGCATAAAATCCCCGGGGTTTTATGCTTTGTATGTCGGGGGCGGGAGATTCATGTGATTGATTGTTGGTCACGTTGCTCGCAAAAAATTCCCAAGCTTTCAGACACGCCCAGCTCCAAGATTTTCAAGATTTTTGAAAAGCTGCTGTGTGGATGTACCGTAAGAGTTAGACCTAACACACTTAGCTATTGTATCTACCTCTGGAACAAGCTAAACTAGTTATTATAACTATATGTATTCTTCATTGTCGGGTCGCTCATTACTGGATCAGTGAGCTGCATGAGATACTGACAGGCTGTCAGGAGGGGGGAGAGAGAGAGGGAGAGAGGAAAAGAGAGCGCTTCCGCTAATTTCTCCCGTGTTATTATCCAAAGTGAATGTAAACATGAATAATGTACATAATTTGAATGTAATAATTAAGTTGATTGTTGTTTGTGGAAGCTCCAGTGAATGAGCCCCATTAACTGAGTTTTAAACATCACTTTAAATGGAAGATTTGAAGTGATGTTTAAATCTTCCATTTAGGCCCCGCCCACTCGATCGGATCGGCGATCGGTATCGGCGATCGGTATCGGCCGATACTGATTCCGGCAATCAGCCCCGAAATTGGCGATCGGAGCATTCCTAGCGTGTATAGTTGTTATTTTCTTACAGCCCCTGTCACACTGTCCCGAAATTGACACCAGATGGACACACGCAGTGTTCATTTTGGCAGCTGTTTTTGATTTAGTCTTAGTCTTAAGACGAAAATGATTATTAGTTGTAGTCACATTTTAGTCATTTCTATCCTTCATAGTTTGTCTAGTTTTAGTCGACGAAAACTCAAAATGTTTTAGTCTAGATTTAGTCGATGAAAAATTACATTTCAGTCAACTTTTAGTCCAAATGTTTTCTCTCTTTAAACCAATTCAGTTAAGCAAATACAGGTATCTGAAATTGGAATCAAGGTGACACCATCAAGTGTTGAAATTCGTAAAGCAACATTTCACTCTCTTAACACTTTACTTGTGTAATATCTAGGGATGGGTATCGTTAAGGTTTTTTTTACAGTACTACTAGTCTTATCGATAGTGCTTATCGATCCGGTACTTTAACGGTATTCTTGTATTTACTTTTTGTTATTTTTTAAAGGGAAAACCGAATTA
Source organism: Pseudochaenichthys georgianus (assembly GCF_902827115.2). NCBI lineage: Eukaryota > Metazoa > Chordata > Actinopteri > Perciformes > Channichthyidae > Pseudochaenichthys > Pseudochaenichthys georgianus. The sequence continues at coordinate 28,560,592 of NC_047506.1, read as the reverse complement.
ATTGCTTTATTTAAATATATATATAATTATGTTATTATATTGTACTTTACTGGAGTATTTAAATGTTTTGATACTTTGTTCTTCTACTCCTCTACAGTTCAGAGGTACCTGGTGTACTTTTCCCCCACTACATGTATTTAATACCTTTAGTTACTTTACAGATGTGGATAAATGATGTGAAATCTAATCAAGTGTTAAATCAGACTTTAGTTCCACCTGGAATAAATTCACAAGCTACCCTGCAGTATACAAAGTCATTCAAACTAGCTGCACCTTTACCAGCTTTGAGAACACTTTAATGATCAATCATTATAACACATCATATATTATTCTGAAATGGACCAATCTGCACAATCACTACTTTTACTGTCACTACTTTAACTATATTTTGATGATCATACTTTTATTTGAGGAACTCTTCCTACACTATGGTATTTTTTTACTTAACTACAATATCTGAGTACTTCTGAAAGCTCCGTCCCCGGCAGATCTCTGTGTGCCGCTGTAGCGTGTCTGTTAGGCCCCGCCCCCCCGCGCACAGAGAGACGATAGCCTCATCCCAATACCCCTCCTCGACTCCTCTCTTCCCCTCCTCCGGGACTTGACCCGGAAATCGATCAAGACACGCCATTTTGAAGGACGTCCCAATAGCTGAAATGCAGACGGAGGAGTCGAGGACGGATGATGGAGGAGGGGTGTGGGAGGAGACGAAAGGGAGGATACACGAGAGCAGACTACGCGGAAGTGTTTTCACTACTCGCGTATTAAAAGCAACAACAGTTTGATTTCAACACAGGAAAACGGAGAACTGGAAGAATGAGTTGAAAAGCGTCACATAAATGTATAAGTGCTCACAGCTCCGTGGGAATTATTATGTGCAATTCATTTCTCAAGGTTATACTAACAATTTAAGTCATGTTTAATGATCTTGAACGTCACTAAAACATAGCTATTAAGAAAGTTATTTCATAAATGGCTAGATCTTGAGATAAATAACAATTATTTGTATTGTTTTGTGTTAAGATATTCAGGAATTAAATTATTTAAAATTCACAGTCCTGAATGTGGGGATATACAGGACACACATTTTCAGAGTAAAGGCTTTCACATTACTATAATTATATTTGTATTTAAATGTAGGCTACATTTTACACAAACGGAACACAAAAGCAGGACCAACCATCATACATTGAATTCCTTGACTAACAAGAGAAAGATTCATTCATTTAAATAAATATTTAACAACAAATGGGCCGGTTCTAAAGGGTTATTTAGTTAAGCCCGATGAGAGGGGATACAGCTGTGCACATGTCATCATTAACAGACGTCGTTTAAAAGTGACGTTTGAGTGAACGAGGACATCCCAATTAATACCTGAGGACTCCTCTGTCCTCGCGTCACCTCCTCGTGTCTCTCGCTCGCATCTTACGGAGGCGGAGCTAAGACGCAAGGAAGGGACGCGAGTGAGGGAAAGGAGGAGTCGAGGAGTGGTATTGGGATGAGGCTTAAGGCGGCAAATCTCTGTCATAAATCGCGAGGGCATATGAGATCCACGAGAGCACAAGTCAAGCAGCCGAGGACATATATTATTTTCGCGAGCATTAAAACGGCACTCGCGCGAGAGCAATATTGATGCCTGCAGGGGAGAAACATGCCTTGAGCATGTGCAGCATCTGAGATCTCCTTGGTCTCCTGCGCTCTCGCGAGCAATTCCTGCTCTTCTGCTCGTGAAACTCTGGCCTGCTCTCACTCGCGGAGACATTTTAGGAAGTGGGCGTACCGTGTCCCAGTAACGCCAAATCTAATTGGTTACACCCCTCCTCTGTTATGATTGGCCGTTGTCTGGATTTAAACCAAGAAGTACTTTTTGTCCCTCTCCAACGTGATGAACAGCGACGTGCAGTCAGGGGAGGCAGAGCCTCCCCTGTCATACTCCAATGTAACGGGAAAACAACTAAAGAAAAACTAAATGGTAATAATAATAAAATGTCTCCACTGATCTGTGTTGTAAATGTGATTTATGTATGATTCCAATCGCTTTTTATAGTCAAAATCAGCAAATTTGCCGAGCTCCGCTACAACTACGGGTAGCGATGAGAAGTGAGGCAGGGACGAGCTCTGCCTCTAGTAAGCCCACAGTAACTGGCTAGAGCGCGGGCACTAATTTAACGCGGGCACTTATTTTGTGAGAGCGCTCAAGCCAGTTACTGTGGGGTAAGGTGAGGCACAGATGAGATCTGCCTCACCTCAGAATGCGTCACCCCGCAGAAACTGTCTGGAAAGCCGGCCCTAAGCACATGCCTGCACCATCTCACTGTATTATTATTACATTTCATTTAGCTGACGTTTTTATCCAAAGCGACTTACAATTACAGCGACATTCTCCCTGGAGTAACTAAGGGCTATTGCCTTACTCAAGGGCACACTCATGGTGGTGTTCCTGGCGGGATTTGAACTCACAACCTTCCGATGTTCACCCCACCTCACTATCCATTAGACCACCACTATTTGTATGTCATCAATGTAATGTTTGTAGATCCCTTTATTAAATGTATCCTCGCCATCCATAGTCTCTAAATAACTTATTTCACGTATATATGATATTTAGGCTCGCTGGTCTCATCATACAACGGCAATGAAAAAAGCACCAGGGGAGGCAGCCATAACCTCTGCCACACTGAAGGGGGCGCAAGTGAGCCCACAGGTTCTTGTTGCTACTGTTATTATACGCAGGGACGGTAGACGCAAACAACGAACTAGACTTTTGAAACTAGAGGAAGATAAGGAGGACTTTTACAAAAAAGTAATAGAGATTGTTGTCCAGAAGGATAGCATGGACTTCATCTTCAAGTCAAGGTAAGACCACAATTGTAATGAAAATGGGATCTTACTAAGAAAGAACAATCCAATATTTAGATTTTGGGTATCCTTTTGTTGAACGTTCTGTTTAAAATGAATCGAAGCATCAGACTAAAAAAGCTTTTGAAAATAACCAAATATTTCGATTAAGGTCAAAATATAATATTTGTAAATTTGACTCTGAAAGAGTCAGTGCTTCACCAGCCATGAACCTCACCGCACGTCACTGGTGATGAAATATGGCTGTGGAAACGTCTCACGTAAGTTACTTTATTTACTAATGATTGTTTTAATTAAAGACATGCTTTTGTATTCTGTGGTTATTCCACAAGAGCCGTCCTTACTTATAAATGGATTGAGTTTTTTAGATAATACATTTTTATACATATTTTTCAAAAGTATTCAAACAATTATATTATAAAGATAAGAACCAATTACCTTTTCGGTCTTGACATGATATTATAAAATGTAGCTTTCAAAAACTGAATTTGGAATCAATAATAGTCAAATAAAGAATAAGGCACATAAACATCAATGTTCTTCATAAACATTCCAAAAAATAAGCTGAGGGCATTTGAACAGAAAAAAAAAGTGGTCATTCAGAAATTAAAGTGCCAAGAAACTTGCAACATTCTTGGGCTTTTTTACATTTGTATCATTTTATACTTTTTTGTATACTATTATTTATTTGCGAAAGGCAATAAAAACTGGGGACATTTTGAAAAAGCAACATTTGTGAATAAAATATTTTGCTAAAGTAATCAAATTAGATGCTGCACATGCTCAAGGCATGTTTCTCCCCTGCAGGCTTCAATATTGCTCTTGCGCGAGTGCCGTTTTAGTGCTCGCGAAAATAATATACGTCCGCGGCTGCCTGACTTGTGCTCGCGTGGATCTCATATGCCCTCGCGATTTATGACAGAGATTTGCCGCCATAGAGATCGCTCTTCAGGAGTGAAGAGAGCGGAAATAATGATATTGCAAGTTAGAAACGTAAGATGCATTTTGACAAATCGTGTCATCTTCACCTTTACTTTGTGTGATCATCGGTGCCATCGGGCATTTTTCGCCTCACGAAAACATTACGAAGGAAACAAGAAGCTGCCCGATTGTTTTAGGAAGGCAACACGACTACGTGAAGCCCTCGCAATGCCATCATATTATAGTAAGATGACATCGAGATGGGACCATGGTGTGCAATGTTTCCTTGCAGATCGCTTCTCTGGTTGTTTTATTGCACAACAAAATCATGTATATTATGTAAATAACCCAATTTGTGTTCTGTGAAACAGAAAAGGATATTACATTGTGTTTGTTACTTTCGTTGCAGTTGTATGTCTTAAATGTAATTTAGGTTGACTTCCTGTTTTATTTAGATGCTTTTATTTTGAAGGCGAGTTTATGCTGTTGACATGAAGTTGTTGTTGCTGTGTAAACAACATGACCGAGATGTCTACATATAAGGACGGAGAAAGTAAAGAACAAAGTCTGACAATATCAGTGACAATTTTTATTATATATAATCTCGAGTTTCCAAAATGTAAAGTCCCATAGTACTTTAACATAATTGTTTTTGTTGCTTTCGTTGCAGTTGTATGTCTTAAATGTAATGTAAATGTTGCCTTTGTGTGTGGTTCCGGCGCCAGCGTGTGGCCTTCTGTAGGCATCCTACATGCTTCGGCTGTTGACCGAGTTCAGGGCCATCTTCGTGTGACACACAATTCCATATTTGTGTGTCCATCTGGTGTCAATTTCGGGACAGTGTGACAGGGGCTTACCAGAAGGTGATTAAGTGTGAAATTTCCACCACAGGTTGCACTATAATGATGCACTATGTTGCTTTCATGCTGTATTCATCAACAATGAATGCTGAAAGAAGTATAATTATAAAGTATCATGATGTGATTAGATGATGTCTTGAAAAAATATTCTTGGTGAGAAACTTGAATAAATAGTGTGCTCAAAGCAACATAAAATAACATTATAAATACTGAAGTAAATGTGACCCTTTTAGCTTTATAACACAAAATATTACATAATGTATGTTACCACGGTATTATATTTGTATTTCAGAAGTATTGCTGTTAACTACTACATTTCTAGCATTGTTAGATTATGTAAACTGTAATTGCTGGGTGATTTTGTTTAACACATAATAAAGAGTTCATGGCAATAATGTAATAATTGCCTGAACACCTTAAATTATTTGCCAGTTGTGCTTTTAAAATACCATTGAGCTCATGGTTGGAACTGATTTGATATAATTGTTTGTCCTGTATACGCTGTGTGTGTGTCACTGTGAAGAAAAGCAGAAGGTCGTGTTCCCATTATGTTACATCCTGTTCCCGTCTTGAAAGATTAAACTAATAAATGGAGGTACCGTATTTGTTTGACCTGAGCATGATTACAAAGCTGATAATATGTAATAATCTATTATTGATGTTACTCAATGCAGAGCATTAATCAGTTTCTAAAAATATGTTTTAGCAAGTCAAAGACATAAATAAAGGGTGTTTTGTGATTTTGCCGAGGTAGGATTATGAACGTTTAAGTACTGCTTGTTAAACTTGTGACGAGCGCTTGTATAAGCAGGTAGAAATGCAAATGCAAAACCAAGTGCTAAAATTGCATTTGTAATGTAGAAATGATAATAATACTAAAACAAATGTGGCCCATTATACCTAGTTTGCTGATCATCATGCAATATAATGATTTTCGCCTGAGTAACTTTAAATTAAGAGAGAAGCAGACATGTTATCAGCCATTTCAAAACTTTCAGAATAAACATTTAGATCCAGTGGAAATTATATTTGGTATTTCATCAATGGGGCGAATCAGTAGAAAAGCATCACATTTAATGTAACCGTATTTGAGGATAAAGCCTGGAGTATTAAAGCAGTTATAGCTTTTCATAACTTGAGACATTAAATGTGCAGTCATTGTTAATGAGATAATATTTCAAGATTTTGTTTCCTTATCATTACAGCACGCATAACTCAATATTAAACCCATTTTGATTAAACAGACAGCTGGCAACAGCATTTGAGATATAGAAAAGTTGATAGTACTCCACACTGCAGCCACCTGCACAGGTAGCCTCCATTAGATACATATTGAGTAGTATTTAGCTATTTTTCACAATAAAACAGTTTTAAAGATAAGTAGAAATACATATGCACAGTGTTTTTCAAATAATGATGACTTAGCCTCACTTTCCTGATTTATGCTTTAGTTGCATCTTCTTGAGTGTGAGACAAGTTGGGAAAAAGCTCCCTAAAAATGTCATACTATTTCTAATTGTTTTAAAAACATTGTTGGGCAAAACGAATAGAAGTATAATTTGGAGCACTTGTTCTAGTCCATTGTTCATAAATGCCGTTGGATACTTTCAACCACAACCAAAATAATATGGCTTGTGAGTCAACACACGTACTGATGACATTGTGGACCACACATTTTAAAATGTTGTTAACTGAACCATTTACTACTCACATTGTGGGATTCTCCCTGACCAAACAAACAAAGCTGGATGCATATGTGTTCATACTCATGTTGTTCTATTTCCAATAATTTACATTTGCAGCAGTATGTCTCATAATAATGTTTGCAAGCCTTCTCTATCATGCCAGGAATAACATCCTGATGTGGAAATAATGAATACTTTTGTTTTGGGCCCAAAATATGAGATAACGAGCCTACAAAATCAGCTATCATAAACCCCTTGAGTCATAACCAGCACACCATGAATTAATGTCACAAAGATTTATGGGACAGCTTCAGAAGGCAAGGCAAGGGAGGTTTATTCATCTAGCACACTTCAACACAAAGGCAGTTGAAAGAGCCTTACAAAAGGAATGCCATGATAATTAATAAAAGTACATTGTAAAACTGTCAAAAGGACAACAGGAATGCAATAGAAAGTTCGAAAATATAAGTAAAATGTCTGGATACAATATGTGGGATGTGAGTTTACATTCCCCTGATAACCCTACACTGTAAGAAACGTACCGTGAAATTCACAGTATGTAACTGGCAGCCATTGACAAGTTACTTACTGTAAAATTACAGTAAGTAACTTGTCAATGGCTGCCAGTTACATACTGTAACATTAAATACAGTAAGTAACTTGTCAATTGCTGCCAGTTACATACTGTAACATTAAATACAGTAAGTAACTTGTCAATTGCTGCCAGTTACATACTGTACAATTTATTATAGTAACTTGTCAATTGCTGCCAGTTACATACTGTAAAGGTAATCACAGGATTTAGACGTTTTTATTTACAGTAACAGTGTAAAATGAAACACTGTACCAAGTACTGTATTTGTGTTTACGGTAATAGTGTTTTAACTGTAAAATGAAACACAGTAACTTCCAAGTACTGTTTTTGTGTTTACAGTAATAGTGTTTTAACTGTAAAATGAAACACAGTAACTTCCAAGTACGGTATTTGTGTTTACGGTAATAGTGTCATAGCTGTAAAATGAAACACAGTAATTTCAAAGCATTGTATTTTTGTTTAAGGTAATAGTATTTTAACTATAACATAAAACATTGCCATTTAAAAAGTACTGTATTTTTGTTTACGGTACTAGTATTTCAACTGTAAAATAGAAACTTTAATGCTATACAGTAAGTTACAGTATGAGTATTGTAACTGTAAAACAATTTATTTATTATAGTATACTTCATGTCATGCTGGTAATTTACAGATTACCAGAAATTCTTGACACAATTTTAAAGCTCACCAATAACTACTGGGAGACAGCAAACAATACATTTTAACAATGTATTCTTAATTGTTGAACGGTATCAAGAACATGTATTTTATTATGCTAAATGGATGAGCATACCATGTCTACCACAAATGTAGTCTTCCATTGCATATCCCATGTACAATTATCTTCCATGTCTTATAAACTGTGCTAAACTGAGCAACAGCAGAAATTCCTACACGTATTCAATATTTTCATCCATAAAACAATGGATATTAATATCCAAAAACATGGAGATTGCATTTTTAAAACAGTGGCGATAACAAATCAACACAAAAAATATGAAGCCATTTCTTCTGCCAAGCCATTTTAGAGACGTGCTGTCGACACAAACTGGAGAACCCAAATGCACGACCCAGAGACACAGTCTTGAATGTAACAAAAATTGTCTTTTTAATGTTGATTCAGTGTGCAGGATGTGATTGATGTGACTTTGATGTGTACCAAGGCAGTGTCAATGGGATACGAGCCAAGTCTGAACTTGGATTGTCAGGTGATGTTGTGATGAAGCGTGCCTCCACGCTTCCAGAAGGTCAGAACTACAAGATCTACGCAGAAAACTACTTCACCTGTGTCCAATTGGTAGTGAAGCTCCTTGATCATGGGATTCATTATGTGGGAACAGCCAGGCAGGTGCGCTTACCCAACTGTAACCTTGAAGAGGAGAAGAGCTTGAAGAAAAAAGGGAGAGGAAGCTTTGACATCCGAGTGGAGGCCAACCACAACATCTGTGCTGTCAAATGGTATGACAGCAGAGCGGTCACACTTGTGTCATCCTTTGCTGGACCAGACCCTGTGCAGAGAATTCAACGCTGGGACAAAGCCAACAAAACCTATGTAGAAGTTGAGAGGCCTTACATTGTGGGTAGGCCTACTTACAACAAGTACATGGGAGGTGTGGATTTGTTGAACATAACTTGAACTCGGCCGTGTTTGTTGTGCTGGTGCCTTGTGGACTATAATTCATGCTTATATCGGACTATTGTGACTCGCTTTGCGGTTAAAACTGTACTGTACCCAGTTCCTATGTTAGGCAGTTATAGACTGGGCTTTCTTGTACAACAGACTAACAATTTTTTTTTAAATAAATATGGACCATTAATGTATAATTATCCTTAAATTATGTTATACAATGCACCTAATAAAAAAGTATGGCATTTTGAAACATATGCAACCATTTTTACTGTCATTTGTGTGCATTTAGTTGTTAACTAAGATGATCTTATGATTGATTTTTTGTGTGGATGCTTTGGACATACCTGGAGAAGGAATAAATGGGTCTTCGGAATGATGGGAGTTAAAGACAAAAGGCGGGGAGTTGTGTTGAAACTAGTGGAGAAACGATCAAGTTGCCACCTTGTCCCTCTGATTAGACGGCATGTTTAGTCAGGAAGTAGCATTATTAGTGATGGACGGCACAGGAGAGTGCTGAGTAACATGGGCTACAACCACTACACCATAAACCACAGCAGGTGGTTTGAGAACCCCCAGACTGGCAGTCATATCCAAAGAGCTTGGTCGACCGTCAAAGGACATGTCCGTAGACTGAGAGGAAACCTTACAGAGAGTTTGTTGGAGGAACACCTCAAGGTTCTTGAATGGTTGGATTGGTTGGATAGACTTTTATTAATCCCTCGTGGGGAAATTGTTTCTCTGCATTTGACCCATTTGACCCTAGTGTTAGGAGCAGTGGGCAGCCATTTTGAACGGCGCCCGGGGAGCAGTGTAGGGAACGGTGCCTTGATCAGGGACACCTCGGTAGCACTTGGTCTTGCCGGGACTTGAACTGGTGACCTTCCAGTTGCCAAGCCAAGTCCCTATCGACTTCGCCACCACCACCCCATGGTCATCTTGGCTTGGCTCTGCTCACCATGATGGACTGCTTGGACGCTTGTTCAAGGATAGACACAAAGCCTTTCCAGTCCGAGTACCATTATGTCTTACCAAGTCTTTCATTTTTGTCTGAGAAAAGCTTTTATGTTTAAATATGTGTATCATTATTTTGAGTCCTAATTTTCTTCATGTGTGAATACAATGTTTTGCTTGGGTCTGTTGCATCTTACTTTGCATTTCATGTGAAAAATGTGTATTAGGTAAGCGTGAATGTTATAACTCATTCACAAATGGAGATGTGTATTAAACTTAAAAACAATGCTTCATCATGAAATTAATATCTATATATGTTATACTATACTTGTACTACTTACCGTTTTCATACTTTATATATCTTAGCAGCATGTTCATACTGCTCATAGACTACTTTGTATATCTAGTGTATTCATACCCCTCACTGTTTATTCATCATTCAATTCATTCAATATTTTATTCTGTAGATTGTGTACATAGAGTGCCACAGTGACGCATCCTAAAACCCGGAAGTAAGCTGCGCATGGGTTCCTTCGACAAAAAAGCAATGCAATTTCTCCATAGGATTTTGGAAAATAGCTCGAAATAAGGTCTGTGGTTGACACACATTTAAGAATCATAAATCTAATCGATAGATTTATTATTAGAACATTATAAAAGTAGGGTAGACATGTGGAGATTATCAGGGGCGGCGGGTACTGTAGGCTAAGGAAGGCTAACGGTACGTCCACACAGCAGCTTCAGAAGAAACTTCCACCGTTTCCAACGCTTCTCTGCCCATTGACTTTGAATGGGGATAACATCACTTTGCCTCGCTTTTCGCCGAACTGCATTGTGGGGGAGCGAAGCGAAGATTTCCAGGATGTCCAGGATTCCAAAGTTGAGCAATGTTCAACTTTTGAAGCTGAGCTGGAAGCGCCAGCCAATCAAACACGTTTATGCAAATCTGACAGTTCAAGCGCGAGCCAATCAAACCGCGTGCAAGCTGGGGGAGCCAGACTGCAGTTCATTTCTATATTCCAAACAAAAATGGAGGAGAAGTTAGTTATTGCGGAAGCAAATCACCCGGTTCTTTATGACCAGTCCCTATTTACTTACCGGGATACAAACCGGAGGAACCAGGCATGGAGGGAGGTGGCAGAGACAGTGGGTGAAACTGGTAGGTTTTCGCTTGTTTGGGGATTTTATATCCAGTTGACTTCGTTGCTAGTTTACTTTGTTGCTAGCAAGCATATACAGTATCATTAGCCAGCATGGAATGTAGCATAAAATAGCACCATAGAAATTAATCTCATAAATGTTCAAAATGTTAAAAAAATAAATGTTCATCATAGCCATTCCCACTGACACTTTACCTCTGCCACATCATAGACTATATCTGCATCACATTAATGCACACAATGTCATATTCCTTTATGCACATATTCTGATTTCACATTTCTTAGTTTATATGCAAAAATGCATTCATAGCATTCTATTTCCATGTACATTACTGCTATCTTATTGCAATTTAACATTATTTTATTACGGTGTTAAACAGTGTTTTATATTAGATTTCTTGTTTTTTATATGCACCATGACATCCAGTCAAATTCCTACTACGTGCAACCTACCTGGCAATAAACCTGTTTCTGATTTTGATTTTGATTCTGATAAAGTGTGACATGTAAAACCAACCAATGACTTGTTATTGGACAATGCAGCTTGCTCATAAAAAATATAGTCGATTATTGTTTTATTTTAGCACTTTTAACTTTGAGCTTGAATAAAAAAAACAGCTACCATGGTTTCGTTACGATGTATATGTCTTGCAGACATACCGCAATGCACTACAAATTAGGATAGGACTAAGAAAGCTGCATTGACATTGACATGTAAAACCTTTTATGCAATTGGCAGTGATAAATGGATTAGGTTTTCATTAATGGAGGAATAATTTTCGCAAATTAAAGAAATTAACTGTATTCTTTCATTTCATTTTATTAGACGAAGTGTGCAGAAAGAAATGGAAGACACTGAGGGACAAGTACAGGAAGGAGAAACAAAATGAAAAGGAGGGGAAAAGAAGCGGTGCAGGGTCTGCGGGGGGATATAAGCCCTGGCATCTCACGGCAGTCATGCCTTTTTTAAACCCATTCATGATTGACCGTGAGACGTCCAGCAATGTCCCCCGGCAAACCCTTCCTCCATCCACCCTGGAAGAGAGCCAGGAAAGCCAGCCAGGTGGCAGTCAGCCAGCCAGTCAGCCAGCCAGTCCAGCCAGTCCAGCCAGTCCAGCCAGTCTAGCCAGCCAGCCAGCCAGTCAGCCAGCTAACAGCCAGCAAGCAGAGCAGACAGGACAGGAGGAGGCGAGTGTTGCGATCCGGGGGAAAAGGGGAAGTGAGATGTCCTCCTTTCAGCAAAGTTTGCTGTCTGCCGTCGGTCCTATTCTGGCCATGCCACCACCACCCCCACCAGTGGTGGTGGAGGAGGACGAGGACCTGTCATTCTTCAAGTCTCTTGCCCACCATGAGAATGATGTCAAGACAGAAGAGGTTAAGAGTCAGATTTGACATTCACAAGGTGGTTTTAGAGGCAGACCAGGAGGAAAATTGATTACTGATACTGATCCACATTACATGTTTTTACACTCATCACACACTTCACTGACAACATTACATAAATACAAGTTATTTAAAGTATGTTATGACTATACTGTGTCTTCACTTGTTCATGTGGTTTGTCAGTTACAACATACCAGAAGCTTCATGTATGTCGATATATAATGTGCCGTCTTCTGTAATTGTTCAGGTGAAAACCTTTTGTAATCATGGGTGGTTTATCACTAAAAACAGGACTGAAGGAAAAAGGTTGTTAGTCATATCATAATATAATAATATCAATTCAAGAAACATGTTTATTAGGAATGTTTGATTTTAAAATGGCTCATTTGGAATATTTGCTTTTTAAAGAAAATATGGGTAGCTCTTAAAAGAGCTTTTGGTTTGTAGACAATGGTGACCCTACACCACATTCTGCTGCCATGACACTGCACCCTCCTCATTGAAATAGGAGCTGAAGGTCTCCCTCAGTTGGATGGATCTGCGTGTGGCGTTGTTGGAGCCCATCCTCGGTGCATCACGCAGGGTTGAAGGAGCTGGAGCTTCATCCGTGGACTCTGCGATAGGTGTGCGTGATGGCCTTCCTATCGTCTTCCTGCGGAGGAAGTTGTGCAACACACAGGTGGCCTTCACACACAACTCTGCTACCTCCGGGCTGGTGGTGATGATACGCCGGAACATTCTCCACTGGGATGAGAGGACATTCAGCACATTCAACCACCAACCTGGCACGGCTGAGGCGGTAGTTGTACATCCTCCTCTCGCGTGTGATCTGGCGTCCAGGGAATGGATGCAGCAGGTTGTCCAGCAGCGGAAAAGCCTCATCTCCTACAAACACATGGGGAAGAAGGCCGAGCCGCTCTGCTCCTGGGATGACGGTGTCAGGTGGTAGCTGCAGACTGCCATCTCGGAGGCCCTCTCCAAAAGCGGAATTCCGCAGGCTCCCACCGTCGCTGCTCCTACCAAAGCCTCCAACATCCACTACCCTGAAGAGGTACTGGTCATCCGCGACAGCCAGCAGTACCAAGGAGTGGGTGGACTTGTAGTTGAAGTCCAGGGACCCAGAATTTGCCGGAGCCTGGATCACCACGTGCTTCCCATCAATGGCACCACCAGGAGTGACAGCTGCAAGATCAGTTGGACGAGATTGAATGGTAAAGTTGTCCATAAAAAACTATTATATTCGTAAAGTGTACAGCTAATATATATATCATAGAAGAAACCTGCCAATGAGAACTGTCCGCGCCTGTCGTTCACATTTGAAACATCCACGTCAGTTTGAGTGGGTCTCCTCCTGCGAGCTACAGCTGTCTGTCTGTATGTCTGCTGCAGGATTTTATGGATTTATATCGGGATCGTTTTACACGTTAAATATGAGCATCGGGACGTCAACAAAGAACAGAAGACTTGAGATCTGGTGAGTCCTGCAACTGTAATGGAGTTAAATATGTATTTAGATAATCCTTAGTTTGTGAATGTTTTATTTTTTATTTAAGGTTACGTTTCTTCTTCTAGTTAGCTGAGTTTCTTCCCGTTAAGTTGGTATTCATCATTAATAGGTTGTTAAATGTTAAGAAGCCCTGACATGCTGTTTCTTGCAAGATGTTGCGCCCGGAAAACCTGGCTTAACAGGTGGCTGCTAACGTTAGTTTACAGCTTATTGCAGTGCTGCCGCGCCACCCTCTCGTCTCCAACACGGGAGAATTACACATAAACATGCAGCGGGGTGTCACACCCATTCTTCTATGATATATATATTAGCTGTACACTTTACGAATATAATAGTTTTTTATGGACAACTTTACCATTCAATCTCGTCCAACTGATCTTGCAGCTGTCACTCCTCGGCTCTTGGTAGTTCAGGCATTTATCAAACCTGGCAGCTCCGGGGTTCCTGGCAGCTGTCAATCAAAGTCCAGTGGCACCGCCCCAAAGTGCCAGAAACTTTTCACGCGCGCGTAGACAGACTCCGCGAGCGAGTGAGGCTGACACTCCCGCGAGGGAGCAAGAGGACTGTCTCTCTCGCGAGCGAGCATAGCCGCTCGCGGGGGTTTAATCTGCGAGCGAGAGTCATTTTATGCGCGTGTAAAAGCACATTTTCCGCTCGTGAGTAGCTTGTTTTACGCTCTAGAATATTGACCCAAATCTGACTCCATAATAAGTGGATCTGACTTTAATTACATTTGAGTTGAGTGTTTCGTCAACTTAATGTGTTGCTTAAAATAATACTTTTGCATACAGTATGTGACAATGTAAGTGTTGCACGGCCAGATACGGCTCGAGAAGCTGACTCAGATAAGGAAATATATTGTGATATTATATGATCGATGATCAGATTGATGATGTGATATGAATGATAAGTGCGACACGTCGGCGTCTTCTCTGCATACGGCAGTTTAAACTGTATTTCCTTTATCCTGTAATATGACTTGAGAGATTTAAACTCCGCACACTGAGTTGATCACTTTTCTATAGACGCCGGAGGCGGGCAGCGTCAGGTAACAAAAGTTATTGAGCCTTCCCAAACCTGAGCCTCACGCGCCGCCTATGGAGATTATCCGACTGAACAAAACGTGATCAGTCTCTTAAATGTGTGTCAACCACAGACCTTATTTCGAGCTATTTTCCAAAATCCTATGGAAAAATTGCTTTGCTTTTTTGTCGAAGGAACCCATGCGCAGCTTACTTCCGGGTTTTGGGACGCGTCACTGTGGCACTCTATTACTTTTCACTTCACTGCTTTTTGCACTCCAGGGGCCTGTACTACAAAGCTAGTTCAACCTAACCTGGATATGTTTGAGTTTGCCGGTTGGCTTAATCCAAAACATACGCACTCTCGCTAAACGGTACTACGACGCGGGTTATCAAGTGGATCGCTCAAGCCAGCCGTGTCCCATTTAGTTAGGTGCGCGTTCACATGAAAGGGGTGGTATTTGGAGCATTCGACCAATCACAAACATGGAGAAGCATACTGACAGCGCAGCGTCATACTTCCTGAATGAAAAGTGAACTATAATATTAGTCAAATATGAAGAAGTTCAACTTTAAACATCCATGACTTAAACACTTTATCCAGGATAAAAGCCACATAGCTGCACCTGCAAGGTGAATACAGCTGGTAAAAGAAAAAGTGTTTGAATGCATACATTAACAGGTTTATGATATCACTGCCCCATCTAAGACACGATCTGAGTTTAATTACATTTGTCTCGAGTGTTTCGTCAACTTAATGTGTTGCTTAAAATAATACTTCTGCATACAGTATGTGACACTGTGAGTGTTGCACGGCCAGATACGGCTCACCTGACTCAGATAAGGAAATATATGATACATTATGTAGTGATATGCCGCGGACTGTACTTAATGTTACTCTGATCCGGTTACTTATGTTGTGGCAGATATTTAAGTAAGCTTTCTTAACGCTAATGTTATAATAGTCAGATTGCTCTGAAGATGGGAGGTGATATTCTATTAATGTTCACGTTCACACAGTCGGTGATTTTTGCCGGCCGTCTTTCCTGCAACGGCAGCCTTTTTGTATTTCCTTTCTCCTGTAATATGACTTGATCGCTTTAAACTCCGCATACTGAGCTCTGATTGATCAGCAGGCAGTGCTTTCACTGAGTTGAGCTCTTAGCCTGCAACCTAACCTGGTCCCGACCAGGTTAGCCGCTAAGCATAAATTACCATGGAGATCTAGCCTGCAAAAAAGAGAACCAGCTTCGTAGGACCTGAAAGCCGGAGTTTTCCCTGAATTTAGCCGGCTAAGCGAAATTCCTGCTTCGTAGTAGGCTATACCCCCCTGGTTAGAAGCTAAACTGCATTTTGTTGTCTCAGTACCTGTAATCTGTGCAATAACAATAAAGTTGAATCTAATCTTGAGCAGGAACAAATGTATTTCAGGGTTCGTACAGTCATTGAAAACCTGGAAAAGTCATGGAAATTCAAAATGCAAATTCCAGGCCCTGGAAAAGTTATGGAAAACAATATTTTTCCCAAAGTTTTGGAAAAGTCATGGAAATGTAACTAAAGTTGCATCAAATATAATTTACATTTTATCTAATCGCTGAAATAATCTGCGGTCGCGAGCTGTTGCCATCATGACGCGCATGGTGTTATTTTTTTAAATATGAAGCGCGAGCTGTGTGCTCGAGTCTTCCGGCCTGTCGGCTGATCTCTGCTGCTCCGGGATGAGGGTCAGCTACATTATCTACGGTGCATTCGTTAACTGTGCGGAGTAGTCACTATGGCACAGACTGAGCCGCTGGTGAACAGCTGTTAGAACGGGCCGTTCAGGTGTTCAGAGCAGAGCGGCAGAGCGTGATGTGAACTGAACAGTTTTTCTGTCGCAATATCATTTATGGAATCGTTGAGCTAGCTAGCTAGCATACATTGTCACTATCTGCTAACGTTAGCTTTAGCCTTCGTTTTCTAGTAGTTTTTTTCATAGGCTATAAACAGAGGTGGTATAAGTATATTGTACTAGAGAAAAAGTACTCAGATATTGTACTTTAGTAGAAGTACTCAGATCTTGTACTTGAGTAAAAGTAGAAGTAGCCTACTCAGATCTTGAACTTGAGTAAAAGTAGAAGTAGGCTACTCAGATCTTGTACTTAGTAAAAGTAGAAGTACCAGAGTGTAGGAATACTCTGTTAGTAAAAGTCCTGCATTCAAAATGTTCCTCAAGTAAAAGTAGAAAAGTATTCTCATCAAAATATAGTTAAAGTAGCGACAGTAAAAGTAGTCGTTGTTCAGATTGGTCCATTTCAGAATAATATATATGATATGTTTTATAATGATTGATCATGAAAGTGTTCTCAAAGCTGGTAAAGGTGCAGCTAGTTTGAATGACTTTGTATACTGCAGGGTAGCTTGTGAATTTACTCCAGGTGGAACTAAAGTCTTATTTAACACTTGATTAGATTTCACATCATTTATCCACATCTGTAAAGTAACTAAAGGTATTAAATACATGTAGTGGAGTCAAAGTACACCATTTACCTCTGAATTGTAGAGGAGTAGAAGAACATAGTAGCAAAACATTGAAATACTTAATAAAGTACAAGTATCTCAAAATTGTACCCACGTATAGCACTTGTTGAGTTTATGAACTTAGTTACTTTACACCACTGGCTATAAAGATAGAAAGACTAAGCCTTGCACAGAGGCATGAAAATACATTTTCAAAATGCTCAACAGTGCTGCCAAAATGATAAACTGACTGCTACACAATTAAAATAAATGCTTTTATATATTTCTATTAGATGTGACTCTTTGGCGTTTCTGTTATTATTGACACTGCTGCTTTAGTTGTTCTGACTGCTAAAATCCTCTGTTATTCCTCATTTTAAAGCCGATATTCCGTGGGGTCGGGGGCTCGGATCCTTGTCACCTTTTTCATACCTGAGTTTGCATCCCTGACTACAGTTGCTTCAGCGTGTAGAAGCTAGTAAACCTACTATTTGATTTGTTTTAGATAGACACAACATGTTTCATATGCAGACCTTATTTTCATGTTCCATGTTAAAATAAACAATTTTCAGTGGTAATTTTTTTTTGGTCATGGAAAAGTAGGTAAAGGTCATTGAGAAGTCATGGAAAAGTCATTGAAAATCATTGGTGAAAAAGTGTATGAACCCTGGTATTTACTTAGTACATATCTGACCTTAACGATTAAACACATTTGTGCATTCTTTATAAATACAAACTGGTCAAGACCACTGACGGAAGTTGTTTTGAAAAGTAGTGGTTCTGTCTTTTACATGTAGGATTCAACCCCCCTTGTATTGATTTGTTTTAAAATGAACAGACACTTGAGTCATTCATTTGTAGGGATATAATAATTGTGGGATTTCTATTGCATCCACTTCATCTGCAACGAAAAACGCCAATGCAATTTCCGCCATTGCAAACCGAGTCAAGCCGACTTCGAGCTGTCCAACTTCAGGCGAGCATTTTGAGACCTCCCCCGGCTGCAATCGGCTATTGTGGATTACTTTCGAGGCGAGCTGCAGCTCATCTCAAACAAGCCTATTTTTTCGGTTGACCGTTTTTGTCCATAAAGTTTGTCGTTCGTTTTTGTTTATTAAATATTGTCAGACTATATTACTTTGGTGTGGACTCTCTCTTTGAAAATGTGCCAACAGCCTATAGCCAAGCTTAGCCTCTCTGCGACTCAAACTGGACTGGGAATTGAGCCGCCACAATATTAATAAAAATGATGATTATTACCTTACTTTTGTCTATTTGTATTCCTCTGTGTTGTGTTTTTAAGGCATAATGCCAATACACATTCTTTGTATGCTTGCATTGGCTAATGAAACAGATTCTGTAGTATTATAATCTCTGAAGGTGACTCATTTTGGTCACTATTTCCATAAAACAAAAACAAATAAACAAATAAAAAGCTTCTATATATTGGGCCTTGAAAGTGCTCTCTGAAACTATACGCCTGGGATGGCTTGTGACCATGAAATGAGAAAATGAAAACTTTGCCGTAGTAGAGGCACACCAAATACATTGTTGGAAAGGTCTTGACCTGGAGAGTAACATATGTCAGTATGAAGATTCCACATGGCTCCTGCTTTGAAATACTGACCTTTGATCCTTGACCTCGGTGCATGTTTGAAGGCTTATAATTAAGCAACAAAAGGGACTACAGACATGGGACATACTGTTATAGAGAGCTCTTGACCTTAGCTATCATGTGGGTATAGTCAAAACTGGGGGCACTGTCAAATTTGGGTCAAATAAGGTTAACATTTATTTTTACCCATTTCACAATTTGATATTTAAAATCTGATTACACACATGTGTTTACCATCCCCTTAAACCCTCAGTGTATTCTTAATTCAGTATTTATAACTTCCAATTTTAGGAAAAATATATATAATATATTTCAAATCTACAATTCCCTAGAGCAGCGGTTTTCAAAGTGTGAGGCGCGCCTCCCTGGGGGGCGCCAGAGAGCTTCAGAGGAGGCGCAGCGTGAGAAATAAATAACGAGAAAAAGATGAGTAAAGTGTCAGTTGCACACTTTTGGCTGTCTGTGGAGACCGAGTTCCCCCAACTCGCCAAAAAGGCTGTAAAAGTGCTCATTCTCTTCACCTCCACCTGTGTGAGTGCGGGTTTTGCGCATTGACTTTGATCAAAAGCAAGTACCGGTCAAGGCTGCAGCCAGAGGATGATCTGCCTTTATTCCTGTCTACATTGCCAGAGTCTAATACCGAACCCGCCCCGCCACCAGCACATATTGCCAATTAGTTCCGCAAACCGACCCGACCTGTCGGCACAAGATCCCCAAACCAACCCGAACCCGCATATCCTATGAGCAGTGAAAACATGCAATTATTAACACACGCAGTTGCGTATTTGGCTCAAAAAGCATGGGATGTTGGTTATTTTCTCCATCTAGGATGACAACAAAAGCCTCCCAGACGTTGGATTTCGCTCTTGAGGAAGAGTTATTTACAATGCTGTATTCTCCGCTAAAGAGCTTCACCTCAGCCATTTTGAATGTGAATCTCCACAGGGGAGAGGTCTGAGGAATCTTTAAACATTAAATTAAATTATTATTATTTAAATATATTTATTATGCACCCGTGACGCGACCCGCATCTTCTTTGTTTTACCCAGAACCGAACCCGGATTTTTTTTTTTTTTTAAATACCACGTGCGAATCACTTTTTTTGCGGGTACCCGACCCGATGCAGGACTCTGATCCCTGCATCAACCGCCTGTGCGCATCAAAGACGCAGACTCATCGATCCCACTGGGGTGAGTGTAATAAGGAGTCAAAGTTGACGTTCAGTGTGTTGCCGGGAGCATATAAGGATTTATCCACGATGTTGAAAATGTTAAAACAAAAATGAAAAAGTGTTTAGAACATAAAGATAAAAAGGTTTAATGTTTTAAGGAGGTGACGCTACTCAGCCAATCAGTTGAGTAGCAGTAGTGCAGTCAGTGAGCAATTTCAAATGGCGTGCTCAAAAAAGAGAAAGGTAGACAGCGAAAACAGAGCATTTATTGACATTTTCTCTTATTGGACCTCTTTGAAATGCAATTGAATACCCCTGCATTATAGCAACAACAACAATAATAATAATAATAATAATAATAGTAGTAATAATTGGGAGGGGGGGCGCAGCTGTTCTTATGTTCTCTGACGGGAGGCTCACCTTCCCACACTTTGAAAACCCCTGCCCTAGAGCCACGCTATGCAGCTTGGTACAAATTGTTATAAGAGACATAGGGTCTTAAAAATATATATCTACTAAGTGTATAAAATATCTAGTATAGCCAAACTAGTAATTACACTGCATCAAGATTATGTATATTAAGACATACATGGGGGTTTTCTGTTGGTACTTTCTTTTTTGGTTACTGTGATCTTATACAGTACATTGTTGGTTACTGTGATTATCTACAGTACATTGTTGGTTACTGTGATTATCTACAGTACATTGTTGGTTACTGTGATTATCTACAGTACATTGTTGGTTATTATCTACAGTACATTGTTGGTTACTGTGATCTTCTACAGTACATTGTTGGTTACTGTGATCTTCTACAGTACATTGTTGGTTACTGTGATTATCTAAAGTACATTGTTAGTTACTGTGATTATCTACAGTACATTGTTGGTTACTGTGAATATCTACAGTACATTGTTGGTTACTGTGAATGTCTACAGTATATTGTTGGTTACTGTGATTATCTACAGTACATTGTTGGTTACTGTGATATTCTACAGTACATTGTTGGTTACTGTGATTATCTAAAGTACATTGTTGGTTACTGTGATTATCTACAGTACATTGTTGGTTACTGTGATTATCTACAGTACATTGTTGGTTATTATCTACAGTACATTGTTGGTTACTGTGATCTTCTACAGTACATTGTTGGTTACTGTGATCTTCTACAGTACATTGTTGGTTACTGTGATTATCTAAAGTACATTGTTAGTTACTGTGATTATCTACAGTACATTGTTGGTTACTGTGAATATCTACAGTACATTGTTGGTTACTGTGATTATCTAAAGTACATTGTTGGTTACTGTGATTATCTACAGTACATTGTTGGTTACTGTGATTATCTACAGTACATTGTTGGTTACTGTGAATGTCTGCAGTATATTGTTGGTTACTGTGATCTTCCACAGTACATTGTTGGTTACTGTGATATTCTACAGTACATTGTTGGTTACTGAGATTGTATACAGTTGGGACGTTACTACTGATATTTTGAAAATAACTCCAGAGGTACTGTAATTTTTGGTTGGAAACACGGTATTATACTCTAAAATAGTATACAGTAATTTACTGTGCACAAACACTGTAAATAACTTTCACAGCCATTTTTTACAGTGTATCTGATATATCCACATTGACACTGTTACTGTGATGTCACACCACAGTGGACTTAAGAAGGGAGAGGAAAGGTATTAGCTCATATCCAGCAGCTGGAGAGTCTTTGGTCACAGTTTTATTGATAAATATTGCAATACAAATAAGTAAAATATAAATAATGTGATATTAAAACAGAAAAATAGGCAGTTTAAAAAATGTCCTGCTTAGAAATTCACACTATAAAATGATGCTAACTTTAAGCTAACATTGCAACTACGATATATAGTTAATGACTACATTGAAATTCATTAGGCTTTCAACAATATTATGCAATATTGTATTAAAAATGTAATAATCTGTCAACAAATGTGAAGGATTATGGGTGTATGCATTTCAATTTATAGATTTTAGTCCAATATTTTATTTTGAAGGTCCAATTAGACAGTCTAGCGTCAGCAGCTTTCATCATTACAAGCATGAGAATCCCTGTTGCTGGCTCATTTGCAGTTTATCACTTCTTCTTGCTAAATAATCTGTTATGATCCAATGCTGTTCTCGAACTCACAATTCTAACTATCTCTAATCTTTTATAAACCCGTGCCTGTGCACTCTCAAAGATTGACTCGCATTTGTGTCATCTCTCAAATATTTGGCGTCAATAGTCTTCCTATGCCTCAGAGTGAGATCCAGAAATAAGAGCGCAGTGTGAGCAAATGTAGCGTAGCTCGCCTTTGGTTTGCTTTCCAATAATATTTCACAGTCAATTTAGAGGAGGTGAAGGAGCTCCTGACAGCGTTGCAGTGCACTTGAGGTTTCAAAGCTATTTCATCCACCCAGACTTCCTGTTTGGTGAAGAGCTGATTGGAGTGAAAGTCAAGCAGCTCTGGCCTGGACTCCAATAAGATTCCCATCACTGTGGCCTGGCAGCGACTCCACGCTTGTTCAGCGGGAGAGCAGATGAGGAAGATAACCTCTGTTATCAGGGTGCAATTCAAACTATCAGCAGGATATTTCATTTAATGTCTGGGTTTGTGTGGTTTTCCTCACGATACGTGCTTTTAGATATTTTGTCAATAGAATGGTGTCATTACTGTAATAGAAACATACTATACTCACTTGCTTACTTTAATAATATCATTGTGTAATTGTTATTGGCTAATGTTTATCTATATTTACTACTTCTCACACTTCTTAGCTGAGCTTGGGAAAACATTTGTTTTGACCTTTCAGATGTTGTTGTAGGGAGCATCTGGAGCAGAAATTAAAGAGTTTTCCAATTGTTTACGTTTTGGTAAGTTTTTAGGGAAATGTTGTAATATTGCAACGTTGGCCTTAGGTGGCAGCAGAATATCTGTATTTCTACTCACATCGTCTGAATAAATATATTGGAACAACTAAGGGTTCATTTGCAGGATTGATTGCTTACTTAGCCCTATATCAGTATATAGCATGAATAATAATCACACATCAGTCATATTTGTTATGAATAGTTATTTATTAAATAGTAATGCAATGGTAGTCCCAAAAACAGTTCCTGTCGTCGGAAAAGCTCAGGCGGACGTCACACTTTGCGTTACATTGCGTGTTTGTGTACCTGTAAATGACATCCTCTGTGATATCTGGACCAGAAAAATCAGTATTGGGACTGATAAAATATGTTTTCAGCCAGCGATATCTGTCACAGGGCTTGGTGTGTTTATTTGGTTGTCCTCGATGTCCACATAATCACTGACTGGGCGGTCATTGGGTTGATGGTTTTCTTTATCCACTTGTCCACAGGCATCTTCATCTGCCTCTTATTCACTCATAGCAGTGTCACTGTCCTCTGATTCCATCTCAAAATCACTTTCTCCTTTTTGGATGGCATCACATCCTGCATACTGAATCGAGGACCTCTCTTTGCTGGTGGCATTCTGAAATGGAAAATGAATGAATAAATATGTATCAATAATACATGCTTATTATATTGTAATAGATTACCTGAAGGAGTATATAGGGTGGTGGAACAAGTGTTCATTCTTTCTGGCTTAGCCTATTATCACACTAAAAGCAATGCATGCACCACCCCCTTCCAGGTGTCCCGATGCAACAAGCATCTGAATCCTATTTACATTGTACCCTTGAGTCACACAATACTACCAGGCTTAGCCTATTATCATAATAATTGACAAGATGGCGCCAGTGTGGCCTGCCGTCCATATCTGCGAGCGTTGTGTGTGTTTGTGCTGTTTTTGTCACTTTTTGCTCTAAATGTCAACCCTAGTATACGGTTGCCAAACACTTCTGGATCTTCGTTTTTCGGCATTAAATCCTGTGAATTCGGATAGTGGACAGAAAACGCTCCCCCCGTTCTTATTGGGAGTAGCAGCTTACCTGTGCCGCACCCCAGCTCCAACTCCCCACCGTAAACGCCACCGCGGAAAACGCAGTGGTCGACTGGTGAGGATGAAGGAATTTTCTGCTTGTCCTATCTCAAGGACTGAATACTTCGCCGTGCCTCGCCTGTCTCTTCCTCGTCGCTATCTGGACCCTGTCGATGCCTGGTTGGTACCTGTCATCGGCCCGGACGAAGCTTTCCAGCCTGGCCTAGGCGCGGGGTGAATCTGAATAACCTGCTGTCTGTTTGTCGGGCTCCCTGGACCTCAAACGCAGCGGACCCACTGGCTCCTGCCAGGTTTCGCCTCATAAATGCCAGATCTCTGACAAACAAGACTTTTGTCATTAAGGAGTTCTTCACTTCAAAAGGACTGGATTTCCTCTTTGTGACTGAGACATGGCTCGGTACTGGTGAGTCCAGCGCCTTTACCGAACTTTTACCTCCAGATTGCTGCTATTTTAACTCTGCACGGACTTCGGGCCGAGGCGGAGGAGTAGCTACAGTTTTCAGGAATGAATTTAAATGTCAGCAACTATCGCTGTCATTCTCTCCTTGCAGCTTTGAACTGAGCGTGTTCGAGCTCGGCCGCTCTCACACAGTGCTGTGTGCAGTGGTATGAGACCTCCCAAATACAATAAGGACTTCCTAAATGATTTCTCTGACTTTCTGGCTGAAATGATGCCACAATATGACCGTGTCCTTATTGTTGGGGATTTTAATATTCATGTGTGTTGTCCTGAGAAACCTATGGCAAAGGAATTTTTAAACCTCGTTGACTCTTTTAGTCTTGCTCAGTATGTGTCTGGCTCCACGCAAGAACGCAGACACACACTTGATATTGTTTTATCATATGGTTTGCCTGTTCTTAACTTGGAGATATGTGACACTGTTTTCTCAGATCATATGCCTGTTTTATTTGATGTTACACTTGCCTGTACTACTGTCAAACCGCACACTGCTGCCCGGCTATCTCACATCATTAACACTTCCACTGCTGGTCAGTTTTCTGCCGTGTTTAATCATAAAAACGGTGTTATCCATGAGCCTATGTCTAACACTACGGAGGAGCTTAACTTATGGTTTCACTCCACATGTAAAACTGCTATGGACACTGTGGCTCCATTAAAAACAAGGCATCCCAAAACTAAATCCGAGCCTTGGCTAAATGCCACGACTCGGGCTGCCCGACGTGAATGCCGTAGAGCTGAAAGAAGATGGAATAAGGACAAACTACAAGTCTCTTTTCAAATGCTGAGGCAGTGTTGGCGTCTCTATCAGAAAACTGTAAAAGAGGCAAAAAGAAAAAAATTCTCTGACATCATTCTTTTAAACTGTCACAAACCTTGTGTACTATTTCAGACAATATATTCAGTTCTTAATGCCCCTCAGACTACCTGTGTGGAGACCTCCCCTGCAGTCTGTGAACATTTTCTTCAATTTTTTATTAATAAAGTCACTTCAACTAGGACTTAAATCACTGCTCCATCAAACGACACCTCTGTCTCTGCCCCCTGCTTTGCTGTTTTTGACCGTTTTGAGCCTATGACTCTGTCCTCTGTGCAGGAGATTGTCTCCAAAATAAAGCCCTCTGGTTCTCCAATCGACCCTATCCCTCCTCGATATTTTAAAGAGGTATTCCCCACTATAGGACCTTTCGTTCTTGACGTTTTTAACAACAGTCTGCTCACAGGGGTTGTTCCGGAAAATTGGAAACATGCAGTTGTACAACCACTTATTAAGAAACCTAGTCTGGATCCCACAGTTCTTGCAAACTTTAGGCCCATTTCCAAATTGCCTTTTATGTCCAAAATCCTAGAGAAGATTGTATACAGTCAACTTCTCGCTTTTCTGGCCCCAGTGAGATGATAGTGAACTGTTCATGAACTTGTCATGAAAAGTTCATGGAATATCAGTGAACCATATTTATGAACAGCTCATAACAAAGTTGATGAACTGTTCATGAAAGTGTCATGAACATTAAATGGCACTAGGGCAGTTCATTAACTACTCATGAAACTCCTGTGCTGGAATGGTTCATGAACAATTCATGGAATATGGTTTTAGGCAGGTTCATGAACAATTCATGAAATGGAGTTTTCAGTGAGTGTGTAGGGATATTCAGTATTCAACCAAGAACATTTTAAGAATTGTTCATGAACCATTCATGAACAGTTCATACCCAGTCACTGAATATAATTCAATGGCTGGCTATGAACTGTTCATGAACTGTTCATGTACATGAACTGTTCATGAACCATTGACTGTGGGTCAATTGGCAACCATAGAAAACAACAATTATGTCAATCACAATGGAACTTTACTCAAATTAACAAACAAACAAACATACATGTATACAGGTGGAGCACTACAATTAATCCTATCACTATTTGAAGCAGTTCTTGACACTCAGCTGCACAACATTTCTTGTTACGGGTCCCAAAAGCTTGGGTACCACAGCAACAATAAATGATTTCTGTAGAAAACAGAAAAGTGCAGCAGCAATAATTATACACAGGATCCGGTTGATCGTCTGGAATGCTTCTTATTCAAAATTCAAAGTACACAGTTACATTCAAATAGCTGAACTTTACAAATATCACATTTCTCCATTTAAGTTATCTGTCTGTCACAGTCTATTACTGTATCTCAAGGAGAAATTCAACATAGTCAATACAAATTATTACATTACATTGCATTTAGCTGACGCTTTTATCCAAAGCGACTTACAATAAGTGCGTTCGACCAACAAAATACAAACTTGAAGAAAACAGAATCATATAAGTACATCAGGTTTCATAGAGCAAAAACATTTCAAGTGCTACTCAACTGGCTTTAGGTAAGCCAGTCCATAAGTGCTTTGTTAATAGTTCTATCGCTCTAAGTGGATTCGAAAGAGATGAGTTTTCAGTCTGCGCCGGAAGGTGTGTAAGCTATTTGCTGTCCTGATGTCAATGGGGAGCTCATAACACCATTTTGGAGCCAGGATAGCAAACCCACGTGTTTTTGCTGATGGGAACTTGGGTCCCCTTCACAGCGAGGGTGCAGCGAGCCGTTTGGTTGATGCAGAGCGGAGTGCACGTGCTGGGGTGTACGGTTTAACCATGTCCTGGATGTAGGAAGGGCCAGATCCATTCGCAGCATGGTACGCAAGCACCAGTGTCTTGAAGTGGATTCTAGCAGTTACCGGAAGCCAGTGGAGGGAGCGGAGGAGCGGCGTGGTGTGGGAACATTTAGGAAGGTTGAAGACCAGACGAGCCGCTGCATTCTGGATGAGCTGCAGAGGTCGGATGGCACATGCAGGTAGACCAGCCAGGAGGGAGTTGCAGTAGTTTAGGCGTGAGATGATGAGAGCCTGGACCAGAACCTGCGTCGCTTTCTGGGTCAGCTGGGGACGCATCCTCCTGTTGTTGTAAAGCGTGTATCTGCAGAAGCGGGTTGTAGCAGCTATGTTTGCTGTGAAGGACAGGTTGTTATCTATAAACACATAACGCTATCAAATAATACTTTCTATCAATATATCTATCTTTACCAAATATAACATATTATGGAGATCACAAAAATACACTGTCAATGTTAATAAACAAAAAACAAGGCAATGTGCCTGCAAGACTGCACTCAGGTAAACAAAACATATTACCCGTGCGCAGCAGCTAACCTGCCTGCGAGCCTTCGCTCAGGTCACTTTTACCCAGGCGCGGCTGAAGCCCGCGAAAATGGCACCTATTGTTGCCGACAGTTTAGTATTTTTAAAATACCGTTACTATGTCAAACATGCTCAAAACCTTCTGACACACTCTCCTAAACATCTCCAACATCATATCTAATTCACACAAGTTAACATCGATCATTTTCATTATGTACTGACCTGTAGAAAACAGAAAAGTGGAGCAGCAATAATTATACACAGGATATACGGTTGATCGTCTGGATTGCTTCTGAGGAGGGGGCGGAAGTGTCCCCCCTAAAATAACCCAGATGTCACCGCTCACCTGCCAAAGGTTCCACCTTGGCGCTACTTACTCATACTGCTTCTCAAACAGTACAGATAAACTATAAAATGATATGAATCTCACCAAAATAAATACAGATAATGTTCAGTTTCAAATTCACTATTGTTTTGTTTTAAGATTAAAAGTTTTAAAAAAGAAAGAAATGTTCTGTAACAGGCCGGGCAGATAAAGGGAAAAGTGGTAGTGAAGCAGTCACGACAGAGGCAGTGTTCAAATCAAAAAAGAGGCTTTATTGTTGTTCAACTAAAAAATACCTTAGAAAGGCTAACGTAGCCGGGCCGCTAACCGACTTGCCAGGTTACAAACTGTTTCCTCAGTCTGGGAGTCTCCTGCTCCCTCCATGTGCCACCCACAACTGAGCAACTCTAGGTGCTTTTGTCTCCCTTGAGGGAGTGATTAGCACCAGGTGTGAGGTCTCCCCACCTGCTCCCAATACTGTTAATTGGCAGCGGGTGGAGCCACCTATTGGGAATGTAGGTGTCTCCCACTACTCTGCCTCTCAGTCCCTTACACACCCCCCCCCCCCCCCTTCAGTTCTGGCCGAGGAGAGGTGACCATGGTCCACAGGGCATCTCTACTGGACAGAGCATCTGCATTCCCATGCTTAGCTCCGGCTCTGTGGATGATAGAGAAGTTAAACTCTTGTAGTGAGACAAACCACATTCCTACTTTAGCATTTGTGTATTTTTTATTTGCCCTCCAGATCAGTGGGGCATGATCAGTTACCAGAGTGAAGTGTCGTCCCAAGAGGTAATACCGGAGGCGCTCAAGCGCCCATTTTATTGCTAGGCCTTCTTTCTCCACAGTAGCATACCCTTGTTCCCTTGTGTTCAGCTTCCGGCTGATGTACATGACTGGGTGTTCCTCACCGTGAACCTCCTGGGATAGTACTGCTCCTATGCCCACCTCTGACGCATCCGTCTGCACAATCATCCCCCAGCTGAAGTCTGGGGTCACCAACACCGGCCGTGCGCAGAGAGCCCTCTTAAGTCCCTCAAAGGCGTGTTCAGCCTCTCCTGTCCACTTGACCATTAGCGGCTGTGAGTCTCTGGTCAGGTCTGTAAGGGGAGAGGCTATTGTGGAGAAGTTTGGGATGAAACGGCAATAGTAGGACGTCAGACCCAAGAAGGTTTTCACCTGTTTCTTTGTTGACGGCCGTGGCCAGTCCTGGATCGCCTGAACCTTCCTTTCTTGTGGTCTAACGTTGCCCCGCCCAATGGTGAAGCCCAGATACTCGGCTTCCTCCAGTCCAAGCTTGCATTTTCTTGGATTGGCTGTCAAGCCCTCCCTTCGGAGAGATTCCAGCACTGCTGCAAGCCTTATGAGATGGCTATCCCATGAGTCACTGTGGATCACAATGTCATCCAAATAGGCAGCTGCATACTCACGATGTGGCCTCAGAACCTTGTCCATCAGTCTCTGGAACGTGGCTGGTGCTCCATGAAGCCTGAAGGGAAGCACAGTATATTGGTACAGCCCTGTGGGGGTGGCGAAGGCCGTCTTCTCTCTTGAGGCTGCTTCAAGTGGGACCTGCCAATACCCTTTCGTCAAGTCAAGAGTGCTGATATATCTGGCTTCCCCAAGCCGATCAATCAGCTCATCTATCCTGGGCATAGGATACGCATCAAACTTGGAGATTTCATTCAATTTTCTGAAATCATTACAGAACCTGTTAGTTTTGTCGGGCTTAGGAACCAGAATGACAGGGCTGGTCCACTCACTGTGAGATTCTTCAATCACCCCCATAGCCAGCATTTGCTGAACTTCTTGCTCAATGGCCGCCCGTCTTGCCTCCGGCACCCGGTAGGGCCGCATCTTTACCTTTTGGCCAGGCTCTGTGTGGATTTGATGTTCCACCATCGTTGTGCGTCCAGGTCGTAGTGAGAACACGTCCAAACTCTGCTGAACCAGTTCCTTGGTTTGTTGTAACTGAGCTTTGGACAGCCCTGGACCGTATTCCACTTCGGCCACCTCCTGGTCAGGAGAAGAAGGTGACACAACCGGGAAACCACAACACAGCAGTGCCTCTCGGGCGTACCATTTCTTTAACAGGTTAACATGGTATATTTGGGATGGTTTGCGACGGCCAGGTTGACGTACCTTGTAGTTGACTGGTCCCACCTTCTCTACCACTTCATAGGGACTTTGCCACGATGCCAGGAATCTGTGTTATGTGGTGGGGACCAGGAGAAGCACTTTATCCCCGGGCAGGAACTCACGCGGTTGGGCACCTCTGTTATACACTTTCCTCTGGGCTTCTTGGGCTTGAGCCATGTGCTCTCTGACCATGGGCCAAACATATTTCATATGCGTCTGCATCGTCTCTACATGCTCAATCAGGCTCCGATGGGGGCTTGGTTGCTCCTCCCAGGCTTCCTTCGCGATGTCGAGAAGTCCTCTGGGCTGTCGGCCATACAGCAGCTCGAAGGGGGAGAAACCGGTTGAAGCCTGTGGAACTTCCCTGATTGAAAATAGGACATAGGGCAGAAGCTGGTCCCAGTTACGACCATCCTTGTCAACAACCTTCTTTAACATGGATTTCAATGTCTTGTTAAAGCGTTCTACCAATCCGTCTGTCTGAGGATGGTAGACAGATGTACGAAGCTGCTTTACCTTGAAGAGAAAGACAAAGGTGCCAAAAGCTGGACCAAAAGTCATTGTGAGGAGATCAATGAAATATTTTAGTGAAGAGTCATTTATCCAGGATGTTCAAATGATATGTTGGAAACATGTTTTTGAGAAAGTCGATCCAGATGATGCTCTTGATGTCTTCAATTTGTTATTCATGCAGGTGATTGATAAACATGCTCCACTTAGAAAACAGACTGTAAGGAACTTTAGAGCACCCTGGTTAGATGAGGAATTAAGGGATCTAATGAAACAAAGAGATGATGCAAATAATGTAGCTCTCTCATCAAGTTATGAGTCAGACGGGCACATTTATAGAAGGTTAAGGAATTATGTTACAGCATTAAATAAAAAGAAAAAACAGTTGTATTATGGAAATAAAATTAAAGAGATAAAGGATGACAAGAAAAAACTGTGGAGCTTAGTGAATGGCATGATGGGCCGTAAGTCGAAATCCACCTCAACATATCTTGAGGTGGATGGGACATTTTTGACGAAACCAGTACAAATTGCTAATCATCTGAATGATTATTTTCTTGATAAAGTAAAACATTTGAGGATAAATATGAATCAAACTATAAATAGTAACTCCACATTTCTAATACAGGATTTAATTATGAAAAATAAGAAGTGTACATTTAAAATAGAAAAAGTGACAATTACAGATGTTGAATGTCTACTAGGTAAATGTAATGATAAACCACCAGGAGTGGATAATTTAGTTGGTACATTTCTTAGATATGTTGCTAATTTTGTTGCAGAGCCCATCTGTCATATTATAAATTTGAGTATTGATAAATGTATTTGCCCACAGGCATGGAAAATAGCAAAAATTATTCCACTTGCAAAAAATCCAGCTGGACCATTTTCTGGTACAAATAGCCGTCCAATAAGTTTATTACCAGCATTAGCAAAGATAATGGAGAGAATCATTTTCAATCAAATACAAAAATACTTTGAAGGTAACAAACTTAATACTGTGTATCAACATGCTTATAGACCTGGCCATTCCACATGCACCGCTTTAACACAAATGACAGATGACTGGAAGGGCGAACTAGATAATAGGAAGTTAGTGGGTGCAGTACTACTCGATTTTAGTTCTGCTTTTGATGTCATTGACCATTCTTTGTTGTTACACAAGCTGGAACAATATGGTTTTCATTTGGAAACGCTGAAGTGGTTAGAAAGTTATCTGACACATCGAAGTCAAACTGTTTTTTTTAATGGAAGTCTCTCAAAGATGAAAAAAGTCACCTGTGGAGTACCTCAGGGTAGTTGTTTGGGACCACTTTTATTTTCTATTTTTACAAATGACCTACCATTAGTGTTAGAAAAAGCTAAAATTGTAATGTATGCAGATGACTCAACAATATATTATACAGCATCAACTACAAGAGAGTTGACAAATGTTATGAATAAAGATCTACTACTGATATCAGAGTGGGTCATAAATAATAAGTTGGTACTTAATGCCGGAAAAACAAAATCGTTATTAATAGGATCAAATCATCAGTTAAAAGGTGAACCAAAATTGCAACTACATTTAAACCATATTGAAATTGAACAGGTCAAGGAGACAAAATTGCTAGGTATAACCCTGGATCATAAATTATCTTGGTCTAAACAAATTGATAATGTTGTATGTAAAATGGGAAGGGGTGTGTCACTTGTAAAAAGAATTGTAAAATATTTGCCTATGGATGTCAGTAGACAAGTTTTGGATGCTTTGGTTCTGTCGCAGCTTGATTATTGTTTGGTTATATGGTCTAGTGCTGCTGAAAAAGATTTAAACAAACTACAAGTAGCACAAAATAAGGCAGCACGATGTGCACTGCAGTGCTCCTACAGAACCAGAGTCACTGAAATGCTGGAGACACTGAAATGGTTAACTGTCAGACAGAGGTCAACTTATATTTTATTGAATTTTGTCAGAAATATTACAGTGACTCACTCACCAGATATATTATCACAAAGATTTATAGCGCAATATGCACAACATAACTATCAAACACGACATACAATAGAAGGAAGGTTTGTATTACCTAAATCTAAATCAAATATGGGACAGAAAACAGTCATGTACAGAGCCATGATCAGCTGGAACTCTTTGCCGGTTCACATCATTCAGGAAAATTCTCAAGTACATTTCAAATGGTTGCTAAAAAATTATTTAAGTATTACAAAGTAAATTTGAACTGTGCCTGTGGCTATGTATGCATATATTATTATGTACACTTATTTGTATTTACTTTTGTTTGGCCTTAGGGTGGCGATAATTGAATGACCATGTTAGTTTCACTTCATTTCACTGTAAATAGCATGAAATTATGAGCTGTTTTGTTTTGTTTTAATTTTGTTGTATGTTTATGTATGTTTTGAGTGTGTGAGGACCCCAGGAAGAATAGCCAATGCTCATGCTAGTGCTAATGGGGATCCTAATAAAGACATAAAGACATAAAGCCTGCAGAGATCCTTCATTATCTTGGACATGAAGGGAGTGCCTTGGTCTGTTAGTATCTCTTTAGGAATCCCAACTCGGCTGAATAAGTGAAGCAGCTCCCGTGCAATCACTCTCGTTGTCATGTTCCTCAAGGGAATGGCCTCCGGGTACCTGGTTGCATAGTCAAGGATCACAAGAATATACTGATGTCCCCTGGCAGACTTCCCCAGCGGTCCCACTAAGTCCATGGCAATGCGAGAAAACGGTACATCGATTATCGGTAGAGGTATTAGGGGATTTTTAAAGTGTGGCTTGGGACTCATCTTTTGACATTCAACACAGGTGCGACAATAATCCTCTATAGCTCTTACCACCCCTGGCCAGTGGAACCGGCTTCCAATCCGCTGCATTGTCTTCTCAACCCCTAGGTGGGCCCCTAGGACATGGCTGTGAGCCAGATGCAACACTGTGGACACATTGTTTTGGGACAACCAACAAGTCTCTTCGCTGACCTTCAACCTCTTTGGCATAGTATAACAGATTATTTTTGATGAGGAAATGAGGACATGTAAGCTCACCTACTCCTGGAACAGGTTTTCCCTCTATTTCCGTAACATTGATGCGTGCATGCAGCAGATTGGGGTCTTCCATCTGGGCGGTCCCGAACTGGCCCTTCAAACTTGGAATCAATGCGACTTCACCCTCCTCCCCTGTGCTTAGGTCTCCAGGGAAAGCAACAAAAGGGTTATTATTTTCCTCATCTGCACTGGAAGATTGGTTGCCTCTCTGCTCCTCCGGCACAGCACACACAACTTTGGGGAACTGCTGAGGAGACGTACCCGGGGTGGCAATTTGTCCTTTCTCTCGCTTTCCTTTGGCACGCCTGGGATTTTTGGACCTCCCCTCCTTCTGGTGCCGCAGGCGCTTGTATAGTGGGCAGTCTCGCCCCACCAAGACTGGGACTGGTAGTGAAGGAACCACCCCCACTTTCAGCTCACAGCTGCCTTTAACTGTGGTAAGGTGGATGAGGCAAGTGGGGTATAATTTAGTGTCCCCATGGACACAGGAGACGGCCACAGCCTCTTCAGATGGCAAATGGTCGAGGAGGTGGGGTTGAATGAGGGACACCACACTTCCTGAGGCCACTAGCGCCTCTGCATCTTTTCCATTTACCTTGACTGGTATCATTTGAGCCAGGGAGCTTTCCTGTACCCAGCAAGAGTCAAGAAGGTGGCAAGGCCTTGCACCAGATGAGGGGGCGGTCGGCATTAGCTCATCCTTCCCTGGGCAATCCCGGGCAATGTGGCCTATCTCCCCACACTGGTAGCAACGCGGTTGGCCCTCTGGCAGGTAGGACTGTCGTCGCCTTACCTCTTCGGGTTCCCATCGCGGTTCTCGTGCCCGTCTAGTCCGTGATGCTTCCCCACTGGCTTTCCGGCCCCACTCGGTGTCTGGTCGTGTGGCTCTCCACTACGTCAACCAACTCATCCAGACTGGCTGGATTCTGCTGGCTTGACATTTTCTTGGTCTCATAGGGCAGAGACCGAATATATTTGTCCATCATTATCCTCTCTAAAACACTCAACTTTTCGGGGTCGCAGGTCAGCCAGGCTCTGGTTACCCGGCCTAGGTCATACATCTGGGCCCTGGCTGACAACTCTGGCTTGTATTTCCAGTCATGGAACCGCTGGGCTCTAGCTGCTAAGCTGTAGCCATACCTGGCCAGGATTTCCCTCTTCAAGACGACGTAGACCTTTGCTTGGTCAGGAGGGAGGTCGAAGTAAGCTTGCTGTGCCGGGCCCAGGAGGAATGGTCCAACCAGATCAGCCCAGGAATCCCTTGGCCAGCCCTCTCTTTCAGCAGTGCGCTCAAAGGCTGTTAAGTAGGCCTCTATCTCATCACTCTCCGTCATTTTGGGGATGAATCGACCTGGGTTAGGCTGTACGGTTGCTTCCCTCTGGGTAGGAGAGGCTGCTGTTAGGCATTTTTGTACCTCCACATGGAGAAGCGCATTCTGTTTCTGCTGCTCCTGTATCATCTGCTGTTGCAGAGTCTGCTGCTCAGTAGAAATACGCACCAACTCCCTTAGTACATCCTCCATCTTGAAACCGAAATACACTAACTGCAACACCACCACTAGAGTCCTTAGGCCCGCATTCTCCACCAGTGTAACAGGCCGGGCAGATAAAGGGAAAAGTGGTAGTGAAGCAGTCACGACAGAGGCAGTGTTCAAATCAAAAAAGAGGCTTTATTGCTGTTCAACTAAAAAATACCTTTTACTAGTGATGTTATGTATTGCGCCGAGGCTTCGGAGCGTGTGTCGAGTAATCCCCGAAGCTTTTTGTGAAGCACGTACCGAGGCTTGTATCGTTTTGGGCCAGTGACGTCACCGATGACAAACGAAGCCTCGCTGCCTGTCGATACCACGTGACTGCTTCAGGAAGCGATTCAGATCGGTTGAACCGTTGAACCACAACGCTCATAATACCCATGGATGTATACTAAGAACCATATTACCCCTCCTGTACCCGGGCCCGGTGATACGATGGAATCAAGAGAGCTCAGACCCTCACTCATATAGAGGTCGGAACATGATATAAGTATGCTATAAATAGATACAAGCATAAATGAATGTAGGAATACAAATATCAATAAATACAGGAATACATATGTTGCAGTGTTTTCAGGGAGCTTTAGTGTGTGTGCTGTGGCTCAGCTGGAAAGCAGTTGACTCACGAGCGCAGGGTTCCTGGTTCAACGACTGAACAATACGTATTTTTTGTTGTTTATAAAAGCTACAGCTAAATGAGATAATGTAGTTAATAAATGTATTCTTTGATATGGTTTAGCCTTTCTCAGGCTACAACATGGTTAAGTTTACGAATATTATTAAGGAATATAAATCCCTCTTTGCAATGTTTACCAGCCTCCTTAGGATTTTCAATCACAATCATTAAACTGTAATAAATACAATATTGTTAACATGAAAATATGAATTAATGTTCGTTGTTTAGAGTTATGCTGAGGCTTTACTCATTGGGAACTCGGTATGAGATAGAGCACACTGTTGAGATGTCCAATCTGCCTGTTTTACACACTTTGACCAACAGGGGGATTTGTGTTCAAATGAAGCCCATGATAAAGCCTCATGAGATGAACCCTTTTGCGAACCAATTGGCTGGAAAGCTTCATAAGGCTTCATCTCGCCATCACTACCTTTTACGATAGAAAGGCTAACGTAGCCGGGCCGCTAACCAACTTACCAGGTTACAAACTGTTTCCTCAGTCTGGGAGTCTCCTGCTCCCTCCATGTGCCACCCACAACTGAGCAACTCTAGGTGCTTTTGTCTCCCTTGAGGGAGTGATTAGCACCAGGTGTGAGGTCTCCCCACCTGCTCCCAATACTGTTAATTGGCAGCGGGTGGAGCCACCTATTGGGAATGTAGGTGTCTCCCACTACTCTGCCTCTCAGTCCCTTACAGTTCAAATAGTAGATGAATATTCAAGAGGTCTTTAAAAACATCACACTGATCATCAAAAGTTCATAAAATGCTCATGAATATTCAAATATATTCTGAACTTGCCACAATCATCCAAAATTCATGAAATGCTCATAGTCATGAAAAGTTCATGAAATACTCATGCAAACTTTTTGGGGTTTTAATTATAATGTTGTGATTGGCTGGATCATGAAAAGTTCATAAATTGCTCATAAAAGTCTGTCATGAGCAAACAGGAACTTTATATGAATGAACAATGTTCATAACAATGTCATGAACTGCTCTTTAAAATGGTTCATGAGCATTTTAAGAATTTTGGTTCATGAACATGACAAGTGAACATATAAGGAGTTGTTTATGAATGTTTCATGAGTGCTCATGAACAGCTCATAAAGTCATGAACTCCATCTCGCAGGGGGGAAGAGCACAAGGTACTCGAGGTCTTCCAATCTGGTTTTAAAACCTTGCACAGCACGGAATCAGCTCTATTACGTTACCATTGACTGTTAGCAGGCTCAATGTCGAGTCAAGGCAACACAATAAAGGAGACGGTAGCCGAAGTAGTCAAAAGAAGAATTTAATTAATAATTACCACCATGGTTGGACAAAGGAAATATAAAGTAATGACAGACAAGAACACGTACTGCACAGACAGGATCAGCCATAGACAAAGGGGAAAACAGAATCCTTATACATGAGGTAATGACGAGACGAGACAAATTGCGGGACCAGACGTAGGTGCCTAGTAGCATCGAACCTAGTTTCATGATGCACTGCCCGCGCCTCTACCCCGCGCCTTCCAAGCTCAAGCTCATGCACACGCCCATGTTCTGCCTCCTCCGCTTCCCGAGCGCATAACCGCTCTGCATGTCTCAGCTGCTCGAATTTAAACTCTAGTTCCATCTTCCTCAGCAAAACCTGGTTCTCCGAAACCGGGTCACATGTGACTACCTCCTGCTCCTCAGGTTTGCCCACAGACTCCATAACCTCCATGGCGGTCAAAGCCTCCACCAGCGCTAACCGCTGCTGCTGCTTTTTCATGCTCGGGGCAAGCCTGACACCGTAATGCTCTGCTATCCCCGATAATTCCTCCTTAGTGCACAAGCTCAACACGTTGACCGTTGGCCTAGCCACAAAATCACATACCTTCACAGGCATACCTGCCCTAGTACCGTCGCACCGGGGGAGGAAGAAACTAAAGAACCAATCCCCCTTCCACCAGCATATACGACCAACCAATTAACATATACACAAAAAACAAACAAAACCGGCTTCACCCTACACGTCTGTACAGTCCGTTCTTAATAACTCTGGGCACCGCTCCCCTACCGCTATCCACTAAATAGAGAAGAGCACCGGTATGACCTTCTGAAGCATCCACCCTCAAAATTATTCGCAAGAGATTAACAACTGTCGTGTGTTCAAAACAGGAAAAAAAAAACTAAGGCCCATCCCTTAAACGTTTCCATCCCTCACTATCAGACCCCCTATATAACTAACTAGCTGACATACGCCGGCCTAAGAGGAGCCTGACAGGGTCTTCCTACTACCCCGACCAGCATAGACGGTATGTCTTCCAGGCGAAGGAAGGAACCATAGAAAATGGTCCAGCTGCCCTAGCTGGATGAAAACGCTCCTTATTGGAGAATTATTTACCAAGAGGGTATAAAACATGGGCCACACACACGACACTGTCAACCATAATTCAAAGTGTGGACTAAGCTCAGCGGCCACCACCAAATTCCTGCTCAAATCAGTTTGGCACGAGCCCCCATATTACGTTACCATTGACTGTTAGCAGGCTCAATGTCGAGTCAAGGCAACACAATAAAGGAGACGGTAGCCGAAGTAGTCAAAAGAAGAATTTAATTAATAATTACCACCATGGTTGGACAAAGGAAATATAAAGTAATGACAGACAAGAACACGTACTGCACAGACAGGATCAGCCACAGACAAAGGGGAAAACAGAATCCTTATACATGAGGTAATGACGAGACAAGACACACCTGGGTTAATTACAAATGGGTACACCTGGAGGAGAAACGATAAGGACTACAAAACCATAACAGGAAACTACAGCTAGACATGACACATCACACTAGGAGCGCCTGATCAGGGCACAAACACATAACAAGCTCTTTTAAGAGTTTTTAATGATATCCTTTTAGCAACAGACTCAGGTGAATGCATTATCCTTGTACTCCTTGATCTAACAGCCGCTTTTGATACAGTGGACCATGCGATCTTGATAGCTCGTTTGGAGCAGTGGGTGGGCATTAGGGGCAAAGCCCTCGAATGGTTTAGGTCGTATCTGACTGGTAGGACCTTCTGCGTCAGCCTTGGGGACTCTTCTGCTCCTCTCCTTTGTGGGGTTTCATAGGGCTCAGTGTTAGGCCCCCTGTTATTCTCCCTGTATTTGCTCCCTCTTAGGTCCATTCTTAGGATGCACGGTATCGCTTTCCATTGCTATGCAGACGATTGCCAAATATATGTGCCACTTAAAAAGAACGACTCATATTCAATTAAACCGCTGTTAAACTGCCTTGAAGACATTAAATCCTGGATGTCATGCAACTTTTTAAAATTAAATTATGACAAAACTGAAGTGATGGTTTTTGGTGCCCCTCGGACCACTCCTATAGACCTAGGATCATTGGGCCACTCCACCAGGCCTACCATCACAAATCTTGGGATAAAGATGGACCCTGAACTTAAGCTGGACAGCCAGATCAAGGCAGTTGTTAAAAACAGCTTCTTCCACCTCAGGCAGCTAGCCAAAATAAAGCCTTTTTTAAATAGTGACCTCTTTGAAACGGTAATCCATGCCTTCGTCACCTCCCGCTTGGATTATTGTAATGCACTATATATGGGGATAAGTGCATCCTCCCTTGCTCGTCTGCAGATGGTGCAAAATGCAGCAGCACGGCTACTAACTGACACACGCAAACACGAGCACATTTCCCCCATTTTATCTTCACTCCACTGGCTGCCCGTTCATTCGAGGATTCATTTTAAAACTATTTTATTTACTTTTAAAGCCCTCCATGGCCTGGCCCCGCCCTACCTCTCTGAGCTGTTACACAGCTACACTCTCAGGTCAGCTGATCAGTTGCTCCTAAGGGTGCCAAAAATCTAAGTCTAAGAGCAGAGGGGAGGCTTTCTCTGCTGCCACCCCTAAACTGTGGAACGACCTGCCCCTGTTAATCAGACAGGCTCCCACACTGTCTGTTTTTAAATCCTGTCTTAAAACCCACCTCTTCTCCTTAGCATTTGTAAACAAGTAGATTGCTGCTTTTATTTGCTTTCAGTGGTCTATTGTTTTTATTATGGCTGTTTTTTTTGTTTATTCTGGTTTGTTTTGTGTTTGTATCTTTTATTTTAAATGTATTTATTTTATGTTTTGTGAGCTTATCTCTCTGTACAGCACTTTGGTCTGAAGGTTTTAAAGTGCTATATAAATAAAGTTGGATTGGATAATAAAAGCAATACCTACACCCAGGGGCGGACTGGGGGTAAAAAGTGGCCCGGGGATTAATTGACAGACAGGCCCACTTAATGCGCGGCGTGTATCGGCTGGCCGGCGACGAAAGTATGTTCCTTAACAAAAAACCCTATGCATTTTATGTTATTTTGGACAATTATTCATATAGAAATCACATTACCTGAGCCCTTGAGTTGCCTAGAGCAAAATAGTTACGGCATATATTTAGTGATTTTAATGTTAACAGATCATTGATGAAATAACATTTTGACCCAATTTTCCTGACTTGACACATGGGCGTAGGAAGCATCCTCAATGTGGGTGAGACAATTTAACAGGGGGTGTGGGCAGGTGGTGGACCTCACCTCCTCTAGGGGGGTCCGGGGGCAAGCTCCCCCGGGAAGATTTGTTTTTAAATGTTGAAGTTAAATGCATCAATCTGGTCCATTTTGAGAGCAAAATTAGGGACTAAATCTATGGCAGTCAGTAGGGGCTTGGACTGTGAGCCGTAGGGTCGCCGGTTCAAGTCCCCGACTAGACCTATTTGGAGTGTGGACTTCTACTTGGAGAGGTCCCAGTTCACCTCCTGCCCTGCCGTGGTGCCCTTGAGCAAGGCACCGGACATAACGTGATCATTTAAGAGGGTTTCATCCCTCCCAATTCTTCTTCTTCTTCTTCTTCTTCTTCTTCTTCTTCTTCTTCTTCTTCTTCTTCTTCTTCTTCAACACCCATATAAAACAGAACTGTAAACAGATTAACTTTTTCTTTCAACATTTATTTGAACAGCAAGTGGAGGCAAAAGTGACTGCACCCAAAACAATAAACCTGCTAGCTAACTAGCCTAAACTCAGTAACAGAATGTGGGCAACACGTTCTTCTCCACAGCCGCGCGACCTCTGAGTCAGACGTCACTTCCCCCTTTTCTATCCTACGGGTACAGCCGTACAGCCACTCCCCCTGAACCCTGTTGTAACAACATAATAAACTTTTTGGGGATGCAGCTTGGGATGTGAGGACATGGCTTAGAAAGGGCGTGTCGCCTTCTGTCCTGCCAGTGTTGGCAGGACATTAATTAAAATGTCGAACTCGGACTTCATTTTAAGGAAATTTCGGCCAGGGGTGTAGAGCTATATTTGTTTAACCCTCTGGAGTCGGTGGACGCGCCGGCGCGTCCAAGTGCGCATAATTTTATGTAATTAATCATATATTTTCGATTATAAGGAGTAGAAACATGATTCAGATATCCGCGGAATTGCCGGAAGGGTAGCTTTCCAGCGGTATCTCCTGTGAGACTGTAACCAGGGCACAACAGCCAAGGTTGCCGACTGCACTCGAGATTTTTTTCGCTAGCAGCAGTAGAGCCTCAGATGTTCAGAACCTGAAGTCTTCGACTCTTCTGAAGAAGAAGAACACAAAGACAACAACAAGGATCCATTTGGACATGGGTAAGTGTAAATATTACAGTAATAGTGTACTGGCAATGTGTGGGGAATACCGCGAAAATGAACAATAGGTTTATTGATATATATTTGTTATCGATAGTCATGAACTTTTTCTTGGGACAAAATAGACTCCATTAGCAAACGTTTACTCTGTGTTAACGTTATTTTGGTGTGTAAAAATGAGATTACATGTGTAGATGATTAAATTAATCATTTATTCGTCCCACAACGGAGACATTTACAGTGACATGATTTTGCCATCGATTATTGTATCATACTGTTCTG
The DNA here is from genome assembly GCF_902827115.2 of Pseudochaenichthys georgianus. Classification (NCBI taxonomy): domain Eukaryota; kingdom Metazoa; phylum Chordata; class Actinopteri; order Perciformes; family Channichthyidae; genus Pseudochaenichthys; species Pseudochaenichthys georgianus. The sequence goes on along the minus strand of NC_047506.1, from coordinate 28,518,969 downwards.
TACAGATGAGACTTTGTCATAGATTTATTTATGTGTGCCTGTTATTATTTTACCGTCCTGTACAGATGACACTTTGTAATCAGATGTAGCATATGTATATGTGTGTCTGTGATTTTATACTGAATGTAAAGTAACTGGAAATACCTGTGTGTGTGTGTGTGTGTGTGTGTGTGTGTGTGTGTGTGTGTGTGTGTGTGTGTGTGTGTGTGTGTGTGTGTGTGTGTGTGTGTGTGTGTGTGAGAGATCGAGAGAGACTCCTTTTCCAACCTCCCAAACTTTCTTTTTATGTGTGCATTTTTATTTGTGCTTGAGCAACATTTTACTTGAACTTTATTTCAATGAAATTAGTTGTAATTGTTGTCCTACATTTTTATTTGTTTTACAGAGATGTTTCACAGCTGTCTGGGCCTAGTGGCCCACAGGTGGCGTTTATCCAGCAGCCACAACATCCATCTGTACCGGCCCCCAGGTCAAGATCTACTGTGGCTCAAGGGCCTTCACTAGAGCCATCACCACCAAGGACCAGCAGCCTCCACCTCCATCTGCGGCTGCCACCAGGTCAAGATACACCTCAGCACAAAGGCTCCACCACAGCCATCACCTTCAACCCAGCCAGCAAGGAGGTCTCGTGGAGGTCTCGTATAGCACTTGTACACCCCACCTACACAGCAGCCCATGCACCATCACCCCCACCTACACAGCAGCCAGACCCACTGTCTTGGAAGACAGACAAAGACCTTGACACTGTCTTGACATTTATAATGAATAGTTGGTTGAAAGTTCTGATGTTCAATATTGTAAATAGTTAGATTTTCCAGTTTCTTATATTTATATAAATAGTTGGTTGAAAAAAACATATTTATAATAAATTGTTGGTTGAAAAAAAAAGGTTGAATGCTCAATTTGTATTTGTACACATCACATGAACCTTGGTATGTAATATGAAGTCATTATTCAGTCCTGATGTATCTCAGTCCCTGCTGTGGTGAAAGTAGAGTGATAAACACTTGTTTTACTCAAAATTCGAATACATTTTTTTTCATTTTAGACATGAATTACACATTTATATACAGTGTAATTCAAATATTTCACTGCTTTTGTGATCCTAAGACTTTGGTAACCAAATCTAAAACACCAAAACATTTCGATCACATGAGTACATTTGTGTTTTCATAAGAGTTTTGAAGATTTTCTGAAAATCGGATGTAACATTTTAAGCTTTTGAGCTACTTATCTCATCAAACAGTGCTCTAAGGTGAGTAATTTGCATATATAGCAATACCAGAGATTGTCCTGAACATTTTGATATTTAACACATGGGGTGCCATGTGAGAAGAAACACATTTAAAAGGGGATTTAAGAAAACATCAAAAATTCGAGAAAATACCCTTAGACTCCAGAGGGTTAAGCACCGGATTGGCAAAACAGGAGAGTGTGTGCACCAGTCTGCCTTGATCTATGAATTCATGTCTGTGACACTCACAGTATTTGCTGCCCACAGCTGTTTTATAGAAGGAACACCTCCTTCACTTCATGAAATCTCTGCAGCGCCAGGAGGCAGCGGGAGGGTTAACTCAGCCTCTGAGAAGAGGAGCGCGCCGTGCCTTTCACGCACCGCCTTCACTGTGTTTACCTTCAGAATCATTAGAAAGGCTAAAGAGCGGTGTGGCTGATGTGTTTTAACCACACACACCTCTACACGCACACAATTTAAATGCAGACTTTTGTTCCTCCATGTTACGTTGTTATTGTTTCCCTGAGCGGACCCGCACATTTTCTTCAAACGCTCCCCTTTTTGGTCCATCTGCGCGGTTTTGTGCGCTGTGATGATTCGGCTGTACCTTTAGTAATGAATATTAAATATTGTGAGGACATCTTTCCACCAATAATTCCAATAAGTAATCCAAAATGTATTTATTTCAGGTTTACGAAAGTAACTGTAATCAGATTACTCGTTTTTCAAATGTAACGCGAGCTGAATACAGTTACTTGATTTTTGTATTCTGATTACGTAACACCATTACAACCCAACCTTGGCCACACCCCACTGGGCTGGGCTGGGCTGGAACACTTACAAATGTGGGCCAGTAGGATTTAGGCAAAAAAAAAAGATTTTTTTTTTTTTTTTTTAGCCCTCCGGCCCACACACAGCACCGGCCCACCGGGGAAACTCCCGGTATTCCCAATGGCCAGTCCTCCCCTGTGGGGCAGAACCTCTGCTCCGCGCCGTTCCTATATGAGTTTGTTTTAAAAGAAGGAAAACTCAAAGCAGCCAGGATAAGGGTTAAACAATAATCGGCTTTAATGGTAAAACACAACAATACAACACAATCACGAAGTAATCCGGATTACTCCGGCTCTGGTTCTTCCAGCTGGAAGGATTTACCATCTTGGGAGCAGGAGGAAGAGAGAACGAACCAAAGACAGAACAGGCTTACATACAAGAACAAAACAGGAGGAGCTGTGTCAGATGCTCCTCCTTTCAGGTCATCTCATTGGGAGATGCAAAACGATGGTGTGTCGTAGCGAATCAGCGCAAGCCAACCGAGGACCCGGAAACAAGAGTCTTCTAACATTTGTTGTAAAACAGACACATGTGGTGTCCGGCCCGAACCTGCTCTGAATAACAAGCTCGTTATCTGGTGTAAGCCTTCATATACACACATTTTACAGAGACTTCCCTCTCTGGCCCCCTCCCCCATCATTTCACCCAGCTCCACACACCCTTGGCATTTTTAAGATAAGTCTAAGATCTAGTTTGTTTATGGTTGACTAATACAAGCAATCTATGTAAATTACTTTAATATCAATAATAACGAGGAAAACATTACCTCTGCTCTCAAGCAGTGAAATAGTATAAACATATATGGAGACCGCACACTCATTTCTATCCTGCAGCATTCCAGAGATCCGAGCTGTCTCCAAATAAGGACATTCCCTTGCCCACATCTTACTCCAAATACAACGGTTTCACTTTTCATATTTCCAACTTCTTGTTACACAGACTACTATTATTGATACAAAGTAATTAAACACACACATATATTTTAGACATGTATCGTTCCAGCTACTTGACATGCTGTGTTTAAATAAGAATATCTCCTTCTCCCACATCTCTAGTCTCCTGTCCTGCAAACCTGCTCCTATTCTACAGAGTAATTAAGCACATTTAAGCCCACTACTTCACAATGTTGTGGCAATTTAGTACTCACAACATGAAAGAATAAAACAGAAATAAATCAATAAAACACAAGTATATTTAAGCAGTTATTATAACACACACACACACACACACACACACACACACACACACACACACACACACACACACACACACACACACACACACACACACACACACACCTACCTCTGCTGTCCTCCAGATGTTTGCCCCGCTGTACCCATACAAGGACACCTCATCTCTCCCCTCTCCCTCATCTCTAACAGGGAAGTCCTCACCTCTCCCATCTCCAGCTTCTTGATCATATAAACTGCTACTATTAAATACAAAGTAACCAAGCACACACATGAATATACAAAAACACACTTCTCATATATCAGGCGACATTAAAACGAATATACCAAAAATACGCTGTATTAAACTTTTTGCTGTATCACGTTACTTCAATTTTCTTCAATTCCCCCTTTTTATCTCTTTCTCAAGAGATAAACTTACACAAGGCATTTCGAAACATAAACACTGTCATTCTTTTCCACTGTGTCCGTCCCCAAACATTGTATACATCTATCAGAAACTGAGACCTAGAGTACTTGAAACCTTTGGGAACAGCCCATCATACCAACTTCTTATGACAGTGGAGAGAGACCAAAATATGTCAAAAAAACTGCATCCTTGTCTGCTGAGCCGTCATACTCCTCCTCTCCCTCCGCATACGCCAACAAGGGCATTTTGTACGGAGGGGGAGGGGCAGCTTTTCCTTCAATGATGAAACTGATGAATCTGATCAGAGAGAAGTAGACTACTCTGCTTCCTCGTGATGTCCCCCAGCCTGCTGACTACAGCTTCTGGGCCACCTGCTGGATGGATGTCCTCAGGATCCTGCTCCTCCAGTCCACTGATGGCCGCTTCCGAGTTGTCTGCTGAAGGGATGTCCTCGGTGTCCTCCTCCTGTCCTCCTCCTGCTACTGTGCTGTGGAAGGAGGAACCTATTGCGGTGAGCACGTTGCACGTTGTAACTTCCGGTTGTTGTTGTTGTCATCTCCGGGTATCCCGTGTGCCTGTTCTGTTGCTGATAGCTTATTAACTTAAACTTAATCGATCGTTTTAAAACTCTTGATCACGGCAACTGCCTGACGTTGTAATCACACGTTACTACAGCTTAAGCACTCACAACTCTCCTTCTCTTAGCGACTGTAACTCCACAGTTGCCTACACTCTTTTCGGGTTTGCTAACGGTAGCTACTTTAGCTTGATAGCTAGCCATGGCTCTTTCCCCACCTTCTGGTGCTATTTCCTGCTCTTCCTGTCTCATGTTTGGTTACTTCCCGGCCTCCCTTACTGGTAAGGATACATGTGTTAAATGTAGTATAGTTGTTAGGTTGGAGGCGGGAATCATAGCCATAGAAGCCCGGCTCCGCATCTTAGAAAGTAACTCAGCTAAAGTAAAGCCCATGTTAGCATGTGCGGACCGGCAAAATGTAGCTCCTCTTAGCCGTCCCCCGGCAACTCCCGAGCAGCAGGGAGGCTGGGTGACTGTTCAGAAGGGGCATAACGCGAAACCCGCAGGTCCCCACCAACCCGTTCACGTATCTAACAGATATTCCCCACTCAGCGAGACACCCGCTGAGAAGCCAACTCTGGTTATTGGTAGCTCTATTATGAGACACGTGAATTTAGAGACCGAAGCCTCCACAGTCACATGTATTCCGGGGGCCAGAGCGGGCGACGTTGAGGCGCATCTTAAACTGCTGGCTAAAGATAAACGTAAATACAGTAGGATTGTTATTCACGTCGGTGGTAATGATGTTCGTTTACGCCAATCAGAATGCACCAAACTTAATGTGGAGTCGGTGTGTAGTTATGCTAAAACAATGTCGGACACCGTAATCTTCTCTGGTCCCCTCCCCAATCTGATCAATGATGACATGTATAGCCGCATGTCATCATTTCAGCGCTGGTTGTCTTGGTGGTGCCCAGCAAACAATGTGGGCTTCGTAAATAATTGGACAGCCTTCTGGGGAAAACCTGGTCTGATTAAGAGAGACGGCATTCACCCTACTTTGAAAGGTGCAGATCTCATTTCGGCAAACATTTCAGGGCTTTGTGGACGTAATCCATGACAAACTGGAGTTGAGACCAGGAGGCAGAGTCGCAGTCTTACACGCTTCTCTGCGCTCTCTCCTAGGCAGTCACCCATAGGAATCCCGAACCCAATAAAATACCGAATATTAGCGGTGTGTGTGTCTGCCCAAGGACAATTTAAGGTAAAACCTAATAGAGGTGTCATACATAATAACCTAATAAAAGTAAATGTACACTACTACAGTGCAACAAAACAGGAAGATTAAATGTGGTCTCTTAAACATAAGATCTCTAGCATCTAAAGCAATATTGGTAAATGATTTAATATCAGATTATAATATTGATATATGCTGTCTCACTGAAACTTGGTTGAGACATGAAGAATATGTCAGCATAAATGAGGCCACTCCACCCAGCCATGTCAACACTCATATTGCTCGAGGCACGGGCCGAGGAGGTGGAGTTGCAGCAATCTTTGACTCAAGTTTACTTATCAATACTAAACCAAAATGTAATTATACCTCTTTTGAAAGCCTCGTTTTTAGTCTTACGCATCCGACCTGGAAAAACTTTGCAGCCAATCTTATTTGTTACAGTGTATCGTGCACCAGGTCCTTATTCAGAATTCTTATAAGAATTCTCTGAGTTTTTATCAACTTTGGTTCTTAAAACCGACAAAGTAATTATCGTAGGTGACTTTAATATTCATGTTGACGATGATAAAAATAGCCTTACTGTTGCATTTAACTCTATATTAGATTCTGTTGGTTTCTGTCAGAGTGTAAATAAACCAACCCACTGTTATAATCACACTCTCGACCGCATAATCCTGCTTTATCCGACCATTTCTTAGTAACTTTGAAGTACTGTTACTAGACTACAAAGCATTAGTCAAAAGCTCTTGCAGCAGAAACCTATCTGTTAGTGCTATAGCCACATTTAACCACCAATACTTAACTCGATAGCATGTCTGCATGTAGGGGAGGAAACCTATACAAATGTACACCACCCCAAATTGATCATGTTGTTGATAGTGCTATAGATGCGCTGCGAATAAAATTAGACTCTGTTGCTCCTTTGAAAAAGAAGAAACTAAAACAACATAGATTAGCTCCATCGCATAATGCCGAACCCGCAAAATAAAGCAAAAGTCTAGACAACTTGAAAGGATATGGCGTTCCACTAAACTTGAAGAATCTCGTTTAATTTGGCATATTACTCTCAATGAATATAAGAAAGCACTGCGTAAAGCGAGAGCAGCCTACTACTCTTCATTAATAGATGAGAATAAGAATAATGCAATATTTCTTTTCAGTACTGTAGCCAGGCTGACAGAGAGCCACAGCTCGATTGAGCCTTCTATTCCCTTAGCACTCAGTAGTAATGATTTTATGTGCTTTTTTAACGATAAAATTGTTACTCTTAGAAACAAAATTAATGACCTCTTGCCTTCGACCAGTATAGTGTTATCAACAGCTCCCGGAATCGTAAGTTCTAATATTACACTAGATAGTAAACTAGAATGCTTTTCAGCCATTAACCTTGAACAATTACATTCAATGATTCTCTCTTCTAAACCATCAACGTGCATGTTAGACCCAATTCCAACTAAGCTGTTGAAGGAAGTTTTTCCATTAATTAGCACTTCTTTATTAAATATTATGAATATGTCTTTATTATCAGGCTATGTTCCACAATCATTCAAAGTAGCAGTGATAAAACCGCTTCTTAAAAAGCAACAACCTCGATCCAGAGGTTTTAGCCAACTATAGACCTATTTCTAATCTTCCGTTCCTCTCAAAAATTCTTGAGAAAGCGGTCGCAAAACAGTTGTGTGATTACTTAAAAAACAATGATTTATTTGAAGATTTTCAGTCTGGCTTTAGAACACATCATAGCACAGAGACAGCTCTGGTTAAAGTCACAAATGATATTCTAATAGCCTCAGACAAGGGACTTGTCTCTATTCTTGTTTTGCTCGATCTTAGTGCTGCATTTGATACTATCGACCATGATATCCTATTGCAAAGACTAGAGCACTTAGTTGGCATACAGGGAACTGCTTTAGGCTGGTTTAGGTCCTATCTATCTGAACGCTCTCAGTTTGTACGTGTTAACGATGAATCTTCCACGCAAACCAAAGTTAGCCATGGAGTGCCACAGGGCTCAGTGCTCGGACCTATTTTGTTCACATTATATATGCTTCCGTTAGGCAATATTATAAGGAATCATTCTGTAAACTTTCATTGTTATGCGGATGATACTCAACTATATTTATCAATCAAGCCTGATGAAATTAATCATCTAAATAAAATTCAAGACTGCCTTAAGGACTTAAAAACGTGGATGACCTTAAACTTTTGATGTTAAACACGACCAAAACTGAAGTTATTGTACTTGGCCCGAAGAATCTACGAAACAAATTATCTAAAGACATACTAACTATGGATGGCATTAATTTGGCCTCCAGTGAGACTGTAAGGAATCTTGGTGTTATATTTGATCAGGATTTATCCTTTAACGCCCACATAAAATCAATTTCAAGGACCGCCTACTTCCATCTACGTAACATTGCAAAAATCAGGCATATCTTGCCTCAAAACGATGCAGAGAAACTAGTCCATGCATTTGTTACTTCTAGGCTGGATTATTGTAACTCTTTATTATCAGGGAGTACCAATAAGTGCAATCAAGTCGCTTCAGCTGATTCAAAATGCTGCGGCTCGTGTACTGACCAGAGTTAGGAAAAGGGACCACATTACTCCTGTTCTGGCTGCCTTACACTGGCTCCCTATAGAACACAGGATAGAATTTAAAATTCTTCTTCTCGCCTACAAAGCCCTTAATGGGCAGGCGCCATCTTACCTTAAAGAACTCATTATACCCTACTGTCCTACTAGGGCATTGCGTTCCAAGAATGCAGGGTTGTTGGTTGTTCCTAGAATCTTTAAAAGTACAATGGGAGCCAGAGCCTTTTCTTATCAAGCTCCACATTTGTGGAATCAGCTTCCAGTTTGTGTTCGGGCGGCAGACACCCTATCCTTTTTTAAGAGTGCGCTTAAGACCTTCCTTTTTGATAAAGCTTATAGTTAGGGCTGATTAGATTCAGCCCCTAGTTTTGCTGATATAGGCTTAGTTTGTCGGGGGACATCTTACTTCTTCCTTCTCTCTGTCTATACCCGTGTACACTCATGTTCCGATTAACCCAGCTTCCCCAAATGTCTTTCTTTTTGGTGTCTATATACGCTGGGATCCGGAGTCATGGATGATCCTGCGGTCCTGTGTCCTGGATCGCGAGCGCTGGATCTTGAGTCGTGGCTGTGGTCCTGGATCATAGGTCCTGGATGGATATCCTCGTGGATTCATCTTCCTATTATACACACATGCATTTCCAAACATTTGGACTACCTATGTTGCAAATGTATTATCTTTTCAATTTACACACGGCATCTATTGCACGTCTGTCCGTCCTGGGAGAGGGATCCCTCCGCTGTTGCTCTCCCTGAGGTTTCTCCCATTTTTCCCTTTAAACTGGGTTTTCTTTGGAAGTTTTTCCTTGTACGATGTGAGGGTCTAAGGACAGAGGGTGTCGTATTGTCATACTGATATTCTGTACACACTGTGAAGACCACTGAGACAAATGTAACATTTGTGATATTGGGCTATATAAATAAACATTGATTGATTGATGGCGGCTTCCGAGTCGACTTCCTCTGCGAGGGCCACGTCCGTCCTGATGTCGTCCAAGGTCCTAGCTGGAGGATTCCCCGCCGCACACTGGCTCCAGTGTACCAGCTGTCCCCTTTCCTCCTAGCGGACGGCATGAGAGGTCCGCTGGGTCACTCTGTAGAGGGCCGGAGAACCTGGGTTGAGCCACTTGGGCTTGATGACCTTCAGCCAGACGAACTCCGCTGTGTCGGCCTCGTGCTCCTCGGGTCCCCCCTTTGGCGTCAGCAAACCTGTGTGGAGAATCTGATACCAATCCCTTAAGCCCATGCTCAAGGCTCCTAGGCCCTCAGCTGTTTGACCCACCACTGCGTAGGCCGCTTGGAGCCTGTTGGTGGGGTGTCTTAAAACAACAGCCGTCTGTGAACAGGTTTTCTAAATTAATTGTAGACCTCCTATCTGCCAGTGCAGCTCAGCAATCTTAATACTTGCCCTGTGCCAACACAATAAAACCCCAACATCTTAGGTGAACTAAATAACATATTTCAATAGCTCTGAATTTCTGACAAGGCATCTGTGTTATTCTTAAAATGAAATCCTTGAGATCCTATTTAAAATCTAAATATAATATGAACTGCTAATGTTTCTGGTAAAGAAAACACAACTAATGTTATGGATTTCAAAAACAACCAAAATCATGATACTGACAAAGTGAATGATTTCCTGGTGATACTGCTTCTACCTGTCAGTGCTTAGATATTATCAAGCTACAAAAATGAATACAGAATTCCAACAAACTGTCATCAAATGTCTTTCTATTATGAATTTAGATGAAATGTATATCCCCATAATGACCTAAAACAATAAAGTATATGGATTGTACTTCTTTACCAGGATAGTTACATGATGTTGTCTAAATTAAATTATGTCTCATTAGCATACTATGTTTTAGCTTTAACTGTAATATGTTCTTTCTACATTTCAAATCTCAGTTACTTTAATACCTGTTTGAAATATTACAAAATGGTTTCATTATCACAGGTCAACTTCTTCAGTATTTCCATTTTGGAATTACATCTCTCACAGTAGCCCCTTGGCCACTGATTCTGCATATGTGTTACCTGTTATAACTCAATCAATATTAGAAACATGTCAACATTCACCAAACAGTATCTTATCCCATATATGGAGCAGGTTCATTCTAAAAAACTGTCAATCAAGGTCAGATTGAACATCCGAGTTGGGGCGGCAGGTTCCCTTCAGTCCCTAAATGAAAAATGTAGATTGTGAAGTTTACACTCCCCCTTTTCACATGGACTCATGTGTAACACAATCCTGTATGGGAAGAAAACCTTCAGGTAATAATGGATTATAAGAAAATACCAAACATGATTCACAAATGTACATCCATCGTAAAAATGAGATTACATGTGTAGATGATTAAATTAATCATTTATTCGTCCCACAACGGAGACATTTACAGTGACATGATTTTGCCATCGATTATTGTATCATACTGTTCTGTACAGATGAGACTTTGTCATAGATTTATTTATGTGTGCCTGTTATTATTTTACCGTCCTGTACAGATGACACTTTGTAATCAGATGTAGCATATGTATATGTGTGTCTGTGATTTTATACTGAATGTAAAGTAACTGGAAATACCTGTGTGTGTGTGTGTGTGTGTGTGTGTGTGTGTGTGTGTGTGTGTGTGTGTGTGTGTGTGTGTGTGTGTGTGTGTGTGTGTGTGTGTGTGTGTGTGTGTGTGTGAGAGATCGAGAGACTCCTTTTCCAACCTCCCAAACTTTCTTTTTATGTGTGCATTTTTATTTGTGCTTGAGCAACATTTTACTTGAACTTTATTTCAATGAAATTAGTTGTAATTGTTGTCCTACATTTTTATTTGTTTTACAGAGATGTTTCACAGCTGTCTGGGCCTAGTGGCCCACAGGTGGCGTTTATCCAGCAGCCACAACATCCATCTGTACCGGCCCCCAGGTCAAGATCTACTGTGGCTCAAGGGCCTTCACTAGAGCCATCACCACCAAGGACCAGCAGCCTCCACCTCCATCTGCGGCTGCCACCAGGTCAAGATACACCTCAGCACAAAGGCTCCACCACAGCCATCACCTTCAACCCAGCCAGCAAGGAGGTCTCGTGGAGGTCTCGTATAGCACTTGTACACCCCACCTACACAGCAGCCCATGCACCATCACCCCCACCTACACAGCAGCCAGACCCACTGTCTTGGAAGACAGACAAAGACCTTGACACTGTCTTGACATTTATAATGAATAGTTGGTTGAAAGTTCTGATGTTCAATATTGTAAATAGTTAGATTTTCCAGTTTCTTATATTTATATAAATAGTTGGTTGAAAAAAACATATTTATAATAAATTGTTGGTTGAAAAAAAAAAGGTTGAATGCTCAATTTGTATTTGTACACATCACATGAACCTTGGTATGTAATATGAAGTCATTATTCAGTCCTGATGTATCTCAGTCCCTGCTGTGGTGAAAGTAGAGTGATAAACACTTGTTTTACTCAAAATTCGAATACATTTTTTTTCATTTTAGACATGAATTACACATTTATATACAGTGTAATTCAAATATTTCACTGCTTTTGTGATCCTAAGACTTTGGTAACCAAATCTAAAACACCAAAACATTTCGATCACATGAGTACATTTGTGTTTTCATAAGAGTTTTGAAGATTTTCTGAAAATCGGATGTAACATTTTAAGCTTTTGAGCTACTTATCTCATCAAACAGTGCTCTAAGGTGAGTAATTTGCATATATAGCAATACCAGAGATTGTCCTGAACATTTTGATATTTAACACATGGGGTGCCATGTGAGAAAAACACATTTAAAAGGGGATTTAAGAAAACATCAAAAATTCGAGAAAATACCCTTAGACTCCAGAGGGTTAAGCACCGGATTGGCAAAACAGGAGAGTGTGTGCACCAGTCTGCCTTGATCTATGAATTCATGTCTGTGACACTCACAGTATTTGCTGCCCACAGCTGTTTTATAGAAGGAACACCTCCTTCACTTCATGAAAATCTCTGCAGCGCCAGGAGGCAGCGGGAGGGTTAACTCAGCCTCTGAGAAGAGGAGCGCGCCGTGCCTTTCACGCACCGCCTTCACTGTGTTTACCTTCAGAATCATTAGAAAGGCTAAAGAGCGGTGGTGCTGCTGTGTTTTAACCACACACACCTCTACACGCACACAATTTAAATGCAGACTTTTGTTCCTCCATGTTACGTTGTTATTGTTTCCCTGAGCGGACCCGCACATTTTCTTCAAACGCTCCCCTTTTTGGTCCATCTGCGCGGTTTTGTGCGCTGTGATGATTCGGCTGTACCTTTAGTAATGAATATTAAATATTGTGAGGACATCTTTCCACCAATAATTCCAATAAGTAATCCAAAATGTATTTATTTCAGGTTACGAAAGTAACTGTAATCAGATTACTCGTTTTTCAAATGTAACGCGAGCTGAATACAGTTACTTGATTTTTGTATTCTGATTACGTAACACCATTACAACCCAACCTTGGCCACACCCCACTGGGCTGGGCTGGGCTGGAACACTTACAAATGTGGGCCAGTAGGATTTAGGCAAAAAAAAAAGATTTTTTTTTTTTTTTTTAGCCCTCCGGCCCACACACAGCACCGGCCCACCGGGGAAACTCCCGGTATTCCCAATGGCCAGTCCTCCCCTGTGGGGCAGAACCTCTGCTCCGCGCCGTTCCTATATGAGTTTGTTTTAAAAGAAGGAAAACTCAAAGCAGCCAGGATAAGGGTTAAACAATAATCGGCTTTAATGGTAAAACACAACAATACAACACAATCACGAAGTAATCCGGATTACTCCGGCTCTGGTTCTTCCAGCTGGAAGGATTTACCATCTTGGGAGCAGGAGGAAGAGAGAACGAACCAAAGACAGAACAGGCTTACATACAAGAACAAAACAGGAGGAGCTGTGTCAGATGCTCCTCCTTTCAGGTCATCTCATTGGGAGATGCAAACGATGGTGTGTCGTAGCGAATCAGCGCAAGCCAACCGAGGACCCGGAAACAAGAGTCTTCTAACATTTGTTGTAAAACAGACACATGTGGTGTCCGGCCCGAACCTGCTCTGAATAACAAGCTCGTTATCTGGTGTAAGCCTTCATATACACACATTTTACAGAGACTTCCCTCTCTGGCCCCCTCCCCCATCATTTCACCCAGCTCCACACACCTTGGCATTTTTAAGATAAGTCTAAGATCTAGTTTGTTTATGGGTTGACTAATACAAGCAATCTATGTAAATTACTTTAATATCAATAATAACGAGGAAAACATTACCACATCTGCTCTCAAGCAGTGAAATAGTATAAACATATATGGAGACCGCACACTCATTTCTATCCTGCAGCATTCCAGAGATCCGAGCTGTCTCCAAATAAGGACATTCCCTTGCCCACATCTTACTCCAAATACAACGGTTTCACTTTTCATATTTCCAACTTCTTGTTACACAGACTACTATTATTGATACAAAGTAATTAAACACACACATATATTTTAGACATGTATCGTTCCAGCTACTTGACATGCTGTGTTTAAATAGAATATCTCCTTCTCCCACATCTCTAGTCTCCTGTCCTGCAAACCTGCTCCTATTCTACAGAGTAATTAAGCACATTTAAGCCCACTACTTCACAATGTTGTGGCAATTTAGTACTCACAACATGAAAAGAATAAAACAGAAATAAATCAATAAAACACAAGTATATTTAAGCAGTTATTATAACACACACACATTCTCACACACACACACACACACACACACACACACACACACACACACACACACACACACACACACACACACACACACACCTACCTCTGCTGTCCTCCAGATGTTTGCCCCGCTGTACCCATACAAGGACACCTCATCTCTCCCCTCTCCCTCATCTCTAACAGGGAAGTCCTCACCTCTCCCATCTCCAGCTTCTTGATCATATAAACTGCTACTATTAAATACAAAGTAACCAAGCACACACATGAATATACAAAAACACACTTCTCATATATCAGGCGACATTAAAACGAATATACCAAAAATACGCTGTATTAAACTTTTGCTGTAGCACGTTACTTCAATTTTCTTCAATTCCCCCTTTTTATCTCTTTCTCAAGAGATAAACTTACACAAGGCATTTCGAAACATAAACACTGTCATTCTTTTCCACTGTGTCCGTCCCCAAACATTGTATACATCTATCAGAAACTGAGACCTAGAGTACTTGAAACCTTTGGGAACAGCCCCATCATACCAACTTCTTATGACAGTGGAGAGAGACCAAAATATGTCAAAAAACTGCATCCTTGTCTGCTGAGCCGTCATACTCCTCCTCTCCCTCCGCATACGCCAACAAGGGCATTTTGTACGGAGGGGGAGGGGCAGCTTTTCCTTCATGATGAAACTGATGAATCTGATCAGAGAGAAGTAGACTACTCTGCTTCCTCGTGATGTCCCCCCAGCCTGCTGACTACAGCTTCTGGGCCACCTGCTGGATGGATGTCCTCAGGATCCTGCTCCTCCAGTCCACTGATGGCCGCTTCCGAGTTGTCTGCTGAAGGATGTCCTCGGTGTCCTCCTCCTGTCCTCCTCCTGCTACTGTGCTGTGGAAGGAGGAACCTATTGCGGTGAGCACGTTGCACGTTGTAACTTCCGGTTGTTGTTGTTGTCATCTCCGGGTATCCCGTGTGCCTGTTCTGTTGCTGATAGCTTATTAACTTAAACTTAATCGATCGTTTTAAAACTCTTGATCACGGCAACTGCCTGACGTTGTAATCACACGTTACTACAGCTTAAGCACTCACAACTCTCCTTCTCTTAGCGACTGTAACTCCACAGTTGCCTACACTCTTTTCGGGTTTGCTACGGTAGCTACTTTAGCTTGATAGCTAGCCATGGCTCTTTCCCCACCTTCTGGTGCTATTTCCTGCTCTTCCTGTCTCATGTTTGGTTACTTCCCGGCCTCCCTTACTGGTAAGGATACATGTGTTAAATGTAGTATAGTTGTTAGGTTGGAGGCGGGAATCATAGCCATAGAAGCCCGGCTCCGCATCTTAGAAAGTAACTCAGCTAAAGTAAAGCCCATGTTAGCATGTGCGGACCGGCAAAATGTAGCTCCTCTTAGCCGTCCCCCGGCAACTCCCGAGCAGCAGGGAGGCTGGGTGACTGTTCAGAAGGGGCATAACGCGAAACCCGCAGGTCCCCACCAACCCGTTCACGTATCTAACAGATATTCCCCACTCAGCGAGACACCCGCTGAGAAGCCAACTCTGGTTATTGGTAGCTCTATTATGAGACACGTGAATTTAGAGACCGAAGCCTCCACAGTCACATGTATTCCGGGGGCCAGAGCGGGCGACGTTGAGGCGCATCTTAAACTGCTGGCTAAAGATAAACGTAAATACAGTAGGATTGTTATTCACGTCGGTGGTAATGATGTTCGTTTACGCCAATCAGAATGCACCAAACTTAATGTGGAGTCGGTGTGTAGTTATGCTAAAACAATGTCGGACACCGTAATCTTCTCTGGTCCCCTCCCCAATCTGATCAATGATGACATGCGGCTATACATGTCATCATTGATCGCTGGTTTGTCTTGGTGGTGCCCAGCAAACAATGTGGGCTTCGTAAATAATTGGACAGCCTTCTGGGGAAAACCTGGTCTGATTAAGAGAGACGGCATTCACCCTACTTTGAAAGGTGCAGATCTCATTTCGGCAAACATTTCAGGGCTTTGTGGACGTAATCCATGACAAACTGGAGTTGAGACCAGGAGGCAGAGTCGCAGTCTTACACGCTTCTCTGCGCTCTCTCCTAGGCAGTCACCCATAGGAATCCCGAACCCAATAAAATACCGAATATTAGCGGTGTGTGTGTCTGCCCAAGGACAATTTAAGGTAAAACCTAATAGAGGTGTCATACATAATAACCTAATAAAAGTAAATGTACACTACTACAGTGCAACAAAACAGGAAGATTAAATGTGGTCTCTTAAACATAAGATCTCTAGCATCTAAAGCAATATTGGTAAATGATTTAATATCAGATTATAATATTGATATATGCTGTCTCACTGAAACTTGGTTGAGACATGAAGAATATGTCAGCATAAATGAGGCCACTCCACCCAGCCATGTCAACACTCATATTGCTCGAGGCACGGGCCGAGGAGGTGGAGTTGCAGCAATCTTTGACTCAAGTTTACTTATCAATACTAAACCAAAATGTAATTATACCTCTTTTGAAAGCCTCGTTTTTAGTCTTACGCATCCGACCTGGAAAACTTTGCAGCCAATCTTATTTGTTACAGTGTATCGTGCACCAGGTCCTTATTCAGAATTCTTATAAGAATTCTCTGAGTTTTTATCAACTTTGGTTCTTAAAACCGACAAAGTAATTATCGTAGGTGACTTTAATATTCATGTTGACGATGATAAAAATAGCCTTACTGTTGCATTTAACTCTATATTAGATTCTGTTGGTTTCTGTCAGAGTGTAAATAAACCAACCCACTGTTATAATCACACTCTCGACCGCATAATCCTGCTTTATCCGACCATTTCTTAGTAACTTTTGAAGTACTGTTACTAGACTACAAAGCATTAGTCAAAAGCTCTTGCAGCAGAAACCTATCTGTTAGTGCTATAGCCACATTTAACCACCAATACTTAACTCGATAGCATGTCTGCATGTAGGGGAGGAAACCTATACAAAATGTACACCACCCCAAATTGATCATGTTGTTGATAGTGCTATAGATGCGCTGCGAATAAAATTAGACTCTGTTGCTCCTTTGAAAAAGAAGAAACTAAAACAACATAGATTAGCTCCATCGCATAATGCCGAAACCCGCAAAATAAAGCAAAAGTCTAGACAACTTGAAAGGATATGGCGTTCCACTAAACTTGAAGAATCTCGTTTAATTTGGCATATTACTCTCAATGAATATAAGAAAGCACTGCGTAAAGCGAGAGCAGCCTACTACTCTTCATTAATAGATGAGAATAAGAATAATGCAATATTTCTTTTCAGTACTGTAGCCAGGCTGACAGAGAGCCACAGCTCGATTGAGCCTTCTATTCCCTTAGCACTCAGTAGTAATGATTTTATGTGCTTTTTTAACGATAAAATTGTTACTCTTAGAAACAAAATTAATGACCTCTTGCCTTCGACCAGTATAGTGTTATCAACAGCTCCCGGAATCGTAAGTTCTAATATTACACTAGATAGTAAACTAGAATGCTTTTCAGCCATTAACCTTGAACAATTACATTCAATGATTCTCTCTTCTAAACCATCAACGTGCATGTTAGACCCAATTCCAACTAAGCTGTTGAAGGAAGTTTTTCCATTAATTAGCACTTCTTTATTAAATATTATGAATATGTCTTTATTATCAGGCTATGTTCCACAATCATTCAAAGTAGCAGTGATAAAACCGCTTCTTAAAAAGCACAACCTCGATCCAGAGGTTTTAGCCAACTATAGACCTATTTCTAATCTTCCGTTCCTCTCAAAAATTCTTGAGAAAGCGGTCGCAAAACAGTTGTGTGATTACTTAAAAAACAATGATTTATTTGAAGATTTTCAGTCTGGCTTTAGAACACATCATAGCACAGAGACAGCTCTGGTTAAAGTCACAAATGATATTCTAATAGCCTCAGACAAGGGACTTGTCTCTATTCTTGTTTTGCTCGATCTTAGTGCTGCATTTGATACTATCGACCATGATATCCTATTGCAAAGACTAGAGCACTTAGTTGGCATACAGGGAACTGCTTTAGGCTGGTTTAGGTCCTATCTATCTGAACGCTCTCAGTTTGTACGTGTTAACGATGAATCTTCCACGCAAACCAAAGTTAGCCATGGAGTGCCACAGGGCTCAGTGCTCGGACCTATTTTGTTCACATTATATATGCTTCCGTTAGGCAATATTATAAGGAATCATTCTGTAAACTTTCATTGTTATGCGGATGATACTCAACTATATTTATCAATCAAGCCTGATGAAATTAATCATCTAAATAAAATTCAAGACTGCCTTAAGGACTTAAAAACGTGGATGACCTTAAACTTTTTGATGTTAAACACGACCAAAACTGAAGTTATTGTACTTGGCCCGAAGAATCTACGAAACAAATTATCTAAAGACATACTAACTATGGATGGCATTAATTTGGCCTCCAGTGAGACTGTAAGGAATCTTGGTGTTATATTTGATCAGGATTTATCCTTTAACGCCCACATAAAATCAATTTCAAGGACCGCCTACTTCCATCTACGTAACATTGCAAAAATCAGGCATATCTTGCCTCAAAACGATGCAGAGAAACTAGTCCATGCATTTGTTACTTCTAGGCTGGATTATTGTAACTCTTTATTATCAGGGAGTACCAATAAGTGAATCAAGTCGCTTCAGCTGATTCAAAATGCTGCGGCTCGTGTACTGACCAGAGTTAGGAAAAGGGACCACATTACTCCTGTTCTGGCTGCCTTACACTGGCTCCCTATAGAACACAGGATAGAATTTAAAATTCTTCTTCTCGCCTACAAAGCCCTTAATGGGCAGGCGCCATCTTACCTTAAAGAACTCATTATACCCTACTGTCCTACTAGGGCATTGCGTTCCAAGAATGCAGGGTTGTTGGTTGTTCCTAGAATCTTTAAAAGTACAATGGGAGCCAGAACCTTTTCTTATCAAGCTCCACATTTGTGGAATCAGCTTCCAGTTTGTGTTCGGGCGGCAGACACCCTATCCGTTTTTAGAAGTGCGCTTAAGACCTTCCTTTTTGATAAAGCTTATAGTTAGGGCTGATTAGATTCAGCCCCTAGTTTTGCTGATATAGGCTTAGTTTGTCGGGGGACATCTTACTTCTTCCTTCTCTCTGTCTATACCCGTGTACACTCATGTTCCGATTAACCCAGCTTCCCCAAATGTCTTTCTTTTTGGTGTCTATATACGCTGGGATCCGGAGTCATGGATGATCCTGCGGTCCTGTGTCCTGGATCGCGAGCGCTGGATCTTGAGTCGTGGCTGTGGTCCTGGATCATAGGTCCTGGATGGATATCCTCGTGGATTCATCTTCCTATTATACACACATGCATTTCCAAACATTTGGACTACCTATGTTGCAAATGTATTATCTTTTCAATTTACACACGGCATCTATTGCACGTCTGTCCGTCCTGGGAGAGGGATCCCTCCGCTGTTGCTCTCCCTGAGGTTTCTCCCATTTTTCCCTTTAAACTGGGTTTTCTTTGGAAGTTTTTCCTTGTACGATGTGAGGGTCTAAGGACAGAGGGTGTCGTATTGTCATACTGATATTCTGTACACACTGTGAAGACCACTGAGACAAATGTAACATTTGTGATATTGGGCTATATAAATAAACATTGATTGATTGATGGCGGCTTCCGAGTCGACTTCCTCTGCGAGGGCCACGTCCGTCCTGATGTCGTCCAAGGTCCTAGCTGGAGGATTCCCCGCCGCACACTGGCTCCAGTGGTACCAGCTGTCCCCTTTCCTCCTAGGCGGACGGCATGAGAGGTCCGCTGGGTCACTCTGTAGAGGCCGGAGAACCTGGGGTTGAGCCACTTGGGCTTGATGACCTTCAGCCAGACGAACTCCGCTGTGTCGGCCTCGTGCTCCTCGGGTCCCCCCTTTGGCGTCAGCAACCTGTGTGGAGAAATCTGATACCAATCCCTTAAGCCCATGCTCAAGGCTCCTAGGCCCTCAGCTGTTTGACCCACCACTGCGTAGGCCGCTTGGAGCCTGTTGGTGGGGTGTCTTAAAACAACAGCCGTCTGTGAACAGGTTTTCTAAATTAATTGTAGACCTCCTATCTGCCAGTGCAGCTTCAGCATCTTAATACTTGCCCTGTGCCAACACAATAAAACCCCAACATCTTTAGGTGAACTAAATAACATATTTCAATAGCTCTGAATTTCTGACAAGCATCTGTGTTATTCTTAAATGAAATCCTTGAGATCCTATTTAAAATCTAAATATAATATGAACTGCTAATGTTTCTGGTAAAGAAACACACTAATGTTATGGATTCAAAAACAACCAAAATCATGATACTGACAAAGTGAATGATTTCCTGGTGATACTGCTTCTACCTGTCAGTGCTTAGATATTATCAAGCTACAAAAATGAATACAGAATTCCAACAAACTGTCATCAAATGTCTTTCTATTATGAATTTAGATGAAATGTATATCCCCATAATGACCTAAACAATAAAGTATATGGATTGTACTTCTTTACCAGGATAGTTACATGATGTTGTCTAAATTAAATTATGTCTCATTACATTACTATGTTTTAGCTTTAACTGTAATATGTTCTTTCTACATTTCAAATCTCAGTTACTTTAATACCTGTTGAAATATTACAAAATGGTTTCATTATCACAGGTCAACTTCTTCAGTATTCCATTTTGGAATTACATCTCTCACAGTAGCCCCTTGGCCACTGATTCTGCATATGTGTTACCTGTTATAACTCAATCAATATTAGAAACATGTCAACATTCACCAAACAGTATCTTATCCCCATATATGGAGCAGGTTCATTCTAAAAACTGTCAATCAAGGGTCAGATTGAACATCCGAGTTGGGGCGGCAGGTTCCCTTCAGTCCCTAAATGAAAAATGTAGATTGTGAAGTTTACACTCCCCCTTTTTACACATGGACTCATGTGTAACACAATCCTGTATGGGAAGAAAACCTTCAGGTAATAATGGATTATAAGAAAATACCAAACATTATTCACAAATGTACATCCATCATTTTCCACAGTAAACACTCCAATGAAATGAAGTGTTTCTCTCCATCTTTCAGTCCTAAAAGAAACAGAATCTTCATGTTTTAGTTTGAGCTTCACATTCTGCAAACCGCCACTACCTATGGGAGTGAAATATCATCAAGGAGATTAAAAACGGGTCACATGTGCGGTTTCCCAATTTTGTGGAATTGTAGGAAACTTCCCGTTGCCCACAGAGCCCCAGAATAATGTGTTAGTCCAAAAACATGCCTGATTAGTCATTATTTTTAAATCATGCAGTTGCACTGATCACATGCAGACATACATTCACACTCACACTATCAGGTTGTAAAGTCAAGTTTGGTCAGTTTAACCCCAGAGTCAGTCATTGGCAGTGCCTTCCTCAAGTCACACTGTCGGTCAGGGTCAAAGGTCATTTGGTCTCAGTCTTTTTGGCCATGTGTCGTGCTCTGCAGAGACTTTGATGTTTCAGCATAGGCCAGTATCCT
The DNA here is from genome assembly GCF_902827115.2 of Pseudochaenichthys georgianus. Classification (NCBI taxonomy): domain Eukaryota; kingdom Metazoa; phylum Chordata; class Actinopteri; order Perciformes; family Channichthyidae; genus Pseudochaenichthys; species Pseudochaenichthys georgianus. The sequence continues at coordinate 28,497,683 of NC_047506.1, read as the reverse complement.
TCGTCTACAAAAAATCTGTCATATGGAGCGCCATCATTAATTAATTCACGATTACAACTATAATTTTACAGATATCTCTAACTTGTCATTGGGACAGCTGTTTCCCACATTCCCTGAAATGTGTTAGCCAAAAATGTCACTTCCTCATAGTACTACCACTGTAGTTAATTAACACCTACTCTATATTAAAATGTCTAATAGATCTAATTCAGAAACTTGTGTACTTAATTATATTGAGTCAAACCATTACTAGGATCTGTGTAGCTCTATATTTCATAGCTCATTATACTCATTTATCTTCAATTCTGGTCTACCTAAAAAACAATGTTAAACTCGTTAGCAGTGTATGGAACCTTGGGTGTCCGGACATGCAACAATTACTCCCTACTTTATCAAGGATTTAAAAACAGAAGTCATTTCATACTTCCATCTCAAAGCCCTCCTATGGTAATAACTATGCTACAATGGTGAAATCAATACCTTAGATTGGAATACTATATTTGGCTTGGCACTAGCTCTCTCTTTAAATACCATACAAATACAGATTTGTCTCATAGAGTGGTTCCTAAAACTATCCCTGTAATGGTGATCAATATTGTAACAAATTAGATCACTACTTTATTCACACATGATTAAAAATCTCTTTAAAGAATAATTTGTTAACATGATGTAAAGATTGAAGAATATGGTTATACTCTGTCATGTCTCCCCCTTTATCCCTCAGTGTGTTTTAGGATGATTCTCATTTTACTTTAATAGTTTCCTCTTTACTGCTATTTTTAATTTACCAATTGATTAATTCATGGGTAATACAACTTTTTATCTTCACTTATTTATCAACTCAATTCAATTTCTTTAACCCTCTGGAGTCTAAGGGTATTTTCTCGAATTTTTGATGTTTTCTTAAATCCCCTTTTAAATGTGTTTCTTCTCACATGGCACCCCATGTGTTAAATATCAAAATGTTCAGGACAATCTCTGGTATTGCTATATATGCAAATTACTCACCTTAGAGCACTGTTTGATGAGATAAGTAGCTCAAAAGCTTAAAATGTTACATCCGATTTTCAGAAAATCTTCAAAACTCTTATGAAAACACAAATGTACTCATGTGATCGAAATGTTTTGGTGTTTTAGATTTGGTTACCAAAGTCTTAGGATCACAAAAGCAGTGAAATATTTGAATTACACTGTATATAAATGTGTAATTCATGTCTAAAAGGTTCATGTGATGTGTACAAATACAAATTGAGCATTCAACCTTTTTTTTTCAACCAACAATTTATTATAAATATGTTTTTTTCAACCAACTATTTATATAAATATAAGAAACTGGAAAATCTAACTATTCACAATATTGAACATCAGAACTTTCAACCAACTATTCATTATAAATGTCAAGACAGTGTCAAGGTCTTTGTCTGTCTTCCAAGACAGTGGGTCTGGCTGCTGTGTAGGTGGGGGTGATGGTGCATGGGCTGCTGTGTAGGTGGGGTGTACAAGTGCTATACGAGACCTCCACGAGACCTCCTTGCTGGCTGGGTTGAAGGTGATGGCTGTGGTGGAGCCTTTGTGCTAAGGTGTATCTTGACCTGGTGGCAGCCGCAGATGGAGGTGGAGGCTGCTGGTCCTTGGTGGTGATGGCTCTAGTGAAGGCCCTTGAGCCACAGTAGATCTTGACCTGGGGGCCGGCACAGATGGATGTTGTGGCTGCTGGATAAACGCCACCTGTGGGCCACTAGGCCCAGACAGCTGTGAAACATCTCTGTAAAACAAATAAAAATGTAGGACAACAATTACAACTAATTTCATTGAAATAAAGTTCAAGTAAAATGTTGCTCAAGCACAAATAAAAATGCACACATAAAAAGAAAGTTTGGGAGGTTGGAAAAGGAGTCTCTCTCACACACACACACACACACACACACACACACACACACACACACACACACACACACACACACACACACACACACACACACACACACACACACACACACACACACACACACACACACACACACACACACACACACACACACACACACACACACACACACACAGGTATTTCCAGTTACTTTACATTCAGTATAAAATCACAGACACACATATACATATGCTACATCTGATTACAAAGTGTCATCTGTACAGGACGGTAAAATAATAACAGGCACACATGTCTGCCGGCTGAGATTTCCTTGACGGACACACGAATCCACCAATCCCACACAGTGTAAAGTCAAGCTGCTTTGAGCGGCCATAGTGGCTGTTGTGCCCTGGTTACAGTCTCACAGGAGATACTGCTGGAAAGCTACCCTTCTGGCGATTCCGCGGATATCTGAATCATGTTTCTACTCTTTATAATCGAAAATATATGATTAATTACGTAAAATTATGCGCACTTGGACGCGCCGGCGCGTCCACCGACTCCAGAGGGTTAAATGTGGTTATTTGTATTTGAATAAGTCTGTTTATGTGCAAACTCACTCACTCCGATTGAATCCCTTCCCCTCTCCTCTGGTTTATCTCAAGCCGTGACCCCGGCCACCTCACATTCTGCTCGACCAATTCCTCTGACTCTGACTCCTCCCCCTTTGTCCATCAGCTCTCGAATCCATTCGCTGTAACTCTTTGAGGCAGCCTTCTGCCCAGTTACATCTGAAGCCCCCATCATGCCACTGTTATTGTACTGCTTTGCATTTCATCTCCTCCTTTATAGTCTCTCTGCTGCTTTATGGAGCTTTGGTTCTGGCTGCCACAGGTGGAGATTGTTCTGGATGCAGTTCTTATTGTTATTGTTGGTTCAGCTCTGGTTCTCTGTCTGGTCTATTGAGAAGGAGCAGTCTCCTGGTTGGGATAGGTCTTTGTTTGCTCCGGCGGATCGGGGTCTTAGCCGTCTGACAGGCAGAGAGAGAGAGTCCAGGCCTCGGACACATTTCCTATAGAAATTCTAACACACTGAGGTTAAATAAATCCAACCCTTTCTACTCTGTCCTTTTCTAATCATACTATCTGTCTTGGTTGTTAAATGCCAAAATGCCTAATGATATTACAGAAGTCCTTAAATTATTTCAACCATTTGTAACATATTTACTCAAAACAACTCTCTCAGTAAACCATGTTGTCCTATAAATTAAATACTCACATATTTCAAGATCCATATATTTCACACAAGAAGAAAATCCCCACATATTCTCCAATATTTTAAATCCCGCCAGCATAGAGCATATTAACAGATCACAACAATGCACATTGACTCAAGAGTAGGCCTATGTTTTATCTATTATAATTATTACTTTTGGTGAACATTTATTTATTTTATCTAAATGTCTTGTTCCTGATATGCAAACAGTTTGAGTGTAAACATGTGTCTCTCTACGGATTATTGAGTTTATTCATCTCCTGGTGCTGTCGTTCCTAAAAATGTTAGCAAACACAAAACTCCAACTACAACATTTATAGATACATTGATTTAGCAAAATGAACTCTTATGTAATTCAAAATGTGAAAAAAGAACAATGATTTGTCTTTGTGATGGCCACAGCCACACAGGGTAAACCAACTATACTGCATCCTCATCTTCAGTAGTTTTTCTCCAGTGCAGCTACAATAAAACATGCCAATTAACACCACACATTTGCTCTAAATGTTACCATGACCATTGGGGAGGTTACTTCCTGGTTCAGCAAAGGGTGTGGCCGAGCGCTGAGGACTCATAAATACTGCAAGGAGCCAATTGGGACAGATTGGGACAAACCACCTGCTTCCATGTCAAAGGGGGGAATTGGGTTTTGTCAGTGTCCTTTGTATGATGTGACTATTAATTATCCCTTAGGTTCAACTTGGTTTGGCCAAGCCACTATATAGGTTCCTTGGTTTTTCATTGAAGCAGGTCCGTTTTGTTGAGTTAACACCTGTTATGTTTCTTTGAGGTATTTTCTGTTGACCTCTTGTATAGGCCTTGCTATTATATGATGTTTTGTGGATTTTTGGGTAAATAAAAACCCTAGTTTATTTAAACCATTCATGTGTCCTGTTGTCTTACTGCTTGGTCCCTGACAGTCTTTCACAAGATTGTGGTCTAACAGAATGACTCTTGACCTCATGGGGTCAAATAAATTGGATGCTGATCATCCTTAACATGTGGCCTGAAGAACAAAAGGACCTCTTAATCATTAACACAATGTGTGAAGAAACTTCTGTTCAGCAATGCAGTGAAAGAATGGAAGCTGGAATCCGCTTAATCAAACACTGGAGTTTATTGAGAGTCAAACGGCCGGAGCATTTACAAGGTATCTCATAATTGAAAGACCCTGGCAACACTGAGGACAAAATGACAGTAGCACCTCTATTTGTGAAAAGGGGGGGGGGAGCTGATAACCGCGCGCTTTCCCTAATTAGTACCAGACATGTTGAAAACAAAGAACGGTCTGTTAATGCCAACGTGCATGGTCCACACTTCTCCCACAGGAAAGGCATTGGGCCTCTTGACCTTTGCCCTGTTCAAATTACAAACAGGACACATACGAGAAAAGACTAAAAGTCTCCAAATTCACAGATCACATTAAAAATATTATTTAACAGTTCCTTTCTTTTTATCAATTTATTGATAACAAATTAACATTAGTCTAATAATATTTCAGTCACTACTTAAATCAAATAAAACGTCCTCAGAGTTGTGTGGGTTCTCATTACATTAATTACATCAAAAGCAGAATAAGATTGAAACATTCAACCACAATGGTTGATATAGACAACCATAATAGAAACATCATCTCTCTTCAGTGTTTGACTTATTTTGTCAAAAAAGCACAATAATAACACACATGCAATACAAAAATATAATAGTAAAATATATGTTTCAAAATAAGATATTTTATCATTTATCACTCAGTTAATCTCATTCATCAAACACAAATTCAAAATCAGCTTACATCTCAAAGATTTACTTCAAGGCAATTACTTATTAAAACACAATTAGAATTTAGGATTATAAGAAATCCAATTGAGGTATAAAATCAGAATCATGAGAGATCCAGTTAAAATTCCCAGTTAAGGTATACATTCACAGTGATGAATCGATCAATCTGTAATCTGTAAAGCTACAGTGTCCTCAATCTTTAACATTACATTACGTTTACTTCAGTACGCTTATTCAAGAGTAAGGCACTTAGTAGTACATACATTTTATTCAAATACATTTGTTCAAAATCTGAAAAGGAAAAATCAGACATTTTATTGTAACAACCTGAGGAAGGAAAAATCAAAACATCTGTTCTTTATTCAAGGAAAAATTAAAACATCTATTCTTTATTCTGAGTGTCAACTTTAATCAATGTATCAATCACTGAATGGGGGTACCCATGGTGCAGAAACTGTGATGGAGACCCATGGGTCTGGAAGCTCGGCGTCGTACATCAACATTGTGTCATCTACAGTTGAATACCCCACTAGTCTCTGTGGGGCTTGGAGGGCAGTCTTGGCAACCCTGCGTATGGCTTATTTAACTACAGTGATCAAACAAATCACTAGGATTAGCACAACCAAGATAAACACTAAAACAGTAACAACACATTTAACCAACCCCGCTCCCCAGGATCCAAGGGTTCCACTTAAATCCCCAAATGTAAACCCATGAGTTTCATGCAATTATTTTATCCCGTTAGCAGTATCATGAACCATATCCATAACTTCAGGTGAGGCATCAGAGATGTAAGAACAGCACTCAGTTCCAATCACTTTACATGTGACCCCCTGGGCAGCTAAGAGGAGGTCCAGCGCCATGCGATTCTGTAGTGCTACTGTCCTAACTTCCTGCAATTTTTTGTGTTCAGCTAACATCGCTGTGTTAGATACATTTAGATGATTTTCCACTACTTTGGATAATGCCATGATTTCCTGCTGATTAACATAAATGCCGTACCAAGGCAAAAATAGGCTCGCTATCTGTTGTCCTTGTGTAATGGCCCTGCTGTTCCTGTGTAGAGAGGGAAGTATCGCTGCAATCTCATTAGCCTCTACTTTACGGATTAAAGGAATTAGGTAGGCTAGATAACAGGTGCCATACAAAATGTCAAAGGGCACACAGCCATAGGCTCGGTCCCGACAAACTAAGTAAACTCTCTGTGGGAGGGGAATTCTGGCTAATTTTACCCTCACTATGGTATTACAGTCGCTGTGTCCCACATCTGGAGAGGTGTGAGATCCTGCTTCATTCTGGAAACAGATGGACACATTCTTCCATTCATGTACTACAATTGGGGGAACATATATTGAACAGTCACGTGTAGGGGGATTGCCTAAGGGTATTGGTTGCGTACAGTCATGTATTTTAACCTCAACGGAGTCCACTGTTCTGGAGACAAACCAGGGTACAACTGTTACTAAAGCTTCAACTAACAAAGATGCCATGTGTAGTTGTTTTGTGCATGTTGGACTTGTGGAATTAACCGAACAATTAGTTTGAGCCAGAGCTAACTGGAATCTGTATTCAAAAGCTAGGTTAATGTATTTCTTCACATATATTAGTTTTAAAAACATCAATCGTTTGAAACCGTCAGGCAGGTAATTTGTATTTACTGTATCAACAATGAGAGAGACTAGACCCTCGTACTGTAACGGTTTATCAGAGTCTATTGGGTAGGAAGTGGTGTAACAATCCTCAGCCTCATCGTTAATTCTGGATGCTATGTCATTCCAGCTCACTAAATCATAGTTAGCTTTCGTGAAAGGAATTGGGCTAAACATGGGAGAATGCATGGATTCTGGCATATTTTGGCACAGCCAACAGTTGCTAATATTGCGTCCATGCGCGTAGTCTAACATTAAATTTACTGCAGAATTAGTTTTAGTTCGTTTAAAAGGAGTGATTAAGGCCTTTTTTGAAAAATCTACATCACCTCCTGAGTGTTTAAGTGGAGTGGATAGAACATTTGTTTTTCTATCTGGTCCAGAAATGTTGCATGCAGTAGCACCTGGATTGGGAACCTGGTAATCTGGATTCCTCATTCTACATGTTGCCTTATCCCTTATCAGTGTCTTAAACTGTTCTACAGTGCTACACCACAGTTCTGGGGGCATTTCTTCAATGGTGTTGAGAGCTATTCTTACCCCCTCTGATGCGACCCCGACCTCACGGTATTGGTCCCTTGGATATATCTCCCACGTTGAGGACACAGGAAATACAATAATACAGTTAGATGCGTCACATATTGAAGCTGGACAGTTAAAAGAAACAGTCTCTGATTTATGATCAGGGAGGGAGACAATCCTCCTGATTCTTCCTCCTTTTCTCTCTCTTTGTGTCTCTCGCACCATACTGAATGTCTGTGTGGTGATTGGATACAACCTGTCCTTGTCGCTAGGCACTGATTTGCCCGTTGGTGTCGTTTTGCCCTCAGGGTCTGGGTGAGTGGTCAAGTCGTCTTCGCTCTTAGATAAGAGCACCTTATTTTCTTCCTCAGACGGGCGAGATCCCTCGCCACTTGTCGTTGGGATTTCCACAGCTTCATCTAGCAGGGCGTCCTTGGCTAGGTACAGAAGACCCAGAATGACGATGATGATGACTGCCTTCACACGCCAGCACCCGGTAGAGGAGAGAGACGACATCTGGAAGCGTGAATCCACTCCGGTCTACCTTGTACTCTCAGGGCTGTTCTGGTCACTATTAACACCTGGAAAGGACCTTTCCACCTGGGAGACAGAGCATCTTTTTCAAGAGATTTGATTAGTACATTATCACCAATCTGAAAGGGGTGGGTGGGCTCCTCTCCAGGCTGGGGGAGCCTGTCAGCCACTTGCCTGTGAAACTTTCTCAACATGTCAGTTAGATATTTGACATAGTTAGTCATGTAATCATCTGTCCACAAAAGAGTGAGTTTGTGGGGTGTTACTGGGGGGCTAGATCCTGCGAACATTACCATTCCCATCAATACTTCGTGTGGGCTAAGCCCTGTCGTTGCATTTGGTGAGCTTCTAATGGAGCACAGAACTAGCGGCAGTGCGTCTACCCATTTTAGTCCTGTGGTCAACATTGTTTTAGTGTGTTTCTCCTTTATAGTCAAGTTCATTCTCTCAACCTGGCCTGAGCTCTGTGGGTGATAGGGAACATGCAATTTCCATTTGAACCCTAACACTGTAGCTAGACTCTGGGTTATCTTAGAAATGAATGCTGGACCTATGTCACTGTTCATTCCTGTGGGCACACCAAATCTAGGAATAACATCTTTGAGAAGACACTTTACAACTGTTCGAGCATCTTCTTTTCTGGTAGGGTAGGCCTCTACCCATTTGGAAAACTGGCACACTATTACCAAAATATATTTGAATCCTTGGCATGGTGGCATATGTGAAAAGTACATTTGCATATTTACAAAGGGCCCCGAGGGGGGCGGTAAGTGTTCATGCTGAACTTGACCACTTCTTCTTCTTGTCTGCTGGCATATCATGCATCTATCTACAAGGGTATGTGTAGCTAGTGTAATGCCTGGAGCAAACCATTGTGACTTTATAATCCCATTCATCCCTCCTTTTCCTACATGTGATTTGCCATGTGCAACATGTGCCAAAACATGGAGGAACGAACGTGGACAAACCATCCGTCCGTCTGGGTGGAGCCACAAGCTGGACTCAGCGTCAAGTGTACAACCTCGTCTTAGCCATAAATCTTTCTCCCTAACATCAGCGCGGGCTTGCATGTCCGCGACATCATTAAAGGAAGGCAAACAAATGGGTTCTGCGGGTTGTGTCGAGGGGCATTGGAGCACCATAGAAGAGCAGGAAACTGCTGCTTGTTTAGCCGCGGTGTCGGCTAACGCATTTCCACGCGAAATAGGATCATCAGAATTTGTGTGAGCAGCACACTTAACTACTGCTAGCTGTGTAGGGAGCATGATAGCGTCTAATAGCTCAGCTACTAACGCATGATGTTGAATAGGCTTACCGGCCGATGTTAAGAAACCGCGCATTTTCCACAAGACACCAAAATCATGGCACACACCAAATGCATACCTGGAGTCTGTGAAAATGGTTGCAACTCTATCTTTAGCCAAAATACACGCCCTCAGCAGAGCATACAACTCTGCGGCCTGAGCCGACGTGCCATTTGGCAAGGCCCGGCTTTCTAAAACCTCCCAGTCATTCACAACAGCATAGCCTGCTAAGTGTACTGTGTCAGACGGTCTGCTCGCAGACCCGTCTGTGTATATAATCATATCTGAATTAGGGATAGGAGTTTGCAACATATCAGTTCTGGGGGAAGAAGACATGTCAATCGTTGTGACGCAGGCATGTGTTATTTCAAAATCTGGAATTGGCACCAGCGTAGCTGGGTTTAGGGGGGGAGCGTTTAAGTGTGATGTGTGGGCTTGAAAGAATTATCGCTTCATAACCAGATCGCCTTGCTGCTGTCATATGCTGAGTAGCAGAGGTGTTCAGAATATGCAAAACTGCATGTACTACACAGTCACTGGCCAGTACAATAGGAGAGGATTGTTTGATAACAATTGCAACTGCGGCCACTGCCCGCAGGCAAGAAGGCATACCGAGCACCACAGGGGAGAGTCGAGATGAGTAGTATGCAACAGGCCGGAAATTAGAGCCATGCTTCTGTACCAAGATGCCCGTTGCAAAGCCCCCCTTTTCATGGACGTGCAGGTGAAACGGCTGATGGTAATCAGGGAGCCCCAGGGCAGGAGCTGATGTCAGGGCTAGCTTTAAGTCCTGAAAAGCTGCGTGCATGTCCGCAGACCATTGAACAATGTTAGGAGCAGCCTGCAGAGTGGCAGCACGCAGGACAGAGTCCATAGCAGCGTACTCGTATATCCAATGTCTGCATTAATTTGCCATGCCCAAAAAAGAAAGCATGTCCTTCTTTGTATGTCATAAGGGATATTAAGGAAGCACACACAGGGGAAATGCTAGCAATTTTCTGAATTCCTGTTGTTGAGAAAACAGAAATCATGTTGAAATCTGGAAATGACCAACAATAAAGGTTGTCTTGAGATGATTGAATGAATTGGACAGCTTGATAGACTTTGCTGTCAGGAATAGTCAAAAACAGTCCGTCTGGAGTGCAATGTATTGTTGTCTGTAACTAACGCGTTAGTTTCAGTAACTCAGTTACCGTTACTACATGGTGCGTTACTCCGTTACTGCGTTAGTTTTTTTATATAGTCAACGGCCAGGCGAACAGAGATGAGAACTGTACTTAAGTACAGTACTTGAGTAAATGTACTTAGATACTTCCTGTGTCACATGCGGAGTCGGGCTGTGGGCGTGTTTTTGTTGTTTACTAACAAGACTATCATGGCGGCGGCGGAGCTCAAGTCTAGTTTCTCCACCTGGAGATATTCTCACTATTTCACTTTTGTCGAGCACAAAGAAAATAAAGTTTCCGTTAAATGTAAGTTGTGTCCTGGCGGATCAAAGAGCCTATCTACTACCCAAACCAGTAATTCAAATCTCTTAAAAAATCTGCAAAAACAACATGCTGGGACGAAGCTAGTAACTAAGACCGGCACAGACCAAGACTCATCCAACGCCACTCCACCTCCACCTAAGCAAAAGCGGCTGGATTTTAACCAAGGGACTGCTAGCCAGGGAAAAGTCGATAAATCCATTGCACGGTATGTTGTAGAACACATGCAGGCTATTGGTACAGTGGAGTCACCCGCTTTCAGGGAGCTAGTTAGCATGATACCATGTCCAGGCGGCACACGGCATATGGAACGGAAAACTTTTTCCAACTACCTGGAGAAAGAATATACAAAAATGGAAAGCCAGCTAATATCGATGCAATCCAGATTGCATATAATGCATGTCAAGTTTATGAACAGATTGTATTATTCTCCAATGCAATAACAGTACTGAAATGAAGGCTATAAGGGCATTAATGGGAGCCCTTTTTTTAAGTAACTAAAAAGTTACTTTTCACAGTAACGCATTACTTTTTGGTGTAAGTAATCAGTAAAGTAACTGAGTTACTTTTGGAATTAAGTAACTAGTAATGGTAACTAGTTACTGGTTTTCAGTAACTAGCACAACACTGGTAATAACTACATTGGTCCACAACGTAGGACGTAGTATTTCTACAAAAACGCCTCTGAAATTGTAAGATCCCTACGTTTTTTTTCACCATTCATTCCAATAGGCTGTATGTCACGTGATCTTCACATTTCTCCCTGCAGAAAAAAAAAACATGGCCGAACTTCGTTTTATTCTCGGTGTAAAATGCCTATTTTAAAGTTAGTTTGGCCATTAAAATTCCTTTTGATGTCATTTGATGCGAGAAATATGAGTTGTTATTTCAGATTATGTGTGCAGTGGATGTACATGATCTTTAGTTTGCTAGTTATAATGAAGATTACTTCAGGAAATTGTGTCGATACAATGTTTTCATTGTTACCAAGGTGGTTGCTAGGGACGCTGCTATCGATATTATTTCTGTTATGTTGTGTAACTGTTTAATGGTGTTATCTTTATTGCTACCCCCTTCCCCGTCAAAGTATAGTGTTGGTCCACAGCGCAAACGTATTAGTTTAACAAAATCCGCATCTAAAATTATGGCATATATACGTTATTTTCCCCTGTGCAATTCCAGTCTCACATCTCACATCAAATCGTCATAAACAAATACCGGAAACAGACCGAAAACACTTTATTCCGAGTGTGCTTGCTTTTCTCTTTGAAAGTCATTACATAACGGCATTGTAATACACAGTTCGGCTGCATTAAATATTACATATCTTCCGTAGTTCTCTATTTATAGAGCCCTGATGAGAAGACTTCTAGACAAACATGAGGAACTGCCGCCAACACTGAAAACGTGACGTGGATCATAAATATATCAGCCATTAAACAACATCTTACATTTCTTTTCACACAATACGTCTCCTTGCAGTATCAACACTAATTCGGCTGACTTTTATATTTGATCCAATTGGTAGATAGGCTGCATTTACACCATAAAGGTGCACAGCTGATATAAAGGGACACCTAGTGGTTAAAGCATGTTATTCAATTTCAATGTTTATTTTTATTTATATAGCCCAATATCACAAATGTTACATTTGTCTCAGTGGTCTTCACAGTGTGTACAGAATATCAGTATGACAATACGACACCCTCTGTCCTTAGACCCTCACATCGTACAAGGAAAAACTTCCAAAGAAAACCCAGTTTAAAGGGAAAAATGGGAGAAACCTCAGGGAGAGCAACAGAGGAGGGATCCCTCTCCCAGGACGGACAGACGTGCAATAGATGCCGTGTGTAAATTGAAAAGATAATACATTTGCAACATAGGTAGTCCAAATGTTTGGAAATGCATGTGTGTATAATAGGAAGATGAATCCACGAGGATATCCATCCAGGACCACAGCCACGACTCAAGATCCAGCGCTCGCGATCCAGGACACAGGACCGCAGGATCATCCATGACTCCGGATCCCAGCGTATATAGACACCAAATGAAAGACATTTGGGGAAGCTGGGTTAATCGGAACATGAGAGTACACAGGTATAGACAGAGAGAAGGAAGAAGTAAGATGTCCCCCGACAAACTAAGCCTATATCAGCAAAACTAGCGGCTGAAACTAATCAGCCCTAACTATAAGCTTTATCAAAAAGGAAGGTCTTAAGCGCACTCTTAAAAACAGATAGGGTGTTTGCGGCCCGAACACAAACTGGAAGCTGATTCCACAAATGTGGAGCTTGATAAGAAAAGGCTCTCATTATTATTTGTATTATTAGATATTAATAGGATCCCTATAAAGTATATTCGTTACTCGTTATTCTCTACTAATAGTTAATTAAAGTATATAATGACTGTTTTTCACATCCCTTTCAAGATTTCAAGATTTTCTAAGGTTTATTGACATATCATATTATACACAACTACGGTGTAGTTATGCAATGAATGAAAAACGTTGTGTATACCTCCAGCAATGTTAACTATGTTGAAACACTTATTTTAACTGATATTATACATATGTATTATACTCTTATATAAGATGTATGTAGATAGTATAAGAAATGTGCAGAATACGACAGTTTAATGGTGGAGGTATACACACATATTGATAGATGTCTAGTAATGCACTGTTGAGGAACCTGTGACCCAAGTTTTTCATCTCCGGCCTTGTCAGGTATTGAACAATCAATAAATAAAGAACACAGAATTATGAAATATAAAACACAGAATGTGTGTGATTATACTAAATGATTTGCAAATAAACACCACTGCCTATTTACAACTGTTACACATGCTGATGTAATGCAAATGTTTCCAACTTGGGATCAATAAAGTATATCTTATCTTAAGATGATCGATGGCTACTGCCATATTTGCAAAATGTGCCTCTGAACCTTGACAAGTGCATGTTTCAGGCTTATCAATGAACAACAGGAGGGGTCACAGACACTTAGCTGGCATGTGGGTATATATTAATGCTGGCCATTATGAGCACGAGCAATTTTCACCCATTTATTAATTATATGTTTTACATTTGAGTGTTTTCTATCCCCTAAACCTCCAGGGATGTACACAGTTTAATACTGGCAACTTCTTATTATGGGAAATACGAAAACGTCTTTTAAAACTACAACTCCCAGTAGAGACGTGCCATAGATAGAGAACATGTTGTGAAACACACAAGAGCCAGCATGTGTAGTTCTCATTCATAACACCCCGTTCGATGTCTCACTATGGGATTAGCCTCAACGCATATGCAAACAGAAGCATCAATCTCATTACGCCAAGCCTGCCGTGTGAGACGAGATCGCAGCGATCACGGACATTTGTCTCCGTGTGCAGCGCTGTGCAGTCCAAGCCACGGGCAAAGCACTGGGAATGATGGTGGTACAGGAGAGAGCCAGGTGGCTCAACCTGACCAACCCTCCAGACCGGGAAAAAGAGGATGTTCTGGACATGCCTATTGTCATATTGGGGCATATTTGGCTCCGCTCTAGCTTCAATGCAGCTGAGGTGCGAGTCAAAAAGGAAGGGAGACGAGGCTCTCCAGCTCTGTCTCCCCGGAAGGGTCCAGCCGCCACCTCCAATGGTCCCGCGGCAGGCCTTCACCCAAGCAGTCTCACGTCCTGCCCGGTTCAAAATACCGAAGCAGCAGAGACCGCAGCCCGTTTTTTTTTCTGCAGGGAGAAATGTGAAGATCACGTGACATAGATGCCTGCCATTGGAATGAATGGTGAAAAAAAACGTAGGGATCTTACAATTTCAGAGGCGTTTTTGTAGAAATACTACGTCCTACGTTGTGGACCAATGTAGTTATTACACGTTTTTTTATGAGACTGGGTTGGAATGCTCCAATCATTATCACCAAGCTTTACCCCTCCCTTTCTCCTGTCTCTGTGTTTGAATATGCAACCCAAACTCTATTCTTCGTCTTTCACCCTGCAGACTCTATGCTCTCTGTATGACTGACTGATCTTTCTTGCAAGAAATAAAATACGACAGATGGTTTGAGTCTCTATCCACATTTGATACATAAATTCCCACCACAATTACAAATTGTATTTTTCGCATTTGTATTTTATTAATACTAATTCTAATGAAGGGCACAAATCAAGGATTAGGAATTAATAGGATTTAACAGTCAAATTTGTACTTGCATAATTGCATGTTTAACATACTGACTTAAAATGAATGGCTGCACTTGCGGTGAATCTGCATTGAGCAACACACTCCAATGTTCTTTAATTAAGATAAAGGCATATACAAAGTAATTTATTATTGATGTAACGTTGTAACACCTTTATATACTATGATTTTGTACAGTGACAGAGAGGTGCAAACGTGCTACAACGGCCCGGAACATTTCCATAAAATGAAAGGCGCTGCACCTTCAGAAACGGTGCAAATATACACACATGTGCCAAAACACATGCGAATGAAGAAACATCTTGTTTCGTCAAGTTGGTGAGTGTGCTCTTAATGCTGTGAAGTTGGTGAATGTTTCTTCATTTGCATGTGTTTTTGGCACATTTTGAATGTCTTTTGTAACTGCAGCTTGTTTCTTCTAATGGAAATGCTTTGGACCATTGTTTTATGTATTTTGTTGTCATACTCTATAAAGCACTTTCGGCTGCGTCAAGCATGGAAGGTGCTACATAAATAAAGTGTATTATTGTGAGGGCAGGACAATTTAAAGGAGAATGTGCCTTCTTCTCAGTAATGCGTCTCCGCTGCGCTGAAGTACAAAACTAATTACTCAGTATAACCATCCTAGAGGGTTTCAGCGGAGCTACAAGCTCATGTATTGAAGAGCCAATGTACCATACAATAGATGGAAAAGTAAAGGTCGGGTATTTTTAAGACGCTGTAGTCCATCATGATTTAATAATTGACTTCATTTCATTTCAGCAGGATTTGGAAAAACTTGTCCATGCTTTTATCTTCAGTAGACTGGACTACTGCAATGGTGTCTTCACAGGTCTCACTAAAAAATCTATTAGAAAGCTGCAGCTGATTCAGAACGCTGCTGCTCGAGTTCTCACTAACACTAAAGAGGCTTCTCAATACTCAAATTACCCCTCCTCGACTCCCCTCCTCGACTCCCCTCCTCGATACTTATACTCTCAGGTCTTCAGGGACTGGTCAGCTTTCTGTCCCCAGAGTCAGAACTAAACATGGAGAAGCAGCGTTCAGTTATTATGCTCCAAATATCTGGAACAAACTCCCAGAAACCTGCAGGTCCGCTGCAACTCTTACTACTTTTAAATCCAGGCTGAAGACTTTTCTTTTTGTCGCTGCTTGTAATTGAACTATTCATATCTTAGACTGCACTGTAACTTTTATCCATGTATTTTTTCGTTTTATGTTTATTTTATTAGCTTTTATTTTTAATGACTGATTTTAAATGCCATTTTCTTAATGTCTTTCGTTTTTTGTAAAGCACTTTGAATTGCCTTGTGTTGAAAAGTGCTATATAAATAAACTTGCCTTGCCTTGCCTTCATAACCTTTCATCATTACGATTAAAATGATATACTTTTTAGCAATCACATTTTGTTCTCATTTCATACCAATACATCTGTTATTATACCTTGTGTAGAGGAGTGACATTTAATTTAAAATGTATTAAACAAGGAGAACACTAAAAAATCTTCTTCAAAAAGTAGATTTATATCCTGGACCAAAACTGGCAATTAGCTCAGTCTAACCAACCTCATGCACCTTCCTCAAACTACTTTTTTTTTTCTTTTTCTCAAAAGCCTTACAGCTCCCCTATAGCCAAATCAAGCTTCAACAGATTCCATGCCACAAAAACAGCATAGCTAAAACCCTTTAATCCCATTTTATATTGGACATTGAGCAGAAAACGGTAAACTCCAGTCAAAAGCAACCAAACAAGTAAAAACTGTATTTTCATTAATCCTCTTCCGCAAAAGGTTTTCAGCCGTTGAATGTTATTAAAATGTGGTGTTTAGTAGCGAAGTGGGTATTTGAGATTATCAAGCCTAATATTGCGACAGTGATGCTTACTAATGGGATTATTAAATAAATGTATGTGGAAAAATGTGACTTAAATTCCTCCTTCATTATTTATCTCATAGCAATTCTAAGACATTAAAGTCCTCTTAAAGAGTCTTGGATATTCAGAGCTCGTCGTCTGTGTATTTTATATTCTAATTGTCTCGCAGACTGCATCGCTGAAAAGGAAACCTGGGTCATTTATAAATTAATATAATTATCATAAAGGTGCTGCACTGCAAAATCTCTGTCCCTTCTTCACAAGCACAAAAGTTGTCTTTTTATAGATACATCTCAAATGCAAGAACTCGAGCAATGCAGGCGCAAAAATGGCCGACCTGTCGATTAATCATCAACATAGCAAATAGCAGGACCTCAGGGACTGCGATGTTATAGATACCAGATAGTCTATAAATCTAACCGGGACCTATAACTGGGGGCACTGAAGGAAAGCACACATGATGAATGCTGGAGTCTGCAGTCATCTCTTCTCATAAATGCTGTTGTGGGGTAAATTAATTGTAGCAGCTAACAGCATTTGAAAGAAAGTGAAAGAATACAAAGAGGAGCTCATTATGGATGCTTATTGCTTACTGAAGGACTTATTCACTAAGAGACAGCAAGTTATATTTATATGCAGCTTTGTTTGTTTGTGTATTTAATAAAATAAAAATGTATTGGCTATATTTTAAAACTACAAACCATGGGATGAATTTACCTGCCAGGTACACTGCAGAAAACAAGAGCAGACATCAATGCCACACGACTTTATTCAAATAAACTGACAAATACAGTTTATTGATTAAACTTTACTTAAAGGAGCCCTATTATGCTCTTTTTCAAGTTCATGTTTGTATTTTGTGCTGCTTCTGTGATATGTTTACTTGCCTTATATTTAATCACGTACAATGTGTTGGAGCGCTATACTGTAGGACTGGACATCGTTATGTTACAGAAGTAAAGAAAGGAGTCAAATTGAGTCAATTCAGGAAGGGGGGGGGGAGTGTGTTGGAGAGAAACTCCCTCTGGCTTGAACTTTTATACTTTGAAGAGTATGCACCTGCACAAAAACCTGTAGAACACACACGACAGGAAAGGAAAAACCCCAAAAGGATCCGTTTAAAATCTATCAATATATTAATTGAATCCACCGAGTTGACTGTATTCTCCTTTATATAGAATCATGGAGAGTTTCCTGTGACCTTCCAATCTGCTCCACATGTGGCTTATTAATAAATCACATGAGAGAGACAAATCTGCATACACTCAGCTGATGAAACTCTCTTTTACTTTAAGTCTCCATCAACCATTTGTCAGAGTCGTGTTGTTATTAGTTGTGTAAGTCAAGTTGTGTGAGATATGAAGCCCGGGCCTGTCTTTGATCCTACAGCCTGTCACATTGCATTCAGGTCTCTTAGAGCGAGCATAAGTGTCCCGCAAGGCATGTCTCATGATGGTTCAGCAGGGAAAAGCCGCTTGCTGCTCTCTTTGATGAATCCCACCAAGTTAGAGCTTCAACGTGCTGGGCTCCATTTACTGCGACAAAATGAAGAGACAGGACAAACAATTTCATAAAGTGCAAACTGTTGAGAAAGTTTCAGGTGGGTGTTGTTTGTTGGCAGGAGAAGAAAACATAGTTGTGCTCAACCCTGTCTATCAAAATGACATTCCTATACAACTAAACTGCATCCAAAAGATTCAGTAGGATTTCTCTTGTTTTTCTTTCTAACTTATGTATGCAGTTTTAAACACAGGGGCATATAGTATATGGCTTATGTTAAAGATACCTGATCAATGATTAGCTTAAAATAAGTGTTTGTTACATAATTTAAGCTATGGGGTTTACTGAATAAAAAGACAGTGACAACTTACTTCAAAATACTATCTAAACATTATTGAAAAGGCAATTCAGTGGTATGGTACCATGTGTAGGAGATCGGGCTGTCTTGCATATGCATGCATGTGCATGAGACCAAAAGAGGTGATAAACTTAAAATGTGACCTATATTGAACCTTATTGAACATACTCTCTGAATGTTCATTATTCCACCACGAAGGTATGTCAAAAGATCCCTGTTGGACTTGTAAGTGCTAGGAGGTAAGACTTTCTATTCCTACAGTACACCCCCCCCCCCCCCCCCCACACACTTTCAGTTTTCTAGCACTTTGATTTACCTCAGGGCGCTCACGCATGCTATACTGGTCTAAAGCAGAACACATGATGATTCTGAACATTTGGGACAAATTAATGAACGACACTGTACAGTATAACTGTATTCCCTAATTGCTGAGGGAAATACAAAGCCAAGTCAAGCAGCTGATATTATTGGCATTCAAGTGGTTATGCTACATGTAGCAGCGCCCTATTCCTTTGAAGATGTTGTGTGCCATTTTAGACACGTTGAAAAACTCAGTAAATCTGAAAAAAACAAGGTTGATTTTCAACTTTAAACTTTCATAAAAAGTCTTGTAAATTCCTTAATACAGCTTTGTTTATTCAAAAGGACTCGTCATAATGACATATCAAATTATGTATACGGTTAACATTGTGTATTCAAATGAAAAGACTTGGCTATGTTGAGTTTTGGTTTATCACAGGACACAAACAGTGGTGAACATCCATCCCGACTGTCACGATCTGTCTTTATGGTGTTTTGTCTTGTCTATATCTGTTTTTGGTTTTCTGTCCGCGTTGTGTTTTGTCTTGTTTAGATCTGTCTGTGGTTCCCTGTCGTTAGTTTTCCTGGTGTGTCTGATTACCCGATTGTGTTCACCTGTGGCCCCTGTGTTTTCTCCTCCCTCCTCACCTGTGTCTTGTTTGTGTGATTAGTCTTGTGTGTATTTAAGTTCTGGTTTTTCTGTCTGTCTTTGTCGGTTCGTCTTGTGTCATGACTAGTTCGTCGGTGAGTGTTCTGTTTTGTCTTTGTTTATCACCTAGCCTTGAAATAAAGGAATTTTCACTTTATTCTGCATTTGGGTCCTGCCTGCTTCACACACCGTAACATTATGAACCGACCATTATGGACCCAGCAGACTCAGCCCATTTGATGCTACAGGCGGAATGTCTTGGATACTCTCTGGAGTACTTTTTTTATACGTGGAAAGGCGCCTCATCTAGACGGGGTAGAGAGGTTGCGTTGAAGGAGGCACGTCAGGAGGTTGCTCACAAGCCCTGGCTCTGGAGCTTGTTGCCCGAGTGGCTTAGGGTTTTTTCACGTAGCCCTGACTGCCAGTCTTCATGTTCTGATCCTTTCTTGGGGTCTGGTCTGGCGTTTGGAGGTCCACGAAGCCTCCAAAAGACTCCTAAGAGACGCAAGGCCAGGGTTCCAGCCCCAGTTCTGGCTCCAGAACCGGCCTACAAGGCCATGGATCCATGCACCAGTACCGGCCCACGCAGCCATGCTTCCATTCTCCATTACCTGGCTTACACAGCCAGGGTCCAGGGTCCAGGCTTCTGCTCCGCGCCCAGCAGCAATGGTTCCGGCTCCAGAACCGGCCCATGCAGCCATGGTCCCTGCTACAGAACCGGCCCACACAGCCATGGTCCCAGCCCCAGTCATGGCCTCAGCAGCCATGGCTCCGGCCCCAGCAGCCATGGTTCCGGCTTCAGTACCGGCCCCAGTAGCCATGGTCCCAACTCCAGTTTCGGCTCCAGGACTGGCTCTCCGGTCGACGCCAGCTCCCCGTGTCCTGTTGGCGTACCGGCCGACTCCAGCACCTCGTCTCCTGTTGGCTCTCCAGCCGACGCCAGCTCCCCGAGGCCTGTCGGCGTACCGGCCAACGCCAGCTCCCCGAGGCCTGTCGGCGTACTGGCCGACTCCAGCTCCTTGTCTCCTGTTGGCTCTCCAGCCGACGCCAGCTCCCTGTGTCCTGTCGGCGTACCGACCGACACAAGTCCCCTCTCAGGTCCCCTGTCGAGTTCCCTCTCAGGTCCCCTCTCGAGTCCCTTCTCGAGTTCCCTCTCGAGTTCCCTCTCGAGTTCCCTCTCCAGTCCCCTCTCGAGTTCCCTCTCCAGTTCCCTCTCCAGTCCCCTCTCGAGTTCCCTCTCCAGTCTCCTCTCCAGTCTCCTCTCCAGTCTCCTCTCCAGTCCCCTCTCAAGTCCCGTCTCGAGTCTCCTCTGGAGTTCCCTCTCGAGTCCCCTCTCGAGTCATCTCTCGAGTTTCCTCTCCAGTTCCCTCTCGAGTCTCCTCTCGAGTCCCCTCTCGAGTCATCTCTCAAGTTTCCTCTCCAGTTCCCTCTCGAGTCTCCTTTCAAGACACCCCTCCAGTTCCCTCTCGAGTCCACTCTCAAGTCTTCTCTCCAGTTCCCTCTCAAGTTCCCTCTCGAGTCCCCTCTCGAGTTCCCTTTCAATTCATCTCTCGAATATCCTCTCGAGTCCCTGTTCAAGACACTTCTCAAGTCCCCTCTCGAGTCTCTTCTCAAGTTCCTTCTCGAGTCCCCTCTCGAGTCTCCTCTCGAGTCACCTCTCGAGTTCTCTCTCGAGTCACCTCTCGAGTCCCCTCTCGAGTCCCCTCTCGAGTCACCTCTCGAGTCCCCTCTCAAATCACCTCTCGAGTTCCCACTCAAGTCCCTACTCAAGTACCGTTGGAGGTCCTGCCAACCCTTTGTCCTGTCCTGTTGGAGGTCCCGCCGTCTACTCTTCTGCCGGGGGTCCTGCCAACCCTATGTCCTGTCCCGTTGGAGGTCCCGCCGTCTACTCTCCTGCCGGGGATCCTGCCAGTCCTGTGTCCTGTGCCGTTGGAGGCCCCGCCGACAACTCTCCTGCCGGGGGTCCTGCCAATCCTGTGTCCTGTGCCGTTGGAGGCCCCGCCGACTACTCTCCTGCCGGGGGTCCTGCCAACCCTGTGTCCTGTCTCGTTGGAGGCCCCGCCGACTACTCTCCCGCCGGGGGTCCTGCCAACCCTTTGTCCTGTCTCGTTGGAGGTACCGCCGTCAACTCTCCTGCCGGGGGTCCTGCCGGTCCTGTGTCATGTGCCGTTGGAGGCCCCGCCGACTGCTCTCCTGCCGGGGGTCCTGCGCCGTTGGAGGCCCCACCGACTACTCTTCTACCGGGGGTCCTGCCAACCCCATGTCCTGTTTCGTTGGAGGCCTCGACATTACATGTCTCGCCGGGGGTCCTGCCAACTCCTTGTCCTCTTCAGTGGGGAATCTTGCCGACACCTGTCCCACCGGCTCTGGTTACTGTCCGGTCAACACCGGCTCCTGCCCGGTCCCCTGAGAGCTGTGGTCTTCGGCCCTCCTCGAACTCTGCCTTGCCCCCGGGCCGTCCGCCCGAGAACCCCTTTTTGAACTCTGCCTGGCCCCCGGGCCGTCCGCCCGAATTCCCCTTTTTGAACTCTGCTTTGCCCCCGGGCCGTCCGCCCGAGATCCCTTCCTGGTCCTCTGCTGTGCCCCTGGCTTGTCAGCCCAGACCCATCCTCCGGACCTCCTCCACCCACCCTGGTGGCCCTAGTTTGATGCACCAGCTTTACAGTATCAATCGGATAACATAAAGGGAAAAAAATCCTATTGAAGAACAACAAATAAACACATTCAGGGGACTTATTAGCGAAGCAAATATGGAGTTGCCTAGAGGCATGCCATCTGTATATAAAATAGAACATTTCTGTCTGTTGATGTGCTTGGCTGAAAATATTCTAGGATATGAACAATATTTATGTTATCACTCATAAGATTATATTACAGTAATACATTAGTTGTGATCCTGAATATTCACCTTGAATCAAGATGTTTCCTAAATACTCATTTCTTAATTTCTCTTTGACAATGTTGGTCATGAAACATACTCTTTTTTTGTTAGGAAAGGAATCCCATGGTACCCCAAATGTTCCCATTAGGGTCATGGAGCTATATTGAATCCAGATCTGGTGTTTAAAAGTCACATCAATGACATCACAAAAACAGATTTTTTTCCACCTTCGGAACATTTCAAAGATTCGTCCCATGCTTTCCCTAGCCGATGCTGAAACTTTAGTCCATGCTTTTGTTTCATCTCGTTTGGACTACTGCAATTCAGTTTTCTCCGGGCTACCAAAATCAACAACCGGCAAACTAGAACTGGTTCAAAACTAGGGCTGTCACGCGTTAATAACGCGTTAACGCAAAACAAAAATGAACGTCACTAATTATTTTAACACGATTAACGCATGTGCATTTTTTAAGTTTCAGAGCGCATCGAGTTTAAAATACCATCTATACAATCCAAGCACACTACTGATGCCGACAGCCCCGCTCCTGCCGCCTGCTTGCAGCAAACCAAAGATCGCTAAATGAGTGGCTATAGCTTGCAGGCCAATTAACATTGTGGAGGACGAGGGGCTGCGTGATATCATTCGGGTCGCATCCAACGGCTGCACTTATGAATTGCCTTCCAGAGCCACCACTTTGTCGAAAATAGACAACTTGTATGAAGTCCAAAAAGCGAAAGTAGAGGAGGATTTAAGAAAGACTTCCACAGTTGCGCTCACCGGAGACTATTGGACTTCACTGAGTAATGACAGTTACCTCGGGTCACAGCCAGGGGCGCCACCAGGGATTTTGGGCCCCATGAAAATATATCACATTGGGCCCCACCACCAGGCCCAGGCCATGCCAACCAAGCACAATTGCTGTAACCACACCTCCAGAACCCAACCCAACCACTCATTTATGCTTTAAATAACTACCTGTACAGGCTTGCATCTATCTTGTAGTCCAATACTAACTGCACAATATTGACTGACACTGAGCGGTGAACATATAACACTGTGCAGACGTGCAACATTCTGCTGCAGTAGAATTCAATATTTGATGTAACACTAACATTCCTGACAATAGACCTCAATAGTCACCTTTTATGGTGTACATGCCTTTTTAATAAAATATTTGAATGGACAACACACTTTCACTCCATAATCGTCCAGGAGCGACGTTTGGTCAGTGTCCATGGCATGCAGTTGTGACGCTCCTAGGCTCCTTCAGCTTCATAAAGGGACGCAAATAGCTTTCAACTGATTGCAATGTATTCCCATCTGAGGCGGGATTTGACGCTCATGGAAGCACGGCATTCGTTTGTGTCGGCTGCCCTTAAAGGCAATGTGAGCGTCCATTCCCATTGGATAACGGAGAATTGTACACCCGGAAGTAAGTATTCCCCTTACTGTCGATTGATTTTACAGTGATATCTGCACTACTCATCGACTAAAAAACACCAGATTATCCTTGTTAATTACACAACATTGATTGGTTTAAATTGTGTGCAATGCTTTCGTATTTTTCCCCTTCGATTCGGAGAAACAAATATTTTTTCGGAGTAAAGGATGGAAGAAGACACTACACTGCCCAGAATCCCCAGCTATCGTTTGGACTACACCATGAGCTCTGTTTGACAAACCCCGTGATAGTCCTCAAGCTCTGTGATTGGAGAGTGTGCTCCGAGGGTTGCCGAGCCTCGAACAGCACTTGAAATGGGATGGAACCACGGCAGACTGTCCAAAACTGGATTTGAACGGGTCCACCGCGTCCACCCCTCCCCCACCCCCAACATCGCAACATGTTTTCTATCTATGGCACGTCTCTACTGGGAGTTGTAGTTTTAAAAGACGTTTTTGTATTTCCCATAATAAGAAGTTGCCAGTATTAAACTGTGATCCCTGGAGGTTTAGGGGATAGGAAACACTCAAATTAAAATCATATAATTAATAAATGGGTAAAAATTGCTTGTGCCCATAATGGGCAGCATTCATATATACACACACATGCCAGCTAAGGTCAGAAGAGCTTTATTTAACAGCTGGTCTTATGTTTGTGAACCCTGTTGTTAATTGATAACATTACATTACATTACATTAATTGATAAGCCTGAAACATGCACTTGTCAAGGTTCAGAGGCACATTTTGCAAATATGGCAGTAGCCATCGATCAGCTTAAGATAAGATATACTTTATTGATCCCAAGTTGGAACATTTGTGTTACATCAGCATGTGTAACAGTTGTAAATATGCAGTGGTGTTTATTTGTAAATCATTTAGTATAATCACACAAATTCTGTGTTTTATATTTAACAATTGTGTGTTTTTTATTTATTGATTGTTCAATACCTGACAAGGCCGGAGATGAAATATCTACATACATCTTATAAGAGTATAATACATTATGTATAATATCAGTTAAAATAAGTGCTTCAACATAGTTAACATTGCTGGAGTTATGCACACATATTGATAGATGTCTTGTAATGCACTATTGAGGAACCTGCGACCCAAGTTTTTCATTCAATGCATAACTACACCATAGTGGTGTAGGCCTGTATGATATGTCAATAAACCTTAGAAAATCTTGAAATCTTGAAAGGGATGTGCAAAATAGTCATTGTATACAGTCTTTAATTAACTATTAGTAGAGAATAACGAGTAATGAATATACTTTATAGGGATCTTATTAATATCTAATAATAAAAATAATGAAATTCAATAACATGCTTTAACCACTAGGTGTCCCTTTATATCAGCTGTGCACCTTTATGGTGTAAATACAGCCTATCTACCAATTGGATCAAATATAAAAGTCAGCCGAATTAGTGTTGAGAGACAAGGAGACGTATTGTGTGAAAATAAATGTAAGATGTTGTTTAATGGCTGATATATTTATGATCCACGTCACGTTTTCAGTTCCTCATGTTTGTCTAGAAGTCTTCTCATCAGGGCTCTATAATTACAGAACTACGGCAGATATGTAATATTTAATGCAGCCAAACCGTGTATTACAATGTCGTTATGTGATGACTTTCAAAGAGAAAAGCAAGCACAATCGGAATAAAGTATTATTTTTTTTTTTTTAAATGTTTTCGGTCTGTTTCCGGTATTTGTTAATGACGATGTGCTGTGAGATGTGAGACTGGAATTGCACAGGGGAAAATAACGTAGGCTATCTTTAGATGCGGATTTTGTTAAACTAATATGTTTGCGCTGTGGACCAACACTATACATTGACGGGGAAGGGGGTAGCAATAAAGATAACACCATTAAACAGTTACACAACATAACAGAAATAATATCGATAGCAGCGTCCCTAGCAACCACCTTGGTAACAATGAAAACGTTCTATGGACGCAATTTCCTGAAGTAATCTTCGTAATAACCAGCAAACTAAAGATCATGTACATCCACTGCACACATAATCTGAAATAACAACTCATATTTCTCGCATCAAATGACATCAAAACGCATTTTAATGAGCAAACTAACTTTAAAATAGGCATTTTCCACCGAGAATAAAACGAAGTTCGGCCATGTTTTTTTTTTCTGCAGGGAGAAATTTGAAGATCACGTGACATAGACGCCAGCCATTGGAATGAATGGTGAAAAGAAACGGGGTTTGTCAAACAGAGCTCATGGTGTAGTCCAAACGATAGCTGGGGATTCTGGGTAGTGTAGTGTCTTCTGCCATCCTTTACTCCGAAAAAATATTTGTTTCTCCGAATCGAAGGTTAAAAATACAAAAGCATTGCACACAATTTAAACCAATCAATGTTGTGTAATTAACAAGGATAATCTGATGTTCTTTAGTCGATGAGTAGTGCAGATATCACTGTAAAATCAATCGACAGTAAGGGGAATACTTACTTCCGGGTGTACAATTCTCTGTTATCCAATGAGAATGGACGCTCACATTGCCTTTAAGCGCAGCCGACACAAACGAATGCCGTGCTTCCATGAGCGTCAAATCCCGCCTCAGATGGGAATACATTGTAATCAG
Organism: Pseudochaenichthys georgianus; assembly: GCF_902827115.2. NCBI lineage: Eukaryota > Metazoa > Chordata > Actinopteri > Perciformes > Channichthyidae > Pseudochaenichthys > Pseudochaenichthys georgianus. The sequence goes on along the minus strand of NC_047506.1, from coordinate 28,471,462 downwards.
TTAAAAGCTATTTGCGTCCCTTTATGAAGCTGAAGGAGCCTAGGAGCGTCACAACTGCACGCCACGGACACTGACCAAACGTCACTCCTGGACGATTATGGAGTGAGAGTGTGTTGGAATGGAACATTCAAAAATCTAAATAAATATAACTTAAATATACATGACCTCTTAAATTAAAATAAAGTGAACATTAACACCAATATTATAATTTATAAAATGCTATTACAAAAATAACATAAGCAGCAGATTTTTTACTACAAAATAAGCGGGTACTAAAGTGTACACGGACAACAAAACGGAAATGGAAATGAAAAGGCCTGATGGTGGTGCTAAATCAGAGCCTATTACCTGTTCTCAGTCTTTTTCTCATCATGCATCTTCTGTGTAGTGATCCAATATCGTTACCATAGCCTTGCCCTTTAACAGTTATTACGAGCCCTGGCTCAGCCTTACTCACCAAGAGCCCAGCGCTTAGCCTTCTTACAGGCAAAGTCACTGATCAAGTCCTTGAAGTCCAGCTTTCTAGCCAACTGGCTTTCAATGGACAGCATGGCAAGACTGCAAAGCCTTATGGGGGGGACAGGGCTGTGGAGTCTAGAGATGGATCTGTTGGTCCTGGCACCAGGGGGAGGGACAACTGGTTTAGTATTAATAGCTGCTAAAAATGTACCTGCATTTATTAAATGTCAGCTAAAAGAGGAGTGAAATGAAAAACCTCTGCATTTTCTGTGAAGATATTAACAGTAATTAATGTCAGCAAAACATTACAATTATTAATGGATTAAGCTTAGCTAACAGACTAATTTCCACCACTCATAGACCACACTAGGGGTGTTGAAAATAATCGTTTCTACGATGCATTGCGATGCGGACGTGGACGATTCGGTCTCGATGCAGTGACGGAAGATAATCGGTTATAGAGTAGTAACGTTGCTTCCTGATTTTCCGGCCGCGGCTTTACTATAACGTTTTTTCTGTCACTTTAATATCAAATCGGTCGGTGACGCAGAGATCAGGGAACATACGTGACAGCGGCACAGCAACACCGAACACGGAGCAGTCTGCTTTATCCACCAACACAAGAACACCAGTCCAGAACCGACAGCAGAAGGACCCGCTCTGAATCACTCCGTGTTGCTGCGGCTCAGAGACACAGACAGGGATTTATGTTTTTCAAAAATAATCGCGTTACAATCATGTCAGGTTTTTGGTGTATTTAATTAAGTCTTGGATTGCAGAGTATGAATGTCCTCTAGCAATTTTCAGATGATATATACGTGTGTAAAGTTTGTGAAGGCAGGAGGAAAAAAGCTTCCGCGATCACCGTCTCCTCTCCGTTCCTCCAAGCCCCGCCCCCTCCCTGAAAATAATGAGTGACATGCTTATAGTGACCCGATAGAAACTTTATTATTCACTTAATCACTGAGATATAATGAAGCTAATTTTATCTTTCATTCATTGGATTTATGTAACAGTAAAACAGAGAATGTAAGTGTGCACCCACATGCAGTATTTTAGTTTGTATATGCTGTTGTAAATACTCCTGTTGTCTGCTGTGTTCAGACTCACGTCCTGTGTGTGATGCCTCATTCAGGACATTCAGTGTCCTTTCTTAACAGAAGGCCGTGGCTAGAAGCTGCAGCTAGACTGCAGAAGCATTAGCTTTTTGTTTTTGAGGATGGAACAACTTCACACACGGAGGCTAGACCTATACAATTCATTTATTTTGGTTTATAAATTAATGTCAAGACATTTATGTTATTGATTTCTGAAGCACTTTCTAAATAATAAAAAGAGAGTTCATATGTATTGACTGCATGTATGCATTGATGAAAAATAAGCCATGTGCAGTAATATAGAAAATTGAGGATGCAACGCATTGGTATGAATCGAGATGCACCGGGATGCACCGGGATATCGAACCGAATCGAATCGTTGACAGGATAATCGTAATCGAATCGAATCGTGAGACCAGTGAAGATGCACAGCCCTAGACCACACCCACCTTTTCTTTTGAAAAACTGGGTGACATAGTAGGCTTGTTTGAGACACATTGCGGCTCGCCTCGAAAGTAGACGAGAGTAGCCGATCACAGCCGGGGGAGGTGTCAAAATGCTCGTCTTAAGTCGGACAGCTCGGACTCGGAGTCGGCTTGACTGGCTGGGTTTGCAATGGCGGAAATTGCGTTGGCGTTTTTCGTTGCAGATGAAGTGGATGCAATAGAAATCCCACATGTATTGTATGGAGAATGACATGATCTAAAGGGACTGTGATTGAGAGAAAATTAAATATTTGTTTAGAATAAACATGAATATGTCATTTGTTTGATTTGCATTAAAAGACAATACCATTTTTGATTTAAATGATAGATTACCTTGTGCATTTATTGCAGCCCTTGCTTGCTGCATAAGTGCAGCTGCTAAACTGTTATCTGAAAAATAATGTACATAATGTACATTTAAAATCGTATCCAGATTGTTGGAATGCAATTTAGTTGTTTACTCACCATTTTGTAGTCTTTGGGAAATGTCTTGTGAGACTCTTACAGTGATGTCTCCCTGTCCATCACGCAGTGTAAGCATCACAAATTCCATTTTACCCACTGTAGACAAAGGTGATCTCCATTGCTTTATATAGGTTTGTTAATTCAGTCATGATGAGGAACCACACCAGTGACTGGGTTCCATCATTAGAAATGCTCCTCCCTCTTAATGTTTGCAAAACTGATAGGTGGACAGGCTACAAATGATCAGTCCCTTCAGATCCGCACACATGAAGCTTCATGAGCATGAACTGAACAGACCTGCTGCTGTGTTAATTCTTTAGCTGCCACTTTAAGCTTTATGATGTGTACAACATGGATGTAATTTGATTTAATCTTGCCATTTTAAATGATGTATTCAATAAATAAGGTTAAACCAAATCATTACATTACAACATATTTTATTTTAATGATTTGGTTTAACTTAAAGAGAAACTTTATTGTTATTGCACATATTACAGGTACTGAGACAACGAAATGCAGTTTAGCTTCTAACCAGGTGCAACAAGCAGCGAAGTGGAAAGTAATGTACACAATCTACAGAATAACATATAGAATGAATTGAATGATGAATAAACAGTGGGTATGAATACACTAGATATCAGCCTGTGAGCAGTATGAACAGTGTGTATTAATATGCTAAGATATATAAAGTATGAAAACGGTAAGCAGTATAGTATAAACTATATAGATATTAATTTCATGATGATAAACATTGTGGAACAATGATGAAAAATGGGAATGGATGTGGCGACGTAAAACTGACACAAAATAACAACAAACTTTTGCCAGCCAATTGGAGAGCTTCATCAGCAGCACGTGGTAAAAACCACCAATGAGCGCTCAGCTCGAGATACCAGCGAGCCGTTTCCCATCAAGCATTTCGCTTCCGCAGCTCGTGGAGAGCAACTGTGCCAACTCGCCTCGCCTCGCTCTCAAGGCTGCGGGCGTCTTTGTCGCGCGAGATTTCAAAGTCTCATGTGGGCGAGCCTCCAGAGCAAGTCGGACAAAATGACTAACCATCATGCAACGCACTAGCAAGACGTTGATCGCAACTGCGCAGATCTGCGCAGGTTTTGCTTGTCTCAAACAAGCCTACTGTCGCCCTTTAGTCCCTCTCTTGTCTTTCTCTCCTTTCTTTTCTTTCTTGAAAGCCTGACTTTGTTAGTCGTTGAGACATTGTACACACGTAAGTGTACTAGCATCCCTCCTCACATGCTCTCACTCTCTGCTAGAAAGGGCCGGTGCCGCACAGCGTTTGTAGGCAGGACCAAACCATTACATGTAAATAGATGGGGGTGTTCGATGCTTTGGATAATTAACTTTTGGAAGAAAATAAGTTAAAATAATCGTAAGTTTAGTGAGTACATCATCAATATGACATTATATTAATGTTAATTATTGATGATTGATGAAAGGTTACTTACATCTTTTTTCTTAATGTTCTAAAAATGTTTGTGGCCCCTGTCAGTCATGGGCCCTTAGAATTGTCCTAACTGTTCACCCCCTTACGGCGCCCCTGGTCACAGCACATTATTTTGATCCACAGTGTGAACTTCAGTCTCATGCTTTGACAGTCATGAAAACAGAGGAGCGGCATTTCGCTGACAACTGCGCCGACACACACACACACACACACACACACACACACACACACACACACACACACACACACTGTATTGTATTGTATGAGAGAGGTTCCAGGTTGAATTGAGGCGAATATTTGTAATGTTCAGAGGTTGTTGTGATATTCATGAGAATATTTGTCATTGTTCAAATGATAATAAACAAACATTTGCATAAAGCAGGGATGGGCAAATGGCGGACCGCGGGCCTCCGCCATTTGCGGACCTCGGATCAATTTACAAAACAAGGTAATTAAAAAAAATATATATTTTTTTTTAACTTATAGTACTGATACGTGATTTTGTTCGGCAGCCAAATACCGCAAAATAATCTGTGACGTGTTTGTTTCCCGGGGGAAACTCACAAGAAACACCGGCTGTTGTTATGCCTGCTGTGACATTAAATTACTCCATTCTCCGCTTGTAATTATGCCGTTACAAGCTTCAAAGTTGTATTTATCATGAATTTGAATTTGGCAAAACGAGTTTAATATTCTAAAAGTCAAGACTGTATTTATTTGAAATCAGATGAAAACAAACTATAGGTTACTTACGTAACCCCAGGTCTCAGAGTAACATGAAGTGAGATGTCTCACTATGGGATGCGCCTCATCGCGGAGCAAACAGAAGCATCAATCTCATTACGCCAATCCTGATTGGCTGGTGATCTTGACATCAGCGTCAGGGGAAATCACCCCCTATAAGTAGCTTGCGCCACAACGCATGCGTCATTCAAAATAAGCACCTCTTCTCGCTTAACCATAGCAAGGAGGGCCGTCTGGTGAGACATCTCACTTCATGTTACTCTGAGGCCTGGGGTTACGTAAGTAACCTATAGTTCTCATTCATAACACTCCGTTCGATGTCTCACTATGGGATATTGTAGCTCCCGTATTGCCAGACGAGCTTATCTCGAAAATCACAGATCAACCAGAATATAACAGGTAGAGCCCTGACTCAACAAGGTGCCCAGCACTGCTCGGGCCACGCTTGGAGCGGAGACCAGCTCGCTGCTGCACAGATGTCTTGGATGGAAACACCCTTGAACAAAGCCCAGGATGTAGCCAGGCCCCGGGTCGAGTGAGCCCGCAGACCTGAAGGTGCTTGCAAATTCTGACTCGTATAGGCCAAAGCAATTTCCTCCACAATCCAGTGTGAGAGCCGTTGCTTAGTAACAGGCTTGCCCTTGTGAGGGTTAGCCCAGGACACGAAGAGTTGGTCATTAAGACCAAGCTCCTTTGATCTGTCCATATATGTGTGTAAAGCCCGGACTGGACACAACAGATCCTGCTGCTGCTCCCCGGAGGAAACCAGCGGCGGAGGAAATGCCTCAATGTCAATTGGGGTACACAAAACCAACCACCTTTGGTGTAAAGGCAGGGTTGGGCTTCAACAACACTCTCGTTTGCCCTGGGGCAAACTGAGTGCATGAGGGATGTACAGACAGTGCATGAATATCGCTGACTCGCTTGGCCAGGGCCAGTAACAGCACTGTCTTGAGTGACAGATGTTTCATGTCAGCTCCTTCAAGGGGTTCAAATGGGGTCATTCTGAGCCCATTCAAAACCACTGCCAGGTCCCATAAGGGCACCAGTGACCTGGAGACAGGGAGGAGCCTGCGAGCTCCCTTCATAAAACGGCAAACCAAAGGGTGTTGGCTAGCCGTCTTACCCTCAAAGCCCACATGGCATGCAGCAATAGCAGCCAGGTACACCTTGATCGTGGAGAAAGCTCTGTGTTTATCGATCAAGTCCTGTAGGAATGATAAAATCACCCCGACAGGACATTGAAAAGAGATGTGCCCTTCTTGAAGGCACCACTCTTCAAACACCCTCCACTTACAGTCGTAAAGAGACCTGGTGGAGGAAGCTCTCGCACTCTGAATAGTGTTTATCACCTTCTGAGGGAGTCCCACTGTATTCAGATTGTACCACTCACGGCTCAGGCCTATAGTGCCCCGCGCTCTGGGCGTGGGTGAAGGATCGCCCCCCCACCGCCTGAGACAATATGTCCCTGCGTGGTGGGGGCTGCCATGGCTGCCCGCACACCAGCTGATATATCTCCGCCAGCCCGTACGTTGCGGGCTAGGGCGGAAACATCAGAGTAAGTGTGTGGCGTTGCTCCTTCACGCTGGCCAAAGTTGGGGGTATCAGAGCCAGGGGTGGAAACGCGTACAGAGGACCCGGAGGTCAATCGTGTACGAGTGCGTCCCCGCCTAACAGTGCGTTTAAATCGTGCATTAAAGAGAACAGCTGTCATTGAGCATTTTTTCTTTATGCGAACAGATTTAACGCACCCACAGCGGACTCACGATCCTTGGATGTGGAGTCCAGTCTGCATAGAGTGGTGCACCTATGGACAGTAGTTCTGTCCCGAGGTGCGTCACTCCCGGTACCAGTCGCTCTCAGAGAGAGGAGACGTCTGCCGCTCCAAGGGATCAGTTTGTGTGCCAGTGAGTGTGACTGGACACAACGCAACCTCCCTTGGCGGTTCATACACAATATCGTGTTGTCTGTCCTCACGAGGACATGGTGTCCTCTGAGAGAAGGCAGGAAGCGTTTTAGAGTGGGGAACACCGCTAAAAGCTCCGGGTAATTTACGTGCGCCCGCTGGAAGTCTCTGCTCTAGAGACCTCTCACCGGGCGACTTTCGTAAATACCCTATCAGCCTGTCTGACATGCGTCCGTGGTGACCACCTTCCGTGAAAGGACAGCACCCGTAGGCGCGTCCCGCACTAGAAAAGTCGGGTGTAGTGCCACTACGCATTACATAATAACCAATACTCTCCGCACGCCGTGGCGCGCGGGGTTGAGTTTTATTATGAGACCCATGTTGAGCGGGTGCTTTACGAGGACATTTGTCTGCGTAATATGACTCTGCTCGGCGGGCATTATAGATAAAACCCTTCTTTCTAGGAGAGAGAGAACCTCTCTCTCCAGAATATGGGTTGACTCTCTCTGGGCTTGTGAAAACAGATAAAGTGTAACTGTTTTGAGAAGCCCAGGCAGATGTCGTGAGTATCTCCTGCTGTATGCTCCTTAGAGCCAGCTGAGATGTCACGCTTACGGCTCCAGCCGGCACTGCGCCTGCGCGTTCCGGTGGTGCCTTTACAGCTCCAGCCGGCACTGTGCATGCGTGTGACGGTGGTGCCTTCACAGCCCCAGCCGGCACTGCGCATGCACGTGACGGTGGTGCCCTTAAAGCCCCAGCCGGTACTGCGCGTGGCGGTGGTGCCTTCACAGACCCGCCAATAATCCGCCTTTTGAGAGATGCCGTAGCTGCTCTCAGAAGGGGAACAATTGACAGGCTGTTTATTGGCTTCATTGATTTTCTTTTCATTTTTTTGAGCTGCGCCCTCGGCCTGAAGCCTGGATGCGTCAGCGGCAAATGTTTTATGACAGAGGAATCAATCAATGTGTGACATGTGTTTGTGCGGACTTGAGGATGGTGTTTAGGCATCTCTCGAGGCGGCGGGAACACATTTCACGGAGGGGAGAAGGAGGGGCTGTCACGCCGCTTGCTTCTTCTTCCTCGACTGCTTGGCCGAAATTCTGGGTTGGCTGAGCCTGAGCTGCAGCCTGAGCTGCAGCCGGAACCGGAGATTTTCTCGGCCAACTTGCCCTTGTCTCCAGGGCTGGGACTCGGGGTGGGCTGCGACCTCTGCTTGTCCGGTGCTTTAAACTGAGCAGAGTTCGAGACAGCTTGGGTGAAGGACTGCTGCTGCGAAGGCAGCGGCTGGACCCTTCCAAATGTCCGTGACCGCTGCCATCTCGTCCAGAGTGGCTGCTCCCAGGCTACCCGACAGGTCCTCGCAGAGCTCCGCTTGGTAGGCGGTTAGCAGCGAGGACACGTGCAGGGCCCTGGCGGACAGCGCTGCCGCTTTGTAGGACTTTTCAGTCATTGTAGACTGAAAGCGGTCCGCCTTTGCTGGCAGAGTGGGGTTCCTGCTCGGTGAGGGGCCCACCTTCGCATACCGCATACCGCATACCGATCCTCTCCATTCCATCGCAGTCCAGGGAGGAGGTCTCCTTGGCCATTTCAGGCCACGGAACATTGAGTCTGACCGCAACGCGTTTGCACACGGCCTGCAGGTCCATGCTCAGACTGGGCGAAGCTGGTGTGCTGTCGCCCGGGAGAGCAGCCCTCGCTCCAGGCTTTGCAGCCTGGGCCGATGACATGAAGGTGTCCTCTTCTTGTTCATCTGACTCGGACAGGAGGAACGCCAGGGCGTCCTCCTCATCCTCATAATCCAACTCGAGGACATCCTCCGCGGGTGAGACCATGGTGAGGTCTAACCGGGAGCCCCAGCTTGGTAAAGCGCGGGAATCCGTTCCCGCGTGTCTTGTCGTCACCGGATAATGAGCCCCAGACCGACACGGAGAGGGGTTCGCTCTCTGTGGCGGACACCCCTGTGTCCTGACTGCCGGCCGGCGGGTCCATGGACATGGGGGGGTCCTGTTCCGACAGGCTAGCTTGTCTCGCTAGCCGTCGGCGGAGGCTCTTGACTGTGAAGCAGTCACAATGTCCGCATGAGCCGGGGTTGTCGATAGCGCCTCTGGCGTGTTCCAGCCCGAGGCAGGACGAACAGACCTGGTGTGTGTCTGTGCCCGAGATCTTCAACCCGTAGCCGCAGAGTTGAGCCACCGAGTCCCTGACTCCTCTGGTGTGAGGGAGAGGGGCGTCCATCTTTGTCGACTCGTGGCGTGGAGAGGGCCCGCTCTCGACAGGTGGGACGGGAAAAAAGGTATTACCACCTTGTCCTTAATCCGGAGAAAAAGGACGGTGTGGGTCTTTTATTCCCGGAGAATACTGACTGGTGTGGCAGTATGCTCCTTTTTTTAATCCTTTTCCACTCCGTGGGGAAGAGAAAAGAAAAACTTCCTCGCTACCGTGGTGTCGGTAGAGAGGGAGCGAGCTAGCAACAGGTGTGCTGCTAGCTTGAAAAAATCTACCTACCTTACTTTCTCGTAGAGAAGGGCGAGGTCGATTTTTAAGTACTAACGGCGTTAGTACTACCGTCTTCCTGCGAAGCAGAAGGAGTAGCCGGCTAGCGCCCGTCGACCGAAATGGTATTTTGGGTTCAGTCTGTGGACAGTGAAGCTTGTCCGGCTACTGTGACATGTACACCACCCTAAATTGATCATGTTGTTGATAGTGCTATAGATGCGCTGCGAATAAAATTAGACTCTGTTGCTCCTTTGAAAAATAAAAAAATAAAACAACATAGATTAGCTCCATGGCATAATGCCGAAACCCGCAAAATAAAGCAAAAGTCTAGACAACTTGAAAGGATATGGCGTTCCACTAAACTTGAAGAATCTCATTTAATTTGGCATATTACTCTCAATGAATATAAGAAAGCACTGCGCAAAGCGAGAGCAGCCTACTACTCTTCATTAATAGATGAGAATAAGAATAATGCAAGATTTCTTTTCAGCACTGTAGCCAGGCTGACAGAGAGCCACAGCTCCACTGAGCCTTCTATTCCCATAGCACTCAGTAGTAATGATTTTATGTGCTTTTTTAACGATAAAATTATTACTCTTAGAAACAAAATTAATGACCTCTTGCCTTTGACCAGTATAGTGCTATCAACATCTCCCGGAAACGTAAGTTCTAATATTACACTAGATAGTAAACTAGAATGCTTTTCAGCCATTAACCTTGAACAATTACATTCAATGATTCTCTCTTCTAAACCATCAACGTGCATGTTAGACCCAATTCCAACTAAGCTGTTGAAGGAAGTTTTTCCATTAATTAGCACTTCTTTATTAAATATTATGAATATGTCTTTATTATCAGGCTATGTTCCACAATCATTCAAAGTAGCAGTGATAAAACCGCTTCTGAAAAAGCACAACCTCGATCCAGAGGTTTTAGCCAACTATAGACCTATTTCTAATCTTCCGTTCCTCTCAAAGATTCTTGAGAAAGCAGTCGCAAAACAGCTGTGTGATTACTTAAAAAACAATGATTTATTTGAAGATTTTCAGTCTGGCTTTAGAACACATCATAGCACAAAGACAGCTCTGGTTAAAGTCACAAATGATATTCTAATAGCCTCAGACAAGGGACTTGTCTCTATTCTTGTTTTGCTCGATCTCAGTGCTGCATTTGATACTATCGACCATGATATCCTATTGCAAAGACTAGAGCACTTAGTTGGCATACAGGGAACTGCTTTAGGCTGGTTTAGGTCCTATCTATCTGAACGCTCTCAGTTTGTACGTGTTAACGATGAATCTTCCACGCAAACCAAAGTTAGCCATGGAGTGCCACAGGGCTCAGTGCTCGGACCTATTTTGTTCACATTATATATGCTTCCGTTAGGCAATATTATAAGGAATCATTCTGTAAACTTTCATTGTTATGCGGATGATACTCAACTATATTTATCAATCAAGCCTGATGAAATTAATCATCTAAATAAAATTCAAGACTGCCTTAAGGACTTAAAAACGTGGATGACCTTAAACTTTTTGATGTTAAACACGACCAAAACTGAAGTTATTGTACTTGGCCCGAAGAATCTACGGAACAAATTATCTAAAGATATACTAACTATGGATGGCATTCATTTGGCCTCCAGTGAGACTATAAGGAATCTTGGTGTTATATTTGATCAGGATTTATCCTTTATCGCCCACATAAAATCAATTTCAAGGACCGCCTACTTCCATCTACGTAACATTGCAAAAATCAGGCATATCTTGCCTCAAAACGATGCAGAGAAACTAGTCCATGCATTTGTTACTTCTAGGCTGGATTATTGTAACTCCTTATTATCAGGGAGTACCAAGAAGTCAGTCAAGTCGCTTCAGCTGATTCAAAATGCTGCGGCTCATGTACTAACCAGAGTTAGAAAAAGGGACCACATTACTCCTGTTCTGGCTGCCTTACACTGGCTCCCTATAGAACACAGGATAGAATTTAAAATTGTTCTTCTCGCCTACAAAGCCCTTAATGGGCAGGCGCCATCTTACCTTAAAGAACTCATTATACCCTACTGTCCTACTAGGGCATTGCGTTCCAAGAATGCAGGGTTGTTGGTTGTTCCTAGAATCTCTAAAAGTACAATGGGAGCCAGAGCCTTTTCTTATCAAGCTCCACATTTGTGGAATCAGCTTCCAGTTTGTGTTCGGGCGGCAGACACCCTATCCGTTTTTAAGAGTGCGCTTAAGACCTTCCTTTTTGATAAAGCTTATAGTTAGGGCTGATTAGATTCAGCCCCTAGTTTTGCTGATATAGGCTTAGTTTGTCGGGGGACATCTTACTTCTTCCTTCTCTCTGTCTATACCCGTGTACTCTCATGTTCCCATTAACCCAGCTTCCCCAAATGTCTTTCTTTTTGGTGTCTATATACGCTGGGATCCGGAGTTATGGATGATCCTGCGGTCCTGTGTCCTGGATCGCGAGCCCTGGATCTTGAGTCGTGGCTGTGGTCCTGGATCATCGGTCCTGGATGGATATCCTCGTGGATTCATATTCCTATTATACACACATGCATTTCCAAACATTTGGACTACCTATGTTGCAAATGTATTATCTTTTCAATTTACACACGGCATCTATTGCGTCCGTCCTGGGAGAGGGATCCCTCCTCTGTTGCTCTCCCTGAGGTTTCTCCCAGTCCACACCTGACGTTGCAGGGTATACATTTTACACAGACATATTTGAGCAAGGGCCTGGGATTTAGATACCTGCGTGCAGGAGAATGAAGCCCGTTACATTTCGATGCAGCGTGAGGCGAGACATTGTTCCCTGTGGGCAGGGCCCGCGGACTAGGACGGGAATGCAGTTTGAAATCCGGTACCATAATGAGACATGTATACGTGTAAATGTGTTATGAACCACCACCAGTTATATGCATAAATACCATAGTTAGGGTCCGAGAGATCTTTGGGAAGCCAGTACGGTGCTGATGTCCGGGCGCATGTAGGTTGTGAAGGCGGAGGAGGACCACCGTCCTAGTTGTTGTAGGGATGAGGTGGAGAGACCTTGATTAGCAGCAGAGGTGGCTGCACCTATCCTGAAGGAATGTCCCGAGTATGATGTAGGTGATAGGCCGGACTTAATGAGTACTTGCTTGAGGTAGAAATTGAACAGGCGCAGCGCTAAGGGAGCATTTCCTTTGATGAGAAAAAGTGGTGAGGACGGATCGGTGGGGGGTCTGCAGCGCAGGAATTTAATCATGGAATTAAAAGGGCAGAACGGGGAATCGATATGAGCTGTGATAACTGAGCAGGCTCCTCTGCATTTGGAGTGTTTGAGGCTGAGACGAAAGTGGTTGGCGTTGAAGACTAGTTCGGAGAGGCAGACGTCTTGACTGGGGTCGAACGTGAGGGAAGCTGTGGTGAATTTGCCAGGTCGGAGGAATGCATAGAAGGCTAATAGAAATACGGCATTGAGCAGTGCGTCGATATAGGGGGAGAATAATCCTTTCCTGAGTGTGGACAGCATGAGGCGCAGGACGGGGAGCGTGATGGGGAGCCTCGGGTCTGCAGCAGGGGGAAACGTCTTATACAGCCCTTTAAGAATAAGTTTAACTGTAGGGTTTGAGAATAGGCTGGGAAAGCTAGGATCGGAGCAGCGAACGTTAAATTGAATGCCTGCTAAGAGGCTCCGGATATACTGGGGTTTGAGGTGTCGATCAGTGGTGCAGTAGCCCATGAAGGCGCACACGGTGGAGATGAGGACAGGTTTGAGTGAGACATCTACTGAGCAGCAGAAAAAAGTGAACGTTCTCCATGCGAAATCGTAGGATTTGAGGGTGGAAGCGGCTAAGCCCTTTCTCATAAATAATCTGCCAGACTCGAGGTGCTGAGCTAGGGGACTCTCGATTGGTGCAGAGAGAGGAGATGAAGTGGAGGGATTCCGACTGGTTGCGAGCTGGCTTCCGGGCAGAGGTTCCGGAATGTCTGGAAATGAAAGCGAGAGAGGGAGTTAGCAACAACATTGAGGTGACCGGGAATGTGGCGAGCTGTGATAATGAAGTTGTGGATTATGGAGGACCGCGTAATGCTTCTCATGAATGGCATGATGTCGCTGCACTGGGAGCGCGCCTTGTTGATGATTTCAACCACTGATTGGTTGTCGCACAGCACCGAGATGCGTTTGTGGAACCACAGGTGACCCCATACGTGGCATGCAACGGCGATCGGAAAGACCTTGTGCAGAGCGGAGGATGAAGCATGATTAGGGAATGACGGGGGCCATGACCCTGCGAACCACTCTCCCTGAAAGAAACCCCCAAAACCCACGGATGGGGCGGCATCCGGGAAAAACCGCTGTTTCGAGAGAGCACGACCCTTCCTAGTGCCGCCATGGCAAACGAAGAGCTGCTCTGACTGTCGTATACAGGCCGTAGCATCAATATACGCCCTCAGGGCACGCACAGGGCACAGCAACTCAGGTGTGCCGTTCTCCTGTGGAATGTTAAAGCGTGCCAGCTGGATAGGCCGATTGGAGTGGGCTAGTGGAAGCACCTTGGGCAAGAACGCCACATTCGGCCAGAGGGTGACACCCGAGCCATCGGAGTTCCACCTCAGGCATGTACTGCTTACGGAGAGGGCATGAAGCTCTCCGACTCGCTTCCCTGAAGTTATGGCAAGCAGAAATACTGCCTTCAGGGACAGCCATTTAAGCCCGACCTGGGCCAGGGGTTCGAAGGGAGGAGATGATAGGGCATCCAACACTAGGGGCAGGTCCCAAGCCGGGGCCCTTGGGGTGCTCGGGGGGCGCTGCCGTAGAGCCCCTCTTAGAAAGAGGGACACCAACCTGTGGCGCCCCACTGTGGCGCCATCGACTCCGACATGTCGGGCAGAGATAGCAGCCATATACACCTTCAAAGTGGAGTGAGAACGTCCACTATCCAGAAGGGACTGCAGAAACTCTAAAATGGTGGCCACGGAGCAATGTCCCGGATTCTCAGCCTTACTCACACACCAGTGGGAGAAGAGCCTCCATTTGCACTCATACTGTGCCCGAGTGGATGGAGCTCTGGCATTCAGGATAGTTTCCCTGACCGATGCCGTGACACCGCTCAACAGTGGGTTGGGCCCTGCAGAGGCCAAACCCAGAGCTGAAGGCGGCGAGGGTCGGGATGCCGAATCTGACCCTTGAGCTGTGACAGAAGGTCCTTCCTGTCGGGGAGACGCCACGGTGGGCTGCAGCAGAGACTGCGTGGGAACCAGACTCTCCCCGGCCAGCGGGGGGCGACTAGAAGGAGGCTGTGCCCCTGAGTAAGGACCCTCTGAAGCGTCTGAAGTATCAGAGGCAACGGCGGGAAGGCATACAGGAGAGTGTCCGGCCAGTCGTGCGCCAGGGCATCCTGACCCAATGGGCTGGTCACCTCCGTCCAGGAGAACCAGAGGGGGCAGTGCCTCGACTCTTCCGAGGCAAAGAGGTCCACCTCGGCCCTGCCGAAGAGGCTCCAAATTATCTCCACCACCTCCGGGTGAAGCCTCCACTCCCCCGGTGGAGGCTTGCGCCGTGAGAGGAAATCTGCGACCTGATTCAGGTCCCCTGGCAGAAAAACTGCCCGCAGACTGGTGAGGCGGGGGAGCGCCCAAGGCAAGAGGCTCTGCGAAACGCGGAGCAGCTGTGCGGACCTGGCGCCCCCCTGGTGGTTGATTTGGGCAACTGCGGACATGTTGTCCGAACGAATGAGCACATGCCTGCCCGCCAGTTGGGGTAAAAAGTGCATGAGTGCGAGCAACACCGCCCGAAGCTCCAGCACATTGATATGGCGTGCACCTTCCTGGGCAGACCACTGACCCTGCACGGTCCTGCCCTGCCACACCGCACCCCACCCCGAGAGACACGCATCCACAGTGACAGTCTCCCGGCGGGATGGGATGGTGCCCATGGGCACACCCATCAGAAGATAGGCCCTGTCCCTCCAGCGGGACATAGAGTGGAGGCACCGCTGAGACACCCTGACTCTCTTGTGCCTGTGCCGCTTGGCGTCCAAGTGACAGCTGTTCAGCCACATCTGCATGGGGCGCAGCACAACGGCTGAGGCAGCTGTCAGTCTGCCTAAGAGCCGGTGGAACTGTATGTAAGGCACCCTCTTGCCCAGTCTGAAGATGCGAAGATTGACACCTCGTCCAGACGACGAGGTGTCAAGTAGGCCCTCATGGTGACCGAATCTAGGACCATCCCCAGATAAGTGACCTGCTGGGAAGGGTCCAGGCAACTCTTCCCGGTGTTCACTGTCAGGCCCAACCGGGCTACGTGGGATGAGAGGCGCGCCGTATCCTGGGCCCCTTGGGCCCGGGACGGCGCGCAAACCAGCCAGTCGTCCAGGTATGGCAGGACCTTCATGCCCTGTGCCTGCAGGGGAGCGAGCGCTGCCGCAACAACCCTGGTGAACACCCTTGGGGAGAGGGAGAGACCAAAGGGAAGCACCCGGAACTGATAATGTCGGTCCTGAAAGGCGAACCTCAAGAACTTCCGGTGATGGGATGGCACATGGAAGTAGGCGTCCCTCAAGTCCACGGTTGTGAACCACTCCCCCTGTGTGACAACACGAAGGGTGTCTGCTGTGGTTAGCATATGTAAGGCAAATGTCAGCCTTATGAACGGAGGTACCGTGGGACTTGCCCTTCCCATGTACGGGAGTCCGCTCAATGGAAATGCGATGTCAAGTTCCGATGTCAAGTTCCTGTCAGCGGCTAGACATATGTTACCAGTGTTTACCAGTGTTGCCAGGGGCATGATAACATCCTCCACTGGAGGTTGGGTGCTGCTGCTGTGAATAAGGCCGACTATGGGTGCCGATGGGCGGACGGTAAAGCACCGCAAAGTAGACCCCCTTTAAGTGTAGCCAGGGGCACGAGCAAAATCCTCCATGGAGGTTGGGTGCTGCTGCTGTGAATAAGGCCGACTATGGGTGCCGATGGGCGGACGGTAAAGCACCGCAAAGTAGACCCCCTTTAAGTGTAGCCAGGGGCACGAGCAAAATCCTCCATGGAGGTTGGGTGCTGCTGCTGTGAATAAGGCCGACTATGGGTGCCGATGGGCGGACGGTAAAGCACCGCAAAGTAGACCCCCTTTAAGTGTAGCCAGGGGCACGAGCAAAATCCTCCATGGAGGTTGGGTGCTGCTGCTGTGAATAAGGCCGACTATGGGTGCCGATGGGCGGACGGTAAAGCACCGCAAAGTAGACCCCCTTTAAGTGTAGCCAGGGGCACGAGCAAAATCCTCCATGGAGGTTGGGTGCTGCTGCTGTGAATAAGGCCGACTATGGGTGCCGATGGGCGGACGGTAAAGCACCGCAAAGTAGACCCCCTTTAAGTGTAGCCAGGGTCACCCTGCAGGCGTCGTCAAATGTGATTGAAATGGACAGATTCCTGTACATTTCAATCACTTTTAATGGGAGTCGTCAGTATATGGAGCTTAACCCATAATTCCCGGACGTTCCAGGCCGAATTTGGAAGCTCATATGCGGCCTGCCATGCGCCTCCACCCGTGGAAAGCAAAAAAAAGTAAAGAAAACGGTCAATTATATGTTAAAATAATCAAAAATGAAGTTTTTGAAAATTCTTGAAAAACGGCTAAGTGCCAACGGGGGAGGGGGTCAAGTCTTCGGCGCTTCGGAACGAAGCCCCGGAGACTTTTGCACTCCCCCGTTGCAATTTACAACGGAGAGGGGAAACGAGAGCTCCCCTCCTCCGTCCAAAAAATTCATTCATCTTTTCCAAGCTACCATCTGCACGAAATCGGAAACCCGGTTTTTGAGAGCACTTAGAAAAAAACGAGCTATTTTCACATGATGGGGAAATCATGGAGGAATGTATCCGCCTCATGAGCACTTTGGATCGGATGAAATTGTTGCCTGGAGGACCCCCAATCATGGTTCTCACAAAACTTTAAGTTTTCAAACTGGTGTCTGGAGGAATGCAAGGGGAGTTGTCAGGGGACTCTACCCGCCTCAAGAGGCACTATTTTGGGATACATTTTATCCATTTTCACCCCTTTTTATGGTTCTTCCAAAAAGTTAACTTAGACTTTTTCCGACTCTGGAGAAAGGTAGGGGGAGTTGTCAGGGGACTCTACCTGCCTTTTGGAACACTATTTTCGGATACAGTTTATCCATTTTCACCCTTTTCTCTGGTTCTTCCAAAAGTTGACTTGTACTTTTTCCCACCCTGGAGAAAGGTATGGGGAGTTGTCAGGGGACTCTACCTGCCTTTTGGAACACTATTTTCGGATACAATTTATCCATTTTCACCCTTTTCTCTGGTTCTTCCAAAAGTTGACTTGTACTTTTTCCCACCCTGGAGAAAGGTATGGGGAGTTGTCAGGGGACTCTACCCGCCTTATGGAACACTATTTTGGGGTACTTTTTTCCCATTTCACCCCTTTATTCTGGTTCTCTGGTTGTGGCGGCCTCGCCCTGGCCGTCCACCCTCTGGGTACCTGACTCCCCTGCCTCCTCCGGGGGGCAGTTGAGCGGGGTTCAATGCCTCCCCGGAGGATACTGTTATCCCGGCAACCCGCCAGCAGATGAAAAGACCCACCCCTCCGCCTCTCCACCTCTTCTGAGGGACGAGGGAACCGCGCGGGGGTCTGCTGGAGGCTACTGCCGGGTGCTCCGTCCTGCGCCTCACCGGGACCCTGACTCCAGCGCGGTGTGGCGGCCTCGCCCTGGCCGTCCACCCTCTGGGTACCTGACTCCCCTGCCTCCTCCGGGGGGCAGTTGAGCGGGGTTCAATGCCTCCCCGGAGGATACTGTTATCCCGGCAACCCGCCAGCAGATGAAAAGACCCACCCCTCCGCCTCTCCACCTCTTCTGAGGGACAAGGGAACCGCGCGGGGGTCTGCTGGAGGCTACTGCCGGGTGCTCCGTCCTGCGCCTCACCGGGACCCTGACTCCAGCGCGGTGTGGCGGCCTCGCCCTGGCCGTCCACCCTCTGGGTACCTGACTCCCCTGCCTCCTCCGGGGGGCAGTTGAGCGGGGTTCAATGCCTCCCCGGAGGATACTGTTATCCCGGCAACCCGCCAGCAGATGAAAAGACCCACTCCTCCGCCTCTCCACCTCTTCTGAGGGATGAGGGAACCGCGCGGGGGTCTGCTGGAGGCTACTGCCGGGTGCTCCGTCCTGCGCCTCACCGGGACCCTGACTCCAGCGCGGTGTGGCGGCCTCGCCCTGGCCGTCCACCCTCTGGGTACCTGACTCCCCTGCCTCCTCCGGGGGGCAGTTGAGAGGGGTTCAATGCCTCCCCGGAGGATACTGTTATCCCGGCAACCCGCCAGCAGATGAAAAGACCCACCCCTCCGCCTCTCCACCTCTTCTGAGGGACGAGGGAACCGCGCGGGGGTCTGCTGGAGGCTACTGCCGGGTGCTCCGTCCTGCGCCTCACCGGGACCCTGACTCCAGCGCGGTGTGGCGGCCTCGCCCTGGCCGTCCACCGTGCGCCCTCTGGGTCGTACCCGAAACTGTCGGGTATCCTTTGGGAGAATCAGACTCTGGAGGAACGTGAGGGGAGATTACAGGGATCTCTGCCCGCCTAACGAGTGCCTAAATGGGACACCGCACCATGATGCAAATGAAAACAAACACTGATTTGAAAATAAGCTGAGTGCGTCTTTCGTGAGTCTTTTCACGCTTCCTTCTTTTTTACCCACGATTCTGGTGACATTTCCCAGTACCGAAATGCTCAAGAATACAGGTCGGATGGCGGTCCGTTGTCCGATCTGCAATAGCTCCTACCGTGCCATGAGCAAGCACCTACAGAGGAACCATGGTGTGCGTAACTTGGATGAAAGAAAAATTCTGCTGTTGTTGGCCAACGGACGGACCAACATTAGGCTCCATCCCTGTACCATTCTGGGATGCGAGTACCACGGCACAAGGCTGGATCGCCACTTGGCCAGAGACCATGTTGAGCTGGCCCGGGAGGAACTACATGTGGTTCAAAATCAAATGAAAATGACAGTGGCCAAGAAGGAGCTTTATGAACTCCGAATGACAAACCCCACCATAGAAATGATTACCGCTTGGGCTGTTGACACGGTGGCAGACGACGATATACTGTCACAACCTCCACCCTTGTCCCCGGTGAATGAATGTGACAACCCGGACTGCAAAGAATGGAGGCTGGAGGCTAACGCAGTGAGGGCTCAGCGGGACATATATGCTGCTGAGGTGAAATCCCTGCGCTGCAAGTTGCAGCAGAGGATAAAGGACAAGCGACAGAGGATGGATCAGCGGGCCGGGGACATGCCCGCGTTCGATGGGGAGGAACGAGAGCGGGTCATTCTGAAGAAACGACCCCGACCAGAGTCGACACCAACGAGGCTGTCCAAGTCGAAAGGTCCCTCCTGCAGCAAGTCTCCCATTCCTGCCTGCAGCACGTCTCCCATTCCCGCCTGCAGCACGTCTCCCATTCCCGCCTGCAGCAAGTCCCCCACTGGCTCTCACACCCATTCATCCAGCTCCTCAGAGCCTGCATCCATCCATACCGAGGCCTCGTCAACCTCCCCTCCCATAAATTCCCCCTGGTTCCGGGGCAGGGGCCGGGGAAATATAATGCGGGACATAACATTCCCACGGATCATGGGTAAGTGTTTTGGCTATGTGACACATGCAGTTTCTGTAACACATCATGTGTTGTCATTAAAGTACTGTTTATATTTCACAGAGGAGTATCTGCAAGGATACCGGGAGCATTATGCAGGTATCGACCCACCAGTGAGGCTCCAGGAAAACACAGTCTCCAAACTAAGCAGAGTGAAGTCGTTCCTCAGTTTCATGGCACACGGTTTCAATCGCCTGTCTGACTGGCTCTTTTTGAGGGATCTCAAGAGGATACGCGGGTGGTCCCGGAGCCTGATGAAGTCAAGCCTTCAGGTCACGACCTCCGACTTCTACATCAAGAATATATCACACTTTCTCAAGTACATGGCCGACACACCGTGCAAGGGGAGCAGGCTCAGCCAAACCGACATGATTTTAATCAAACGGGAAGTAGTTGCCATCCTGAAGTCCCTGAAGAGAAAAGTACTTATCCACCAGATGCAAGTGAAGCGTGACAAGATGGAAGGTCTGCCGAGCCACAACGACCTAATGACATGCTTGACTTCGACCACCACTCGCATCCCTCAGCTCCTGGATGTGATGGCCAGCAATCCGACTACCGCGACCCGGACACTGCTCTATGGGTATATGACTCTTCATTGGAGCTGCATTTATGGCCACCGTCCGGGGGTCTACTCCAACATGACCAACGCCGAGGTCCGAAAGGCGGATACAACTGGCACTGCCTTCGGCTACCTGGTTCATGTGAGTGCTATTAATCAATGTATTTATTCTGGCAGTTATATGCATGATTGACATTGTATTGACACTCTCTATCTCTGTCATAACAGGTAAGTAACCACAAGACGGCCAACGCGTTCGGGGAGGCGCAGCTGTACCTCACCGTAGAAGAATTTGGATGGATGAAGAGGTGGCTGGAAATTAAGGGTACGCTGACCTGCACCCAGAGCCGTTACTTTCTGTACACAGAGGGGAAGAACCCGTTCAGGAAGCTTGCCTACTCCCTGAGGTTGGCATGGGCTGATGTGGGGCTCCGCAGTCCCATTAACTTCACCGACCTCCGCACAGTCCACGCCGATAATGCGAAGAGGTTTCAAGACAAAGGCAACCTCCAAAGAGTGAGTGATTTCATGTGTCACAACACTGCAACTGCGGACAAATTTTACGCGAATAATCCTTCTTTGAAGGAGGCTGCGGACATTCGGTTGCTCTTCACAGAGTCACTGCAAGCAGCGGCGGCGGCATCGACAGCAGCAGCAGCGGGAAATGAAGACACTTTTGCGGGTATTGACATCGACAGTGACAACTCTGGAGAGGAGCACAGCCCGGCTCCCTACCAAGACTCCCTACCAAGACATGTCCCGAAGAGGGACCAGTCACTGGCCGAACACAACCCCTCAGACATGGGTGAAGAGAGGGTGCCATACTCTGCCCCAACTTCACCCACTGTTGCCAGTGATCAACTTGTAAATATGCAGTGTGTTGTTGTAATCAGTCCCCTTGTAAATACGTTATATCCTGTTTGAATGTATTTATTACTGTCAATATTACTGTAAATAAAGTTTGTTAAAATTACTAAGTCTTCTGTTTTTAAATCCCACTATGGGTTTTCTTCCTTTAAGATCCCCAGGGGCACGATATTCTGGTTCTGGTGGTAGCATGTAGGTGTTTAGTCCGAGTGAGGAGTGCTCAAGTGTGGGATGATTTGTAAGGTAGAAGAGGGTAAAAAAAGTTAAAGTGTGAACCTCCAGCAGGGCAGGTGGTGCTGTGAAGAAGGCCGACTATGGGTGCCGATGGGCGGACGGCAAAGCACCGCAAAGTAGACCCCCTTTAAGTGTAGCCAGGGGCACGAGCAAAATCCTCCATGGAGGTTGGGTGCTGCTGCTGTGAAGAAGGCCGACTATGGGTGCCGATGGGCGGACGGCAAAGCACCGCAAAGTAGACCCCCTTTAAGTGTAGCCAGGGGCACGAGCAAAATCCTCCATGGAGGTTGGGTGCTGCTGCTGTGAAGAAGGCCGACTATGGGTGCCGATGGGCGGACGGCAAAGCACCGCAAAGTAGACACCCTTTAAGTGTAGCCAGGGGCACGAGCAAAATCCTCCATGGAGGTTGGGTGCTGCTGCTGTGAAGAAGGCCGACTATGGGTGCCGATGGGCGGACGGCAAAGCACCGCAAAGTAGACCCCCTTTAAGTGTAGCCAGGGGCACGAGCAAAATCCTCCATGGAGGTTGGGTGCTGCTGCTGTGAAGAAGGCCGACTATGGGTGCCGATGGGCGGACGGCAAAGCACCGCAAAGTAGACCCCCTTTAAGTGTAGCCAGGGGCACGAGCAAAATCCTCCATGGAGGTTGGGTGCTGCTGCTGTGAAGAAGGCCGACTATGGGTGCCGATGGGCGGACGGCAAAGCACCGCAAAGTAGACCCCCTTTAAGTGTAGCCAGGGGCACGAGATTCTTGAGGGTGTGATCATCTTGGTTTAGTCCGTGGGGGAGTGCTTAAGTTCGGGGGCCCGGGGACCCAAGGTGCTCGAGGTTCTGGAGGTACATGGGAGGGATCCTGGAGCTCCTCAGTCCGTGTTTTGGGGGTCTTGGAGCGGCCCCGAAGAGGTGCCTTTGTCGGTGTACCTAATGGGTAAGAAAGCCAGTCTACACAGGTCGTGAAATGTGATTGAAATGTACAGAGTGCTGTACATTTCAATCACTTTGAATGGGAGTCGTGAGGTGTGGATGAAATGGCCATATCTCCCTTAAATTCACAGCAAAGTTACCCATCTTTCACACACTAATTCATGGGTAACAGAGCCATGTGCACCATGCATTTAAAGTAATGTTAGCCAGCTTTCAGACACTAATTCGTGGGTAATAAAGGCCTGTACATCTCCCTGTTTGAAAGGGCCATATCTCCCTTAAATTCACAGCAAAGTTACCCATCTTTCACACACTAATTCATGGGTAACAGAGCCATGTGCACCATGCATTTAAAGTAATGTTAGCCAGCTTTCAGACACTAATTCGTGGGGAAGAAAGTCACCCTGGTCGGGTCGGGAAATGTGATTGAAATGTACAGAGTGCTGTACATTTCAATCACTTTGAATGGGAGTCGTGAGGTGTGGATGAAATGGCCATATCTCCCTTAAATTCACATCAAACTCACCCAGCTTTCACACACTAATTCATGGGTAACAGAGCCATGTGCACCATGCATTTAAAGTAATGTTAGCCAGCTTTCAGACACTAATTCGTGGGGAAGAAAGTCACCCTGGCCGGGTCGGGAAATGTGATTGAAATGTACAGAGTGCTGTACATTTCAATCACTTTGAATGGGAGTCGTGAGGTGTGGATGAAATGGCCATATCTTCCTTAAATTCACATCAAACTCACCCAGCTTTCACACACTATTTCATGGGTAACAGAGCCATGTGCACCATGTATTTAAAGTAATGTTAGCCAGCTTTCAGACACTAATTCGTGGGTAATAAAGGCCTGTACATCTCCCTGTTTGAAAGGGCCATATCTCCCTTAAATTCACAGCAAAGTTACCCATCTTTCACACACTATTTCATGGGTAATAAAGCCATGTGCACACTGTATTTAAAGGGCTGCAGGAACACTTTACCCGCCTTGTAAACACCTTCTCCTGGGTAAAACAATCCATGTATTTCCGCCTGCTTTCCATCAGCACCCGCCAGTCATTTCAAACGGTTTCAAATCGTTTTTTCACTTTTAAAAACAGCTTTCTGCCCTGTAAATGATTTCTAATCATTATTACCGTCATGGAGGAGCTGCAGGGACACTTTACCCGCCTTTTAAACACCTTTTCCTGGGTAAACAATCAATTTATTTCCGCCTGCTTTCCATCAGCACCCGCCAGTCATTTCAAACGGTTTCAAATCGTTTTTTCACTTTTAAAAAGAGCTTTCTGCCCTGGCAATTATATCTAATCATTATTACCGTCGTGGAGGAGCTGCAGGAACACTTTACCCGCCTTCTAAACACTTATTCCTGGCTAAAACAATCAATGTATTTCCGCCAGGGTCACAGCCTGCTGCTGCTGCTGCGGCGGCTGCTGCTGCTGCTGCTGCTGCTGCTGCTGCTGCTGCTGCTGCTCTCCCTCCCTAAATTCACATCAAACTCACCCAGCTTTCACACACTATTTCATGGGTAATAAAGCCATGTGCACACTGTATTTAAAGTAATGTTAGCCAGCTTTCAGACACTAATTCCTGGGGAAGAAAGTCACCCTGGACGGGTCATCAAATGTGATTGAAATGGACTGATTCCTGTACATTTCAATCACTTTTAATGGGAGTCGTGAGGTGTGGATGAAATGGCCATATCTTCCTTAAATTCACATCAAACTCACCCAGCTTTCACACACTATTTCATGGGTAATAAAGCCATGTGCACACTGTATTTAAAGTAATGTTAGCCAGCTTTCAGACACTAATTCCTGGGGAAGAAAGTCACCCTGGACGGGTCATCAAATGTGATTGAAATGGACAGATTCCTGTACATTTCAATCACTTTTAATGGGAGTCGTGAGGTGTGGATGAAATGGCCATATCTTCCTTAAATTCACATCAAACTCACCCAGCTTTCACACACTATTCCATGGGTAATAAAGCCATGTGCACACTGTATTTAAAGTAATGTTAGCCAGCTTTCAGACACTAATTCCTGGGGAAGAAAGTCACCCTGGACGGGTCATCAAATGTGATTGAAATGGACAGATTCCTGTACATTTCAATCACTTTGAATGGGAGTCGGTGTGGATGGCCTGTTGAATCCGATTTTGAGCACTCTTTTCCCCGCATAAACTAGTTTAAATCACCGTTAAACACTTATTCTGTTGATGTCTATATAACCGACTTCCCGCTATGCATTAAGTCGGTTATATGGACCCTGTACACTAGGCATACCGCGGCCGGTAGTAAATGTCCAACCATTGTACCCTCTGGTCCCTAGGGTATGGAAGGGTAGTACCATCAGGAATCTGTTGATTCCTCTGAGGTCCAGAACTGGACGGAATCCGCCGACTTTCTTGCTCACAAGAAAGTACGCCGAGTAGAACCCCCCGCCCTGACGCAGGGGGTCCACTGGCTCGATTGCGCCTTTGGCCAAGAGGACGGACAACTCTTGGGCTAGCACTAAGGCCTTCGCCGGGTCCTTGACAACTGTCATTCTGACCCGGCCGAAGGCTAGGGGCCGGCGTCGGAACTGCAATTCGTCGCCCTGGGTTAGTGTGGAAACCACCCAGGGGTCGGAAATACAGGCAGCCCAGTAGCTGAGCTGCTGCTGGGAAAAACAGCCGACGACCGGCCCCGGGAATTCAGGGCCTAGCCCCCCGGCCCCTGGAGCCCCTTGGGGGGCGCCGGTAAGGCTCTGAAGCGCGAAGCCGCCTGGAAGCCAGGCAACCTGGGGCACGAAAGTCATTGGCCGGTTGAGTGGGCCGCTGGGAACTCTGCCGACCACCCCAGTAAGCCGGTGGCTGAGTGCGGCTGCTAGAGCGGCCCCTGGGCCTGCCGGGAGTGGCCGCGGGGAAGACCCGAGAGCTGCTGCCTGGTCTGCCTCGCTTGGGCAGCGCGCTCCAGTGTCTCCAGGGCAGCTGACCCAAACAGCTCCCCTGGCTCGACTGGCACGCTACGGAGGACTCTCCTACATGTCTCCGTTAGTGGTGACTGGGCCAGCCAAACCTGGCGACGAGTCTGTACCAGAAAAGACATAACTCGTCCCAATTCCCTAGTCATTAGGGCAAAGGCCTGCAGTGATGCATCACTGAGGCCCAGCAAAGAAGGCTCGGCCGGAGCCTGCTGCAGCGAGGCGGAGACGGCCAGCATTAGATGGGAGAGGGAGTTCCCGATACGACCCATGCGTGCCGCTGCGTCGTAGGCCCTACAGAGCAGCCCATCCGTGACCCTGCACTGAGGCTGAGGGCACCTGACCTCAGGCCTTAAAGCCTCGTCAGGAGCCAGAATCAGGGAGGCGATGGCAGGCTCAATGGGTGGCATGCCACCCAGCCCCACCCTCGCCGGGTCCTGCATGGCAGCCAAGGTCCGGGCATCGGAGCCAGTGCGGCAAAAGGCCCTGGTGTCCCTCCAGCATGCCTGGAGCTCCCTCAGGTACTCCTCTGAAGGAGGAACGGTGAGGGGGACAGGGGCTGGGTTACACCTGAAGAAGGCACTAGCCGGAGCCAAGTTGGCCTGCGGAACCGGAATCTGCAGGTGCGCCAAGGCCGTACGAATGATGGCCGCCATGGAGCCGTCCTCCCCGTCCTGCAGAGACCCCTGAGCAGAGGAGAGGGAAAACTGCTCGAGCGGGACCTCGTCCTCCGTCTCTTCATTGAAGAGGTTAGCCGAAGCCGCTAGTGACAAGGCATCCTCATACAGAGGTGCGGCAACCGAAGGAGGGGCGGCAACCGAAGGAGGGGCAGCAACCGAAGGAGGGGCGGGCGGCCCGCTAGCAGCCCCTATACCGGGCCCTGGCTGAAGGGCCACGAGGAGCGACTTCATCGTGTCCATGTCGGTAGCTAGCTGATCCACTTTAGAGGACAGCCTGTTCCTAGTCCTCCTATTGGGGGGTGCACCCATGGCCATCGCTCCCTCAAGTCGCCAGGGACGGTCGAACTGATCTGGGGGAGGATGTGACCAAGAGAGGTGTCCGTTGGCTGCCGCCAGACGTTCCACCTCAGTGATTCTAGCCACTCTGAGTGCCCGGGGCATGCAGCTACAGTTCATGCAGGCCCCTACCGTGAGAGCTTCCCTTAGATGCTCGAGGCCGAGGCAAGAGGGGCAACGGTCGTGGCCGTCCTCGGGCTCAAGAGAAGCCATACAGGCGCTACATGAATGAGCCATTCTGTAGGTAGCCAGATGCAGAGAAGCCGGGAGCGGGTGCGGGAACACAGCCTTCACCAGCTACCTGCCCTTCACTGGCTGAGCTCGAGGCGAGTGCCAGATGCAGCGTAACCGGGAGCGGGTGCGGGAACACAGCCTTCACCAGCTACCTGCTTAAACCGAAAACACAAGGCAGTTTAGCGTCTACCAGGAGCGGGGGCGAGAACACTGCCTTCACTGGTTAATTTACAGACGAATGCCAGATGCAGCGTAACCGGGAGCGGGTGCGGGAACACAGCCTTCACCAGCTACCTGCTAAACAGAAAACACAAGGCAGTTTAGCGTCTACCAGGAGCGGGGGCGAGAACACTGCCTTCACTGGTTAATTTACAGACAAATGCCAGATGCAGCGTAACCGGGAGCGGGTGCGGGAACACAGCCTTCACCAGCTACCTGCTTAACAGAAAACACAAGGCAGTTTAGCGTCTACCAGGAGCGGGGGCGAGAACACTGCCTTCACTGGTTAATTTACAGACGAATGCCAGACGCAGCGTAACCGGGAGCGGGTGCGGGAACACAGCCTTCACCAGCTACCTGCTTAACAGAAAAAAACAGGCAGTTTAGCGTCTACCAGGAGCGGGGGTGGGAACACTGCCTTCACTGGTTAATTTACCGACGAATGCCAGATGCAGCGTAACCGGGAGCGGGTGCGGGAACACAGCCTTCACCAGCTACCTGCTTAACAGAAAAAACCAGGCCGTTTAGCGCCTACCAGGAGCGGGGGCGAGAACACTGCCTTCACTGGTTAAATTGAAGACGAACGCCAGATGCAGCGTAACCGGGAGCGGGTGTGGGAACACAGCATTCACCAGCTACCTGTTTAACGGGATAAACACTGCAGTTTTAGCGTCTACCAGGAGCGGGGGCGAGAACACTGCCTTCACTGGTTAAATTAAAGGCGAATGCCAGCTGTAGCTAAAGAAAAAGAACGGCACGGGAAACTCCGGTGCTTAACCCGGCGTCAGCCGAGTGGCTGCAGCCGCTACTGCTAACTAGCCAGTACAGCTCAATGCTAATGAAGTTTAGCTCAATGCTAATGAAGTTTAGCTCAATGCTAATGAGGTTTAGCTCAATGCTAATGAAGTTTGGCCCAACGCCGCGGCCAAAACAGTACAAAAGCACAGAAATACTCCTGGGAGAGGGAGCGAAAACACCTCCGTCACCAAAAGACTCAAGCCCAAGCAAACAGACAGAAATCAGGACAACTAGGCTGGGAGAGGGAGTAGAAACACTGCCATCGCCAACCAAGCCGACACCAACCTGTCCGAACGAAGTCTCTGCGCAGCCAGCCGCAGCTCCTGGAGGACGGGTAATCCCGCGGCCCCGACTGGATGAGTCGCGAAGCTACACGCAGCCAGCTGTTTGCAGAGAATCCTTGACAAATGTTCCGAACGAACGAACGCTGTAGGCTACAAAAAATGTAGCCAAGGTACTCTCGCGCAGCGAGAAGATGAAAAGGAACAGATCCTCTGTCGACACCGGCTGATGTAGCCGGTGTCACGTGGGTCACAGGTGACTTTGTTGTTATTGGTACTCGAGCTGCGCATGCGCGCGATGGACATATCCAGTGCTAAAGCACCGCCTCTGGCGGTCAGTAGGGACGAAATAGAACCCAGAGACTCCTAGACTTGCAAAAACAGCTTTCTGATTGTTACGGCTGTATGTATTCCCTGTTTCTTTATCCCTTTGGTTCCTCTACCCAGGTGTGCTGCATTGCTGTAACGAGGTTCAGACGAGGTGCACCTGGAGAAGGAAGTGCTTAAAAGCTCCAGTGCAGCAGCAGAAGAGAGAGGCCTCTGGTGTTGGGACAGCTGTGGTTCAGCTGTGGTTCAGCCTCTCATCCTAGGATGGATAATTAAACCTTTGATGTGTTGTTATAATAAATCCTATGGATTTGATGATTTTAAAGGTTTCTTTTGTGATCTATTTGGGTCAGTGGTGGAATTTTGTTAGCTCCATAGGGCCATTTTAAGGGAGGGGCGTAACACTGATCTTGAAAAACTACATTGTAAAAATCAAGATCCAAAGTTACGCTCTCAAATGAGACCAATTAAACAAGACATTGATAACATATTTTGTGATGAGATGGAGAAAAAGCTAAGATTTACAAAACAGAGCTATTATGAGGCAGGCTCTTAGGCCTCTAAGTTATTAGCCTGGAGGTTGCGGAAACGGCAAACTGAAAATACAGTTTTATAAAATTAGGGACCCTCTTTCTAAAAAGATTACATGTATTCACATGTAATCTTTTTAGAAAGAGGGTACAAAAAGCATTTGAGACATTTTATCAGGCCCTGTACACTCAGTCCACACCATTTGATGAATATAAGGTTGAAGAGTTTCTGAGCCGGTTGGACCTGCCCTCCTTGGGGAAAATGCACAATGAGAAATTGATAAAATAAATAACAGTGGAAGAAATTGATAAGGCTATTTCCTCCCTGAAATCATGCAAATCTCCAGGTCCAGATGGATTTCCAGGACAGTGGTATGAATCACTAAGAGAGCATTTAATACCAATACTTCATAAAAGCTTTAATTACACTCTGAAGGAGGGAGGCCACCATTTCAGTAATTCCTAAAGAGGGTAAGGACTTGAAAGAATGTGGGTCATATAGACCCATTAGTGTACTAAATCAGGATTATAAATTATATGCAGCTATTTTAACTAAAATAATGGAGGAAGTGATGCCCCTATTGTTTGATGAGGACCAGTGTGGATTTATTCAATGTAGGCAGACCCAGGATAATATAAGGAGGACTCTCCATACCATTGACTATATACAAAAAGAAAAACTCTGTGCCATCCTCCTCAGTATGGATGCAGAAAAGGCCTTTGATTCAGTGGGGTGGGGTTTTCTCTATAAAGTTATGGAAACATTTGGATTTCATGAGAAGTTCATTATGAGCATTAAAACATTATATACATCTTCTATGGCTAGAATCAAGGTAAGCGGAAGTCTGTCTAGAACCATTCACCTGCAGCGTGGTTGTCGCCAGGGCTGCCCAGCCAGTCCAGGGCTCTTTAATCTATTTATTGAACCACTTGCCCTGGCAATTAGGCAAGATACAGACCTGGAAGGCATCATAATGGAGATACAGAGTACAAAAGATGTCTTTATGCGGACAATGTCCTGGTCAGTCTAATGAACCCCGATTCAGGACTTCCAAGGTTAATGGATATGTTGCAAACATATGGAGCTTTGTCAGGTTATTCTCTTAACGTTGATAAAACTCAAGCTCTAGTGTTCAACTTAATCCCGACGTTGGATCTAAACAATTAGTACAAGTATAAGTGGGACTCCAAATCCATTAAATACTTAGGTGTACAATTAACAAAAGACATGTCTTGGATATACTCTGATAACTATGAACATATAGATTCACAGATAAAAGACGATCTAGATAGATGGGCCTCTTTGCCCCTGGATCATGGAAACGGATTATGTCAGCAAACACAAATATATTACCCAGACTTCTTTACTTGTTTATGTCATTACCCATTCATATTCCGGATACTACATTTAGAGAATGGGACAAAGTGATATCACAAGTCATATGGAACGGCAAACCCCCTCGGGTAAGATACAAAACTCTACAGCTGCCAAAGCAAAGCGGAGGGATGGGCTTACCCAACCTTAAAGATTATTATCTAGCGGCACAGATAAGGCAACTAATGCTCTGGTGTAATAAAGAATATTTAGCTAAATGGAAACACATGGAGCTGTCGATTGCTAGACAGGCCCTTACAGAGTTTGCTAGGATGCCCACTAGCTTCTAAACAATATGAAGTCGTGAGTTCGGTTTTCTATGGAGATCTGGTCTGGCCTAGTGAAACAACTCAACATTCAAAAATAAATACAAATCTTAATGTGGCTGACTCACGACCCAGATTTCAAACCAGATGTTAATGACACGAGGTTCATTCAATGGATAAGGCAAGGAATTACAGCACGTTGTGTTGTATCAGAAAGATATGGCCTTGCCCAGCAGCATTTCGATTGATACCTCCAAATTTGACACTATTTTGATAAGAACATCAAAGGATACATGCCAGGTAATGTATCGGGCATCACTCAAATGTTTATTAGGGCTTATAATGCACAATTATCCAGAATTTATTTAGGTGAGCTATACAAATAGTTGAACTGAGAGGCCACTCAACAAATTATATAAAGGTAAAGTGGGAAAGGGAACTGGGAATTTGCATTGCCCCTGAGGAATGGACACATATAATCAAAACACGAAATCACTACAACAGCCTCAGAACTGTGGAGGGACTTTTCTTGGAGAAAATAGTTAGATTTTGTATAACTCCAAAGCAAAAGTCCAGACAGACTAGATCACAACCCACATGCTGGAGAAGATGTGGCCACTGTGAGGTGGATCATATACATATATTCTGGGGCTGCTAAGTTCTTAAACCCTTCTGGGAAGCTGTCCATAGTATCATCAGAGAAGTTATATGTTATGATATAAACTTCACCTGTCTTTCCTTTTACTTGGGGAATATGGACTTTGAGCCACCAAAAATGTACCAATATATTTTTTAAATCTTTATTGCACCAAGTAAAAAGGCCATAACAAGGTGATGGCTCTGGCAGGAACCTCCCACCATCGCTCAATGGGTAGCCATAATTAAGAACATTTGCAGTATGGAACACATGACTTTCAGCCTAAGACTAGAAAGAGACAAAGGTAAAACCCTCTGGGAAAAATGGGACACATACCTAACACAAAGAGAGAATAACCTGTCTTGCCCGTGATGTTTTATTGTTTAAAGGGGATCTATCATGCAAAATGCACTTTGTGATGTCTTTTATACATAAATATGTGTCCCCGGTGCGTCGGGGAACTCACGCAGTGTCAGAAAATAAAACCCTCTCTCTTTTCTTCCGTACCCAAATATTTTTTAAAAACGGGGCTAAAGCGAGCGGATACAGATTCCATCCGAGCTGACGTCAGCCCGGAATAGTGTCCGTTCACACGAGACGTATCCGTTCACACGATACGTATCCGTTCACACGAGACCGCTCGAAAGCGCTGGAGACGTTGTAGTACATATGCCAGGCCTGTACGTGGCGCTGTAGTTTGCCTTGTGTTAAAAGGTGCTATATAAATAAACTTGCCTTGCCACAAAAGCAGCGAAGAAGACTTCCCGCACATGGTTGCCATGGTTGCCCTTCTGTTTATTCTCCGCTGTGGACGCTCTGGCTCTCTTTCTCACTCCCCGAGGCAAGCGTTTGCTCCTGCTGCTGTAATTCTCTCCGGTAGTCCACCAGCAGATGAAAAACACCCACCTCTCCGCCTCTTCCAAGGGACGAGGGGACCGTGTGGCAGAGTTTCAGTTAGATTTTTTTTCGCCGGTCAACATGTCCGTTAAAGTTTAAATCTTCCGGTTAAGATTAGAAAAGTGCCTGTCAGAGGTCTTCTTTGTTATTTATTGAACACTAAAACAAATGAATAACGACTCTATATAATAATATAAGAATAAAAAACGTAGCCTCTCTTTTCCTCCCTCGTCTGAGAGCCCAGCAGCTGATCTCTGATCACGCCCCCCTCTCCTGTAGGGGGGCTGGAATAGAGCAAATAGAGCGAAATGAGGCATGGCTAAAATGCATGATCTGTTTGGTATTTTGAAAAAAAAACTTCACAGACATGTTTTATATAGGTATGGCCGTACAATATATTATTCAAATATAGAATGATAGGTCCACTTTAAGTAAACAATGATTGTTACAATTGTACTTCGTGATGGCCTCCTCGTGACCCCTTAGTTATAGCCGTGTTTCTTATTTTTTTGTTGTATTCTTTCAGTTTTATTTTGAACTGTCTTTGTTGTATGTATTTTTGTTATCTGTTACCTCTAGCTTAACTAGAGGGTTGGGATATGTATGTTACTTTGAGGTATTGTATGCAAAATCTACCATTGTCCCAAGGTATAATTTTATCTGATGTACTTGCTACAATGCTGTCTGTTTGTTTTCCCTGTAAAACCTGAAAACAAAAATGTAAGTTACAAAAACATTACCATCACTTCAGGCACATGCTTTTATCACATGGCAATACTTATGTTGATGTATAATGTTGTATAAGGTTTTTATAACTTTTATGCTACAACGTCTTTCTGAAGAACCAGCACCTTACCGTGGTAGAGAGGTTTGTGTGCCCTGATGAACCTGGGGGCTGTGTTGTCTGGAACCTTGTGTTCCTGGTAGGGTCTCCCATGGCAAATTGGTCTCAGGCAAGGGGCCAGACTAAGATTGGTTCAAAAGACCTCATGAAAGAAACAAGAAGTGAGGATACCCGGCCCGGAGGAAGCCCGGAGTCCCCTTCTGGAGCCAGGCCCAGAAGGAGGACTCGTCGGAGAGCGTCTGGTGGCCGGGCTTGCCACGGACCCCGGCCGGGCCCAGCCCGAAAAGGCAACGTGGGCAACACCTCCGCTTCTCCGTCCCGCGGGCCCACCACCTACGGGAAACATCGATGGGGTCGGGTGCGCTGCCAGAAGGGTGGCAGTGAAAGCGGAGGGTCTCGACGGACCAGACCCGGGCGGCAGAAGCTGGCTTTGGGGACGTGGAACGTCACCTCTCTGGGGGGGAAGGAGCCGGAGCTTGTGCGGGAGGTGGAGCGGTACCAGTTGGATCTGGTTGGGCTCACCTCTACGCACAGCGTCGGCTCTGGAACCTTACTTCTGGATAGGGGTTGGACTCTATTCTTCTCCGGAGTTGCTCAAGGTGTGAGGCACCGGGCGGGTGTGGGGATACTCACAAGTCCCCGGTTAGGTGCTTCGTTGTTGGAGTTTACCCCAGTGGACGAGAGGGTCGCCTCCCTACGCCTGCGGGTTATGGGGGGGAAAACTCTGACTGTTGTGTGTGCTTATGCACCCAACAGCAGTTCAGAGTATTCGGCCTTCTTGGAGACCCTGGAAAGAGTCCTGTATGGGGCTCCTGAAGGGGACTCCTTAGTCTTGCTGGGAGACTTCAACGCACATGTGGGCAATGATGGAGACACTTGGAGGGGCGTGATTGGGAGGAACGGCCCCCCTGATCTGAACCGGAGTGGTGGTTTGTTACTGGACTTCTGTGCTAGTTATGGATTGGCCATAACAAACACCATGTTCGAACATAAGGATGCTCATAGGTGTACGTGGTACCAGAGCACCCTAGGCAGAAGGTCCATGATCGATTTCGTTATCGTATCATCGGACCTGAGGCCGTATGTTTTGGACACTCGGGTAAAGAGAGGGGCGGAGTTGTCAACTGATCACCATCTGGTGGTGAGTTGGGTCGAGTGGCGGGGGAAGCCTCTGGATAGACCTGGTAAGCCCAAACGTGTAGTTCGGGTGAACTGGGAACGTCTGGAGGAGGCCCAAGTTCAGGAGGCCTTCAACTCACACCTCCGGCGGAGCTTTTCGGGCATTCCTGTGGAGGTTGGGGACATTGAACCAGAGTGGTCGGTGTTCAAAGCCTCTATTGCCGAAGCCGAGGCGGGGAGCTGTGGTCTCAAGGTCCTAGGTGCCTCAAGGGGCGGTAACCCTCGAACCGCCTGGTGGACACCGGTGGTCAGGGAAGCCGTCCGACTGAAGAAGGAGGCCTTCAGGGATTTGTTATCCCGGGGGACTCCCGAGGCAGTTGCAAGGTACCGACAGGCCCGAAGGGCAGCAGCCTCATCCGTGGCCGAGGCAAAGCAGCGGGTGTGGGAGAAGTTTGGAGAAGACATGGAGAAGGACTTTCGGGCGGCACCAAAGTTATTCTGGAAAACTGTCCGACACCTCAGGAGGGGGAAGCAGGGAACCATCCAAGCTGTGTACAGTAAGGATGGGACGTTGTTGACCTCAACTGATGGAGTGTCGGGGCGTTGGAAGGAACACTTTGAGGAACTCCTGAACCCGACAACTCCGCCCTCTATGTTAGAGGCAGAGCTGGAGTATGACGGGGGATCAACACCAATCTCCCGGGGGGAGGTCACTGAGGTCGTCAAACAACTCCACAGTGGCAAAGCCCCGGGGGTGGATGAGATCCGCCCGGAAATGCTGAAGGCTCTGGGTGTTGAAGGACTGTCACGGTTGACACGTCTCATCAACGTTGCGTGGAAGTCGGAAACAGTACCGAAGGAGTGGCAGACCGGGGTGGTGGTCCCTCTTTTCAAAAAGGGGGATCAGAGGGTGTGTGCCAATTACAGAGGCATCACACTACTCAGCCTCCCCGGGAAAGTTTACTCCAAGGTACTTGAAAGGAGGGTCAGGCCGATTGTCGAACCTCAGATTGAGGAGGAACAATGCGGATTCCGTCCTGGTCGTGGAACGACGGATCAGCTTTTTACTCTCGCAAGGATCCTGGAGGGGGCCTGGGAATACGCTTATCCGGTCTACATGTGTTTTGTAGACTTGGAGAAGGCGTATGACCGGGTTCCCAGGGAGTTACTGTGGGAGGTGCTGCGGGAGTATGGGGTGAGGGGGTCTCTACTCAGGGCCATCCAATCTCTGTACTCCCAAAGCGAGAGCTGTGTCCGGGTCCTCGGCAGTAAGTCGGACCCATTTCCGGTGAGGGTCGGCCTCCGCCAGGGCTGCGCTTTGTCACCAATCCTGTTTGTAATGTACATGGATCGGATTGCGAGGCGTAGTCGTGGGGGGGGGGGTCTGCGGTTCGGTGGACTAAGGATTGCACCACTGCTTTTTGCAGATGATGTGGTTCTGATGGCTTCATCGGTCTGTGACCTTCAGCACTCACTGGATCGGTTCGCAACCGAGTGTGAAGCGGCTGGGATGAGGATCAGCACCTCCAAATCAGAGGCCATGGTTCTCAGCAGGAAACCGATGGACTGTCCACTCCAAGTAGGGAATGAGTCCTTATGAGTCCTTACCCCAAGTGAAGGAGTTCAAGTATCTCGGGGTCTTGTTCTCGAGTGAGGGAACAATGGAGCGTGAGATGGGCCGGAGAATCGGAGCAGCGGGAGCGGTATTGCAGTCGCTTTACCGCACCGTTGTGACGAAAAGGGAGCTGAGCCAGAAGGCAAAGCTCTCTGTCTACTGGGCCATTTTCGTTCCTACCCTCACCTATGGTCATGAAGGATGGGTCATGACCGAAAGAACGAGATCGCGGATACAAGCGGCCGAGATGGGTTTCCTCCGCCGGGTGGCTGGTGTCTCCCTTAGAGATAAGGTGAGAAGTTCGGTCATCAGGGAGGGACTCGGAGTTGAGCCGCTCCTCCTTCGCGTCGAAAGAAGCCAGTTGAGGTGGTTCGGGCACCTAGTTAGGATGCCACCTGGGCGCCTCCCTAGGGAGGTGTTCCAGGCACGTCCAGCTGGGAAGAGACCAAGGGGTAGACCTAGGACCAGGTGGAGGGATTATATCTCTTCGCTGGCCTGGGAGCGCCTTGGGATCCCCCAGTCAGAGCTGGTTGATGTCGCCAGGGAAAAGAAAGTTTGGGGCTCTCTGCTGGAACTGCTACCCCCGCGACCCGACCACGGATAAGCGGGAGAAGATGGATGGATGGATGCTACAACGTTTGTATTTTGTTTTTGTCTTTGCTTTTGTTTG
The DNA here is from genome assembly GCF_902827115.2 of Pseudochaenichthys georgianus. Taxonomy (NCBI): domain Eukaryota; kingdom Metazoa; phylum Chordata; class Actinopteri; order Perciformes; family Channichthyidae; genus Pseudochaenichthys; species Pseudochaenichthys georgianus. The sequence continues at coordinate 28,435,325 of NC_047506.1, read as the reverse complement.
CTTTTTACAGCCCTTTCAGGCGTTTCTTGTGATTTGGGGCTATACTAAATTTTGATTTGATTAGTTGTCCTGGAAACAATTCTAAGACCGTCATGAAGTATGAAGATTTTAAGTCTTAAGAATGAGGAAACATGTCGTTATGATCAGTAATCCATGATTTGCCCAGTTGGGTTAGGGTCACGTAAGTACAAGTAAAATCCATTGAGCCAGTCAGGTGATTGTAAATGACAACAAATCCTAGTTCGGAGAACATCAAAAATATATCTTTATTATTCTCTGTAATATACATATCATTTTTTGCAAATACCTTCAGACACAGTTATATTTGAATAATTCCAACCTGTGAGTACAGCATATTATATGACCATTACATTTACCTTTTAAATCTGTTATAGCCCTTTTTTTATATGAGCTCCGGACCAGTGCCTGAATCAAAGTGAATGAATAGCCAATTGGAGCAGTTCTCAGCGGCAGCGCTCCCTTTGAACCTGAAGGAACATGTTAGTGATTATCAAGGTATTCAGTAAGGTAATTGCGCATTAGCTTCTCCTTCACACAGTTGCTAATTATTTATCTAGTGTGGTAGCATGTGAACTTTACCACTTGGTATCTGTAATGTGTCTTGTTCTACAGAAAAAAGTCACACAACAATTATTGGGTAAGCTGTTTTGAAATCATGATTGCAATTAAAGACCATTCTTTCTGGTGTAGTATTCTCTCGTTGTGACCTTAGAATAAATAATAAGATGATTAAAAGAAAGGTCTTAGCATTTCAAAGGTTTCAGCTGGAGAAGTGTGAAGCTATATGAGGAGTCTTTTTTGTATTGCTCCTGAATAAAAGGCTTCGTCCTCCGATACATGATGGCTCATTAAAGCATATGCAGCTTTATGGCCTACAGACAGGCAAAGGAGGCGAGGGAATCAGTGGCTTTTAGTTGGATCGACATACTGCACACACGGCAGTGACCAACTGAATGATCCCGCAAGCAGAATATCTTTGCATGGAAGAAAGGTTTTGCAAAGCAGATAGTATCCAGTCAATCGTTTGCAATTCTTGATTGGTTTGAAACCAAATCAACAACATGTCATATATTCTTCAAGAGTTGAGTTTGATCTGGTTACTTTGGTAGTCAAGGTTTCCAAATCCTTCTTTAAAGATAAATAAAAACATTATGGAGTGAAGTTGGTCTTGAATGAGAGATTTAGTAGGAAAAATAAAATTAAAAGCTTACAATTAGGTTGAATATGCCACTTAAAATCCTCTTGAAAATACACTTTAACACACAAAGAAATTAAGAAATATATTCTGGGCTTAGGTTGAAACAATTATTGTATTTTCATAATGTACATGACATAATAATGTGTCACTTTAACAAGGGCTGAACATCTCAAACAAATCTGGATGAAAGAATAAATAAATATGACCACTGTTGTCCATTTGATAAACTATACGACAACTGCTGCAGAAACACATTTTCAGCAGAATATACATTATTTTAAATTAAACATGAGTCACTTCACAAAGGACACAAAAATGGAGGCAAGAGTAATAATGTGTGCTGACTCAGCAGGTATAACATTAGATAAGAAAACGTTTTACAACATTTTCCAAACTTGTTATATCCTTTTGCTTGATTTATATTTTCCTTTACACAAAGACAACGTGTTGCATAGGCCATTCATGAGCATGCAGACAATAAATTGTCTTGGTCATAACAAATGGCTATAATGTAGGTAAAATAGTATATCTATATCTTGTATCGAGTGGTGACATGACATGTGTATCTGGTTCTGATGACCCAACTGTCCAAAGAACAGATTAATATTCAAGTGAATGATGTGATTTTATTGGACGTCTGATGCCTTTCCTGCAAGTAAATGCACAACATCATATCTTGAGGGAGTCTATGTATTTATAATTCATATTAAACAAATGCATAAAGCGCACTCTATTTACTCTAAAAGTATTTACTATAAGAACCAAAAAGGTATTTTCTTTGCCATCCTCTGAATGTGTTAATATGCAAATTAATTGATTTCCTTTATGCACACAGACACAACTTCACTGAGTATTTGTGGCCATCTCGGAACATTTTACAAAATATTTTTAAATCAGCTCATATACTGTATAAAGGTTAAACACCTGTTTGCAGCTCGTTCGTCATTATTTCATCTCATGTAAACATAAACGCTGAACTGTATGACACAATTTGACTGAGGAGTGTTCAAGCATCCTTTTCGTTGTTTAACTAACTAATTAATATGCCTCCGTGATTGCAATTGTTATGTCTTCCAATGACTAATTTCATCATGAACCTTATTTAATTACATAATCAGACACTCTGCATTAGTTGTCACAGAGCTGTGTCATTTCGCTTTTGTAGGAAGGCGCTTTGTTCCTCAGCTTTATATGTACAAAGGACTTATGGTTTAATGAGTAATATAAGCCACCGTGTACGTATATATTTACAGTATCGGAGTCAATTAGTGCAGATGGTGTAGAGATGAAACACAAACCTGAGCGCTGGCAACCAAAAGTAGGCACTTCAAGCCAGGAAGTTGCTGGACATTTCTGCTTGGAAGTTCACAAATAATTAGGTTTCAACACATTTTCTGCATATGTTGCATTGTGTTTATACATTAATACGAATTGGCTTGAAAATGTTACTATTAATGAGTCCCTTGGGGCAAAACATGTCTCTCACGCACACGCACACAAGTTATGATTGCATACTACCTTCCTCCTCCATCGTTATTGTTAATTTGTTCAGATGTATTTATTTGTATTTTTCTTCACACTTTCACCTCCAACACATTATTATTCCCATCTCATTATGTACTTCTCAGCACCTTGAAATGCCCTGGGGAGCCCTGTACAGGCCGTAATTCATACTGGTCCTCTCACGCACATACATTCTCCTTTAACATACATATATTTTCAGTCTTACACACATACATTCTCTTAGTGCATACATATATTTTCACTCTTACACACTGTTACGGCTGTATGTATTCCCTGTTGCTTTTTCCCTTTGGTTCCTCTACCCAGGTGTGCTGCATTGCTGTAACGAGGTTCAGACAAGGTGCACCTGGAGAAGGAAGTGCTTACAAGCTCCAGTGCAGCAGCAGAAGAGGGAGGCCTCTGGTGTGGGGACTGCTGTGGTTCTGCCTCTCATCCTAGGATGGATAATAAATCCTATGGATTTGATAATTTTAAAAGGTGTCTTTGGTGTTCTATTTGGGTCAGTGGTGGAATTTTGTTAGCCCCATAGGGCCATTTTAAAGGTGGGGCGTAACAAATGGGGGATCGTCCGGGATCGAATGTCCATGAGGTGAGGTCAATGTATTAGCATTTGTCTGTATCTAGTGGCCGTTTGCTTTGTGGAGAGATTTTGTTTGAGTTAATGTGTGGTTGTTGCTGTTTGTTTAGTTGGGCATTTCATTGTTTCACCAGCTTGCAATTTCAGTGTTGAGCATCCTGACTAGTTAGTCACCGGGCAGGTTTGAAGATCTTGCCACTTTTTTGTTTTGCCTTTCTTATTTGTGGTGGTAATCCTGAGTGGGGGTACGCTTCAGTGTATTGCTTTAGGCTATCTATGGTCTTCGATGATGCACTGAGTTCAGCGTTTAAAGTCGCCTCGGGTTGCTGCTTAGGTGTAAGTAGGAAACATTTGTGTGTAGTTTACTACAGTTGGCCATGTGTGTTGTGGTTTTTGCAGTCCACTTGTTGGTGGTCACTTGTGTGTTGTTGCTGTCATGTATTTAATTGTAGCAAATTAGTAGTTTGGTGTGCTCATGCCGGTTCGTCAAGTGAGCTTGTTTAGTCGTTTGGTGTGCTCATACCGGTTTGTCAAGTGAGCTTGTTTAGTGTGCTCATGCCGGTTCGTCAAGTGAGTTTGTGCTGCTGGTTTCCTGCATCCATCACAGTAACTTGTGCATGTGGTTGGAAGATCACATGGTGTCCATTTTTGTGTTGTGGCAGTGCACTCGTGTTGGATCATAGTGTTGCTATTAGTGAATGGCAGCAACTTTGTAGTTGGTCTACTTGGGGTGGCACCTGGGGAAGGGAGTGCTGAAAAGCTCCAGTGCAGCAGCAGAAGAGGGAGGTCTCTGGTGTGGGGACTGTTGTGTTTCTGCCTCTCATCCTAGGATGGATAATTAAACCTTTGATGTGTTTTTATAATAAATCCTATGAATTTGATGATTTTAAAAAAGTGTCTTTTGTGTTCTATTTGGGTCAGTGGTGGAATTTTGTTAGGGCCATTTTAAAGGTGAGGCGTAACAAACACATACATTCTCCTTTTACATACATATATTTTCACTCTTACACACATACATTTTCACTCTTACACACATACATTTTCACTCTCACATTCATACATTTTCAATCAATCAATCAATCAATCAATGTTTATTTATATAGCCCAATATCACAAATGTTACATTTGTCTCAGTGGTCTTCACAGTGTGTACAGAATATCAGTATGACAATACGACACCCTCTGTCCTTAGACCCTCACATCGTACAAGGAAAAACTTCAGAAGAAAACCCAGTTTAAAGGGAAAAATGGGAGAAACCTCAGGGAGAGCAACAGAGGAGGGATCCCTCTCCCAGGACGGACAGACGTGCAATAGATGCCGTGTGTACATTGAAAAGATAATACATTTGCAACATAGGTAGTCCAAATGTTTGGAAATGCATGTGTGTATAATAGGAAGATGAATCCACGAGGATATCCATCCAGGACCGATGATCCAGGACCACAGCCACGACTCAAGATCCAGCGCTCGCGATCCAGGACACAGGACCGCAGGATCATCCATGACTCCGGATCCCAGCGTATATAGACACCAAAAAGAAAGACATTTGGGGAAGCTGGGTTAATCGGAACATGAGAGTACACAGGTATAGACAGAGAGAAGGAAGAAGTAAGCTGTCCCCCGACAAACTAAGCCTACAGTATATCAGCAAAACTAGGGGCTGAATCTAATCAGCCCTAACTATAAGCTTTATCAAAAAGGAAGGTCTTAAGCGCACTCTTAAAAACGGATAGGGTGTCTGCCGCCCGAACACAAACTGGAAGCTGATTCCACAAATGTGGAGCTAGATAAGAAAAGGCTCTGGCTCCCATTGTACTTTTAGAGATTCTAGGAACAACCAACAACCCTGCATTCTTGGAACGCAATGCTCTAGTAGGACAGTAGGGTATAATGAGTTATTTAAGGTAAGATGGCGCCTGCCCATTAAGGGCTTTGTAGGCGAGAAGAAGAATTTTAAATTCTATCCTGTGTTCTATAGGGAGCCAGTGTAAGGCAGCCAGAACAGGAGTAATGTGGTCCCTTTTCCTAACTCTGGTTAGTAGACGAGCCGCAGCATTTTGAATCAGCTGAAGCGACTTGACTGACTTCTTGGTACTCCCTGATAATAAAGAGTTACAATAATCCAGCCTAGAAGTAACAAATGCATGGACTAGTTTCTCTGCATCGTTTTGAGGCAAGATATGCCTGATTTTTGCAATGTTACGTAGATGGAAGTAGGCGGTCCTTGAAATTGATTTTATGTGGGCGTTAAAGGATAAATCCTGATCAAATATAACATCAAGATTCCTTACAGTCTCACTGGAGGCCAAATTAAGTCTTCCCGGGGGCAAATTAAGTTAAAAGCATCAATCTGGTGCACTTTGAGAGCAACGTTAGGATCTCTATGGATACATCTCTCAACAACACCCATATGAAACAGAACTGTAAGTAGATTTTCTTTTTCTTTATGGATACTTTACAAATCACTCCCCTTTCAAACTGTATTCTTGTTTATTAATAACAACTTTTTTTGTACTGTCATATATTATTTTATACCTGTTTTTCACCTATTCTCTTATTTTTCTATAACTATAATGATCATATAAAGGTGTGCCTTTACCTCACTGAGCTGAGGTTATCAGAGCCTCTCAGTCTTTCAGGAGAGAGCTCTCTAAAGCTCTCCCCCCCCCCCCCCCCGCGGCCGCTTACACAGTAAATTCCAATGTTAATAAAAGCACACAGAAGCTGTGTACGTTTTTTGGGAGTTTGATTTATTTTAAATGAACACAAATATAAAATGTAAACCTATAATTGCATACTACCAGTTCAACTTGATTTTGGGGGGGGGGGTGCCATAGTTTATGGGCGCTGTGCGCAATATGGGCGTAGTTCTGTTAGTATAAGAAAATAAGATGTACTTTGTTGATCCAAAATCGGGATTTTGTGTTATGAAATTAAAAACATTTTTTTTTTTTTCTAACTTTTTTTTGTTTCTCTCCCCAATTTGTGGCGCCCCCTATGGGTTAATGCGCCCTTAGCATTCACCTATACTGCCTATGCCGAGGGCCGGCCTGACACACATATACACACACCCACATATTTATATAAATATATACAATTTCAGAATCAAACAAGTATGAGAGCACTCTCATAACGTAACACAAATTACGGGCCAAAAGTTGTATTTACAAGTATTCGACTCTTTGTTTGTAGATATCTACTAAACTACAGAATACAAATACAGAGAGTAATGAAGGCCTGTTATACTGAGTGATATATATTTTACACGCTGCTCTGCTTTCTGCACGGACCTCACAGCTGTTAACATCGCAACGCGATGAAAGCAGTTTCTAAAATAATATCCAGGGGATGCATGCAGAGCTGTCATTGGCTGAGATAATTCCGGCCGTGCGTCAAGCCTCCACCGTTCCCGGAAATGCATCCGCGGAGGAGCTGTGGAGGAACCATCAGTGTATCCTCGGTTAGAGCTCCTCCAGAGAGCCTCCTCGACGCTCGATGCTCGGTCCTCGATGTGCATTTAGAGAAATGAGATGTCCTTCAAAATGGCGCGCTGAAATTCATTTCCGGGTCATTACCGGAGGACCGAGGAGTCGAGGAGGGGACATTTGAGTATTGAGAAACCTCTAATGCAGGGGTATAGCCAACACAGGGCCCGCGGGCACTTAGTCGCCCGCAGGGGCAACGTGAGTCGCCCGCGGGGCATGTTCTAAAAATAGCTCGCCAAGCAAATCCAAAATGTATAAAATACACAAAACAAAAAAGGAAATGTAATTAAAATAATCTACCCTATGCATAAAGGAAACCTAAATCATAGCAAACTCTATCTACATACTACAACTATAGGTTACTTACGTAACCACAGGCCTCAGAGTAACATGAAGTGAGATGTCTCACTATGGGATGCGCCTCAACGCGTATGCAAACAGAAGCATCAATCTCATTACACCAATCCTGATTGGCTGGTGATATAGACGTCTACGTCAGGGAATCCACGCACCCTTTAAGTAGCTTGCGCTACGTCGCAGCGTCATTCAAAATAAGCACCTCTTCTCGCTTCGCCTTAGCAAGAAGGGCCGTCTGGTGAGACATCTCACTTCATATTACTTTGAGTCCTGGGGTTACGTAAATAACCTATAGTTCTCATTCATAACACTCCGTTCGATGTCTCACTATGGGATATTGAAACTCCCGTATTGCTAGAGATGCTTATCTCGAAAATCACCAAAACAACCTGAACTTAACAGGTAGAACCCTGTCTCAACACGGGGTTCAGCACTGCGCGTGCCACACTTGGAGCAGAGACATCTAGCCTGTAAAAGCGGACAAAAGTGAGCGGTGAGGACCAGCTCGCTGCTGCACAAATGTCTTGGATGGAAACACCCTTGAACAAAGCCCAGGATGTAGCCAGTCCACGAGTAGAATGAGCACGCAGGCCCGTTGGTGCCTGCAAACCCTGACTCGTATAAGCCAGAGCAATCGCTTCCACAATCCAGTGGGAGAGCCGTTGCCTGGTAACGGGCTTGCCCTTATGAGGGTTAGCCCAGGATACATAGAGTTGGTCATTGCATCGAAACTCTTTTGACCTGTCCATATTGGTGCGTAAAGCACGGACTGGGCACAGCAAATCCGGCTGCTGTTCCTCAGAGGAACACAGTGGCGGAGGAAATGCCTCAATGTCAATGGGGGTACATGAGCCAACCACCTTAGGTACAAAGGCAGGGTTGGGCTTCAGCAACGCTCTTGTTTTCCCCGGGGCAAACTGAGTGCATGAAGGATGTACAGAGAGCGCATGAATGTCACTGACTCGCTTGGCAGATGCCAGAGCCAATAACAACACTGTTTTCAGTGACAGGTGTTTCATGTCAGCTTCTTCCAGGGGTTCGAGTGAGTCCATTTAAAACCACTGCCAAGTCCCATAAGGGCACCAGTGACCTGGAAACAGGGAGGAGCCTGCAAGCCCCTTTCATAAAACGGCAGATGTTGGCTAGCCGTCTTTCCCTCAAAGCCCACATGGCATGCAGCAATAGCAGCCAGGTACACTTTGATCGTAGAGAAAGCTCTGTGTTTATCAATCAGGTCCTGTACAAATGATAGAATCACCCCGACAGGACATTGAAAAGAGATGTGTCCTTTTTGAAGGCACCACTCCTCAAACACCCTCCACTTACAGTCATAGAGGGACCTGGTGGAGGAAGCTCTTGCGCTCTGAATAGTGTGTATCACCTTCTGATGGAGTCCCACTGTATTCAGGTTATACCACTCACGGGCCAGGCCCATAGTGCCAAGCGCTCTGGGTGTGGGTGAAAAATCGCCATTATATCATTCTTATTATATCCTTCATATGCTTAAACCAAATGCTTCTTATTTCCTCTTGTTGTGCTTTTACCATTATCATTCTATTATATTCTCTTATGGGTTATTCCCAGGCTCTGCAAGGCCACAGCTGTTTTGGCGACTGGGAGACTCATACACAGTCACACAAGAACCGTTATGCTATCTGCTCAAGGCCAGAAGGTGTCTCATAACAATCTCGCCGTGTGAATACAAGAGTTATAACATTCCCACTCTTTTCATATATAATCTCTGCTTTTTCATTGTTCTGCTCACTCTCGGGCAGACTTTCTTACACTCTGTTCGACTTGTGACATTATATTATTGTATCGTGTATTTGAAGCTTCAAATAAATAACCAAAAGACAGCTTTTCTCGATTCACCATTTATTTGTTTTGATCACTTTGACTTGTACTCTCCAGCCGTGTTTCGGTCCTAGATTTCCATAACAACGCACAGGGTCCAGTCTGAGGGCAGCTACCCAGCGCTGAAACTTCCTCATGTGTAAGCGTCCCAGTCGTACCACTAGGATGGCTGACGCCATGAGCCCCAGTAACCGCAGACATGATCTGAAGAGAACATATTTGCGTGGCTGGAAATGAGCGAGGCAAGCCCTGAAGGCTTTCACTCTCTCTGCTGACAGGCGGCACCGAATTCAGGCGTAGGCCCAGGAAGAGTACAGTCTGGGCTGGGGACAACATGCTCTTTTCTGTGTTTATTACGAAACCCAGGTCGAGCAGGTGTTTTACGAGGACATTCGTCCGCGTAATAGCCTCTTGCTCCGACTGTGCGAGAAGGAGCCAATCGTCCAGATAAGTTGCCAGGCGAATACCCTGTTGTCTTAACGGGGCTATCGCGGCTTCCGTACACCGTACAAACACTCGTGGGCTGAGAGACAGACTGAAGGTAAGTACTCTGTACTCATAACACCCTGAAAGGCGAACCTCAGATATTTCCTGTCTGGATAATATACTGGGATGTGGACATACGCGTCTTTCAGGTCGACTGATGTGAATCAATCGTTTTGGCGCACGAGACGCAACAGAGATGTGTGAGTGAGCATTCTGAATTTGTATCTTTTGAGATATTTGTTCAGAGCCCTCAAATCTAATATAGGCCGAATCCCGTTCCCTCCCCGTTTGGGAACGAGGAAATACTTGGAATAAAAGCCGCTCTGACTCTGTTCGGAGGGTATTATAGATATAGCCTTCTTGTCTAGTAGCGAGAGGATCTATTGCTCTAGAATATGGGCCGACTCTCCCCGGGCTTGCGAATGCAGAATGCCCGAAAAGTGAGGGGGGGTGACAGCGAATTGGAGTCTGTAACCCTGTGTTATTGTCTTGAAAACCCAAGCAGAATCTGTGAGCATCCTCCACTTTTCGCTTCTCAAAGCGAGTGGAGATGTCACATCCCTGTTGTCTGCCCTTTGTGTCTTTATTTGTTGTGTTATGGGGCCCTCTAGTGTCTGAACACGGTGGTATCCCAGGTTGACAACCCCGGTCGACACTGCGCATGGCGGTGATGCCTTCACAGCCCCGTCCATCGTCCGCCTTCTGAGAGAGGTAGCAGCCACTCTTAGAAGAAGGGTAGACGTCAGACTGTTTATTGTTTTTATTGTCTTTCTTTTCATTTGTATTGACTGCACCCTTGGCTTTAAGCCTGGAAACGATAGTGGAAAATGATTTATTAAAAGACAATAGTGATGACATGTGTTGAGGATGACGTTCTGACATCACTCGAGGCGGCGGGAAGATGGGGGCATGGTTGCACCCCGGAAACACATGAGCATCTAACACTCGTGTCTGGGCTGGAGACCCGGGGTGGGCTGTGGCCTCTGCTGTTTCTGGATCTTGAAAAGGGCAGGACGTGAGGCAGCCTGAGCGAAGGTCTGCCGCGGGGCCGTTGAAGGTGGCGGCTGGACCCTTCGGGGAAGACAAAGCTGGAGAGCCTCATCCTCCTTCTTTTTGGATTCACACCGCTGCTGCATCGAAGCTAGAGCGGAGCCAAATATGCCCTCGGGAACAATAGGCCAAGACGTCCTCTTTTTCCCGGTCTGGAAGGTTCGTCAGGGTTGGCTTGGCGCGCTAGCCGTCGGCGGAGGCTCTTGATGGTGAAGCAGGCACAATGCCCGCACAAACCGGGGGTATCGATAGCTTCCTGGGCGTGTTCCAGCCCAAGGCAGGACGAGCAGACCTGGTGTGAGTCCGTGCTCGAGATCTTAAACCCGCAGCCGCAGAGCCGAGCCTCCGACTCCTCTGGTGTGAGGGAGAGAAGGGTCCATCCTCGTTTGCCGGGGTGTCTGCACGGAGGCACATGCTAGTAACAGGTATGTTACCGAGAAAAGAAATCCAACCTTATCATCATTCCGAAATAAAAAAACGACTGGGTAGATTTTTCTCCAAAAAATATTAACTGGTGTGTTAATATATTTCTTATCTCCGTCTCCTCTGGTGTGAGGGAGAGAAGAGTCCGTCCGCGCTCGCCGTGGTGTCGGCGCGGAGGGATAAACTAGCGAGGCAGATTACAATATTAACTGGTGTTAATATTTGTTCAATTCTTCTGCAAAGCAAAAAAAGTCGCCCGTCGACCGAATGTTAGCTTGGGTTCAGTCTGTGGACCGTTAAGCTAGCCCGGCTACTGATATTCTAGATGTGCTCTGAAGCGAGAAGAGGTGTTTGAATGATGCTGCGACGTAGCGCAAGCTACTTAAAGGGTGGGTGGATTCCCTGACGTAGACGTCAATATCACCAGGCAATCAGGATTGGCGTAATGAGATTGATGCTTCTGTTTGCATACGCGTATTGTGAGGAAATATTTGTATGTATTCATGTTAGTAAACTATCAAGATGCTTAAAAAGGGAAAATGATTTGAGTAAGAAAACTGTGAACTGTTTTTGGGGCCTGTGAACATTTGGTTTTGTGAGGACAAAGGAAGAGGGGGAAGGTGTGGAGTTAACATACAGTCATCCCTGTGATAATGAAGCTAAGCCACTGGGATTGGGGAATTTAAGATGTGAGCTGTTGATAATAATTTGGGCAGCCAATCACTGGTCTGGAAGGGAGGCGCAGATAACTCCTCCTCTGGTCAGCGAAGTATTTAGACAGGAACCCCGCTGTGTGCCTCTCTCTCTCTCTCCTCGCGTCGCTCGGACTGGAAGGTCGTGGCGGCCTGTGGGCAGGAGCCAGGAGTAGGCCAACTCCTGACATTACACATATGATACGATATGGTTGTGTATGGTAATGTATTTGATTGTATTGCATTGTATATTACCATTAAAGTGGATTATTGTTTAACGGTTAAGTGTATGCTCTGGATTGCCTTCATGTAAGATAACAGCTTGTTTAGGGACGCGAGGAGATTTGGAAATGCGGCCTAGTTATCATTTATATCTCCTAACAGTATCCCATAGTGAGACATCGAACGGAGTGTTATGAATGAGAACTCTATATCTATCTAACACCCCTCCTCCCTCCACCCCCACAATGAATATCGACCAATCACGTTATTGATGGATTTGCGGGATCAGCGTTGCAGTCGGGAAGAAAAGCAATGTAGCCTCTCCGCTGATTTTCCTTCTGGCAGAATCTACACAACACATCAGCCCCATTGAACAGCCCATCATGCCAGCCTATATACAACACATGAGGGGCAGAGTTTTACTCTGTGTTGCAACTTGCTGAGAGAGAGAGAGAGAGAATAATTCCAATGTGTACTATAGTACAGTAACAGTTTAAAAGGGGAGTGATTAGTAAAATATGCATAAAGAAAGAATGCTAGGTAAGATAAGAATAAACAAGTTTAAACTATTTGTTATTGGTTGTGATCATATTCTAAAGATGATTGGAGTATTGAAAAGTATACAGCTCCCTTTCATCTGAGTGTTGAGAGCTGTATCCATACATTCATGTTGTGCTCAAAGTGCACCAGAATGATGCATTTCACTTCAACATTTTAAAAAACATCTTCCCGGGGGAGCATGCCCCCGGAACCCACTAGAGGAGGTGAGGTCCGGGATCTTCAGGATTGTAGTGGACATTTTTATTATTATTATCCTTATTATATCTTTCATATGTTTAAACCAAATGCTTCTTATTTCCTGATATATTCTTACCATTATTATATATCTCTTCTTCCTCTCCTTCAAGGCCAAAGAGATGCTTTGGCTACTAAGAGACTCACACAGACACACACGAACTTCCCTGCTCTGAGAACCGTTATGCTATCTCCCTTTGAAGGCCAGGTGTCTAATAACAATATGTAACTGTGTGAATCCAGATTTCTCACGTTCCCACTGGGGTTCTATATAACCTTTGCTTTTCCATTGTTCTGCGCACTCTCGGGCAGACTTTCCATACTCTGTGCGACCTGTGACAATATATTATTATGTCGTGTATTTGAAGCTTCAAATAAATAACCAAAAGACAGCTTTGCTTGATTCACCATTTATTTGTTTTGATCATTTGACTTGTACTCTCCAGCGCTGTGTTGGGCCCTAGATTTCCATAACAAATGGCGTTGTCGGCAGGATCTCTGTAAGTTAGATTGTGAACCACTCCGGACGCTGGTGGTCGCTCCAGGATCTTTGGATTTTCCTCTACCTCGACAGAAACCGTACGAGACGAGAGGACCAGCGCCGGGGTGGAACCGATTGACTTCACGAGATCCAACGAACTCAAAGGGCTTTCAATACTCGGTGAGATGTGCAAAGTCTAAATTGTTTAAAGTTAAACGTAATTAAAACTGCATGACATCTGGGAGAGGGACTGCTCGAAAACAGAGATATTTGGCATATCTAGCATCGACGGATGAAAAATAGTGTTTTGGTGACACTGAGTGTTTTGGTGACACGGAGTGTTTTGGTGACACTTTAAAAGACTTTGCTATGGAGGCAAAGCAGGGGAGGGGGTATGTACAGCCTCCTGAGGGTCCGATAGTTGATGTCATGCGAGCAAAATATGGTGAAGAAAGTCTGTCTAAATTAAATATATGGACGGAAATGTTCGGATTTCCTAAGGGAGGTTCTTTGAGTAAATTAAAAATCAAAAACCTAAGGGATAAATTACAAGAGTGTGAAGATGGAATGAAGAAGAAGAGTACAATTAAAGTAAAATACTTAGAGAAACTGGACACTCATAGAAAGTGTTTAAAATACTGGGAGGATGAAGCAGAGTGCCGTGAAAGAAGGCAATTGGCCGCGGAAATAAAAAAGATACAGGCTGAGGATAAAAGTGCAAAGGAAGAGAAAAAGTGTTTTGTGTTTCCTCCACAACATAAAATACATTCTCCCCTCTATCCTCTGTTTGCAGGCGTGCGGGACCCTCTCCTCGACTCGGGATTTCCATCCCCTCCTCCACCTCCCCCCATCTGCTACCTGCAGTGGAGGCTCCTGGAGGGGCTGCTGCTGCTGGACCATGAGGTCAACATACCAGCCGCCGCTGGAGCAGCTGCGCAGCAAGACACACAGACAGGGAGCAGAGACGAAGAGAGACAGAGAAAAGAAAATGAAGAAGAAGAAGCAGGACTGAAAAAGATCCATGACAAGAGAGAGAAAAAGAAAAGAGACGCGAAGAAAGCTGAACTCTACAGAAAAGAACACCTCCAAAAAGGAATAACTACATGCCCCGCTTTCTCCGGCCAGCTGACCATGGTCCAGGCTGGCACAACCGCCTGGACCCAAAGTGATGGCCGGGGCAGAGGAGGGGGTTTCCGAGGCCGGAGCAATAACTACAATCGCTGTTTTAACTGCGGAGAGACGGGTCATCGGTTCGCTGAATGCCCACACGAGAAGAAGAAAAATAACTTTTGATCGGATAAATCGGACCACAACAAAGACAATTCTTCAAACTGACGGTCGAGGGAGGGGGTGGAGGAGGAGGGAATTCGGTCGGGGGAGACGGACCCCATGCCAAGCAGCATCTAACCAGGGAAGTGACACACACACACACACACACACACACACACACACACACACACACACACACACACACACACACACGCATCATACATGCTATTGAGAAATTAGAAGAATTAGAGGACATGTCTGTGGTAAAAAAGGGTAGATTTGCCTGAATGCAAATTTAGTGATAGATTTATTCATGTGCTGGGTTTATGAAAAGGAGAAGTTTCTGTACCACTTCAGAGTGGAGATAACGGTGTTGACAGTAATCCATTTCCCACATCAGTAAAAAACTGTTATTTTATCATCTGTCTGCCCAATACATTTACTGGGCAGAGATCTGATTCTCTGGTTCGGCTTGGACCTCATTTTTCCACAAATGAGGGTCTTAAAGTCTGACAGCCATCTCCTACGATGGTTCAAAAAAGTGTCATTTGATGATAAAGAACTGGTGAATGTGTATCAATGGGCTGCTGACATATCCTGATTTTCAGGAGTTGTTGCGTTTGACTGATCAACGTGGTTTTCCACCTGCTGTGTGTAAACTTCTCATTTTGCATTGTACTGCTAACGTGGTTGAAAGATCCGTGTAAATGCTATGATGAGAGTTTTACTGTTAGAATGTGTGAATGATGAGCTCATATTTAAAAATGTATTGGAATTCGCTGGGTAGCACTATCTCTGTTAGACTCACACACACACAAGACACAACCAGCTGTGTCAAATCCCAGGGGCGGTCCACACATTTCACTAGCCAGGGGCCCCACTGATAGATGGAGGGATGTGGCATTTGGGTCCAATCGTTAAAGATTGGGAGTCAGTCACTGATTGGGCACCTACACACACAGAATATGTCATGTACTCTATGTCACGTGACGTGTATCAAAGGAAAATGTGCACGAACGTAGCCGTTCTGCTCACATTGCTGTTGGTTGAGGATAAGGTAATTCTCATATCTCTGAGCTTCCTGCCGCGCTCTCAGATGTGCCATACTCACTCTGGGCAGCTCACAGATATGACGTAGGGTTAATGTCCACGTTCACGTACCGTACCCATTGAAACGTGAAGCTGTTGATGGCCAGTGTTTACCTCTCTGCTTAAACAAGGGGTCATTATTCCGTGTAACGATTCCAGTGTTTCCTGTAAAAAAGATCAGAGACAAACCTCCTGACGAGTGGAGATTTGTCCAGGATTTACGATGTAAATGCAGCTGTGCATGCACGCTCGTCCGGAATTCTTATCTGATTATTTCCCAAGTTCCAGCCTCTGCAACATATTTACTGCCATAGATGTCTCAAATGTTTTTTTTTCCAGTGTTCCGGTACACAAAGACAGTCAATTTTTGTTCACATTTGAATATAATGGTAAACCTTACACATTCACACGTTTGTGTTAAGACTAAATGTTAAAAAAGTCACTAAGCGACAGATGATGTCATTCTTGCGTATGTGTTCATAACACACGGCTGTTGTTATGCTTGCTGTGACGTTACATTAGTCCGTTCTCTGCTTGTAATTATGCCGTTACAAGCTTCAAAGTTGTATTTATCATCTGAATTTGTCGAAACAAGTTTAATATTCTGAAAGCCAATACTTTGAAGATGTATAAGTGAGGTGTCTTGAGTAGTCAAAATTACCTACAAATCATTGTACACACGTGTACATATTATTCTATTTTTATGCAGCTCTGTGTGATTTTGCTACAATTCAGACTAATATACTACCAGAAGTGGAATAAGTACTCAGATATTGTACTTGAGTAAAAGTAGAAGTACCAGAGTGTTACAGTAACAGTCCTGCATTCAAAATGTTCCTCAAGTAAAAGTAGAAAAGTATTATCAGAATATAGTGAAAGTAAAGACAGTAAAAGTAGTCGTTGTGCAGATTGGTCCATTTCAGAATAATATATATGATATGTTTTATAATGATTGATCATGAAAGTGTTCTCAAAGCTGGTGAAGGTGCAGCTAGTCTGAAGTACTTTGTATTCTGCAGGGTAGCTTGTGGATTTACTCCAGGTGGAACTAAAGTCTGATTCAACACTTGATTATATTTCACATCATTCATCCAGATCTGTGAAGTAACTAAAGGTATTACATACATGTAGTGAAGGAAAAGTACACCATGTACCTATGACTTATGTTCACTTCCAACCTAAAAGTACCTCAAAAATAGTAATCAATAATGTATTGAAAAGTTATTTGCTGATTGGTTCTTATATCGGCTCAGCCAGGTTATATGGGAGGCCCAGTCTACATACACTCTAACAACAAATGCCTTGGCTTAACAAAGAAAATCAAGGCAATAGGTTGCATCGATGGTTATTGAGTTAAGACAACTTCTATTGAAATGTTGTTAAAGCAACAAAGTTATTTGGGTTAGGGGAGAAGGCTTTTCCTCTGCAATCAGAGGTGTTTTCAATTACCACTTACTTAATAATTGGTAGCATAAACACAAGTTTTTAAGTTGATTACTCCAAAGTTCCAACTTGTTTTACCGTATTATTTAAATATAATCTTAAATTGTATGTACTCAATTACCACATGTTGAACATGAACACATGTTTTTAAGTTGACAACTATTTATAAATTAAGTTGCTCCAAATAATATTGTATTCAATAGGGTTTTTCTCTTAGCTTTTTCATGTTTTTGCCTTTAAAGAAAGAAATTAATTGATTCCACAACAAACATATTAGGCAATTCATTTTTTTATTTTTGAACTGCAGGTGTTTATTTCAACACATGATGTTTCAAAAGGAGAGACTTCATTTAGTTTGAACATTGCCTGAAGACGGTTGACGTACTTTCCATGGTGTGCACACCTAGACCGGACTTAAAAGACAGACAGGTTTTTATTGTTTGGACTTAAAAGACGTTCCTCTGACCAACGCTGACCTCATTTTGTATGTTGATGGGTCTGCCTCTCGCGACCAAGGGGGCACTAATCGGGTGGGTTTTTCTGTTGTTTCAGATTCTGCTGTACTCCGTTCTGGACCGCTTCCATGTCACCTCTCAGCACAGGCAGCGGAGCTCATCGCACTAACTGAAGCCTGCACGTTTGCAGAAGGCAAAACCGTGACTATTTACACTGACTCACGATATGCTTTCGGGGTAGTACACGGTTTTGGGGCTATTTGGAAGTGTAGACAATTCCTGAAATCTGATGGAAAACCAGTACTTAACCATGTACTGGTTGCAGGCTTACTAGACGCCATTTTGCTCCCATCTGAGGTTGCAGTCTGTAAATGTGCCGCACACGCAAGCAGTACAGACCCAGTTTCCCTAGGAAATGCGTCTGCTGACTCAGCCGCAAAGGCAGCTGCCCTGATTCCTCTCGCACCTCACGCACACTCATTTGTTAAAATCCCTGTCTCCTCCTTCACTGACAAAATGTCATCACTGACTTCCATGCAGCAGCTAGCTACGCCAGTTGAGAAGGCTCAATGGAAGGCTGCTGGGGCTGTTTTTGGGTTGGCCCAAATTCCAATCCATGTCTTCCCAGACATTTTTTCCCTCATTTCGCTAAGTTGACACATGGGTGGGATCATGTGTCAAAAGGAGGGATGTTAGAGTCTATAAATCAGGAGTGGTTCACAAGGGGGTTCACAGTAACAGCTCAAAAGCACTGTGAAGCATGCTAATCTGCATTATGCAAAATTACAAACTAACAAAATGCTGTGCAGACACAGGTCTGTCATGGACACAAGCTCTGCCCATTGTGCTGATGTACATGAGGATGCGGAAAAGAACACGGAGTCAACTCAGCCCATTTGAAATCCTTTTTGGGGCTCCTCCACAGATTGGACTCAAGGCTCCAGGATGTCCTCTTCCCTCCACAACTTTGTGTGAGGATGCTATGTTGTCATATTGTGTTAACCTATCATCCACTTTAGCGACTGCCACTGGTCCGCTTCACCGCCTTCAACCGGGCGACTTCGTGCTGGTCAAGGATTTCCGGAGAAAGAGCTGGAAATCCAATCGTTGGCAAGGTCCCTACCAGGTGCTTCTCGTCACCCAGACAGCGGTCAAGGTCGCCGAGAGAGCTACATGGGTCCACGCCAGCCACTGCAAGGTCGTGGTCACAGGAAAGGAGAAACGGTAGAAGAAGACGACAACAAGTGACATGTCCAAGTCACCAACAGATGACAACAAGTGACATGTCCAAGTCACCAACAGATGACAACAAGTGACGTGTCCAAGTCACCAACAGAGATGACAGCAAGTGACGTGTCCTAGTCACCACCAGCACCACACTTGCACTACATACACCAAAACACACTACACACAAGGTGTCACGAGCGAGTGCCAGCTGAGCGGTTCCATATGCTCTCTGGTTCCTCGTTTGTGTTATCAGTGTGCGAAGTCTGACGGTCCGTGTCACGAAATCGACCGAGAGAATACACTCACACACTCCATGGAACATTTCCCCCTCGTGATGAGGGCTCGCCTGGAGAGACGACAACGCAACCGTGAGCAATGTGAATGCTACTGGAGAGCCTGGACAATCATAGAATGGTTCCTCTGCATACTTGCCATGATAGTTGTGTTAGGACTAGTCCTATATTTTATGTATCCATTTCAGCACACAGCATGTCAGCCAAAATCGAGGTATCTAAGAGGTACATGGGGAAAGCAGGGCGAACCACATTTATTTTATTTTGTTGTCTGTATGTATGTATCCGGCGCCGACCCGTGTGGGACATTTTACATAGACATCGCGCCCAAAACTCAGACCCGGAAAAACGTAAGAAACCTTTGACGCCACTGTTGACATCCATAGGTACATCTACATTTAATCTATACATAGGCGACCATAGCAACATTGATGTGGGTCAGACCAGTAATGGGATCACCGGTAACGTCTGGTGGCACACTCTGAGATCATTCTTGCAGGCCGCAGGACAACATGGGTCATGTTATGCATGCACTCTTTTCCCCCAGGACTCATCAATGTCCGTGCCAGTTCGTCCGCGCTCTCTGACCCAGGTTGAACACCTCTGCGCGTTTATGGCTCTGACAAGGCCCATCAAGGGTGAAGACAGCGTAACCGAGTGGCGTTATGCTAGGCAGCTTCCCCCACCATGCAGCAATCGGTCTGACTCCTCTTTGCGTGCATCCACGCTTGACACCACATACGCAAAGTACCAACCCGTCAGCCATGTGCACCCCAGTCATTTGAGAGGGATGAAACAAAACCTCTGCATCCAGAGAGTTTACCACAAAACGTCTCTTACACCACATTATTTTTTTCCTAGGCACTACTACTGGTTGTACTCGCATCCTACGGAACACATGCGGTGACGGTGCTTACAAAATCTCGTATTGTCACATATCTGGTGCCCCTGAGAGAATCCTTTCTAACGTAGCATTCCCTGATGTTAAACATATTTCCCTCCAACTGGCGTGGCCCAGTGATGCTGGGTTTAGCGCGCCAGAAGATTACGTTTGGTTGTGCGGCAACAAGCTCTATCAAGTTCTGGCTCCCCTTGGGATAGGTACATGCACTCTAGTGGATTTGAATCCAGCAGTCACTGTACTCACGTCCTTAATGCACACGACACATCATTACCCAGAGTTCCAACACCCCGACCACCACAAGGTAAAAAGAGATATGACGTCCGCTGGAGCTAAATTCATGGGTGGCCTGTTCCCATGGTGGGGTACAGTAAACAATGCCCATAAAATAGATACCTTACACGTCCGGCTAGAGAATCTCACTTACGAAACGACGCAAGGCTTCCAGGCATTGACCCCATTCATAATAGCCTCTAGGAACATGCTCATGCAGCACCAATTCGCTCTTGACCTTTTGTTCGCCTCAAAGGGTGGCCTGTGTCATGTGATCGGTGACTCCTGTTGCACTTACATTCCCGACGCCACCAAGAACATCACTGACACCGTGCTGCATCTTAACAACCTGTTAGCTGACATGAAAGCTGATGACATATCCAACGCAGGTGGCTGGGACTGGTGGGCCTGGCTTACATCAGGCGGGTGGAAGGCATGGCTGGCTAGTATAGTTACACCCCTGGCGATCATTTTTGGCCTATTAATCAGTTGTACCTGTTTGATTATCCCAATACTGAAGAAGTGCGTTTCCAGCATGGTGTCCTCAGCTTTCGTTCAGTATACTACTATTCCATTACAAGACAATCCTTTGCGCCACAGTGAGATAGATCAGCTAGAATCAGAAGAGTCTGATTCCGATTTATCAATATAATCAGGTGTGTATCTCCTCTCTTATGCTTACATTATATTGGAGTCTGTCCTCCACAAAAACAGCCAGTTTTCTATGATATATTTGTGATGTGTTTACTTAAACCAGCGATGGAGTGTATTCATTGATGTGTTATATCAGTCTATCCTATCATTTGTTTTTGCTATTGATCAAGTATGATCAAAAGGGGAGAATGTAGTGGACATTTTTATTATTATTATCCTTATTATATCTTTCATATGTTTAAACCAAATGCTTCTTATTTCCTGATATATTCTTACCATTATTATATATCTCTTCTTCCTCTCCTTCAAGGCCAAAGAGATGCTTTGGCTACTAAGAGACTCACACAGACACACACGAACTTCCCTGCTCTGAGAACCGTTATGCTATCTCCCTTTGAAGGCCAGGTGTCTAATAACAATATGTGACTGTGTGAATCCAGATTTCTCACGTTCCCACTGGGGTTCTATATAACCTTTGCTTTTCCATTGTTCTGCACACTCTCGGGCAGACTTTCCATACTCTGTGCGACCTGTGACAATATATTATTATGTCGTGTATTTGAAGCTTCAAATAAATAACCAAAAGACAGCTTTGCTTGATTCACCATTTATTTGTTTTGATCATTTCACTTGTACTCTCCAGCGCTGTGTTGGGCCCTAGATTTTCCATAACAGGATTCAGGTGTTTTGTTTGATTTTAAATAAGCTAAGTCTTGGCTTTCAGAATATGAAACCCAAAATCACACAATAAATACATTTTTGAAGCTTGTTAAGGGAAGATGTCTGTTTGGCAGCGCTGCTTCCCCTCCCTCCGGCTGAAATTATGAATGTAAGGCGTATAGTAATCATAGATAACACGGCAGGGTGCGTTTACAGTTTGTTTTCATCTGATTTCAATTAAATAAAGTCTTGGCTTTCAGAATATTAAACTTGTTTCGGCAAATTCAGATGTATACAACTTTGAAGCTTGTAACGTCATAATTATAAGTGGAGAACGGAATCACTTGATATCACAGCAGGCATAACAACAGCCAGTGTGTCTCGTGAGTGTTTTCCACGGGAAACAAACAATACACACACTCATATTCTCGCAAGCTTCCCCCAGACCAGTAATCCAAATGAAAATATCTTCCCTCCGTAGTATTTTGATAATTTGCTCCGCTAATAATCAATCAGATCGATGGATTCCAGAGAAGAGGACACTTTAAGGGCCTTCTTCTCAAAATGATGACTCGGTGACAGTCATTATAATGTGACATATTTGGTTAATATTTGGAGTACAAACTCGCGGAAGTGATTTCAAAACAAAAGCACTCGTTTGCTTGGAATGGTGATAATATTATAAACAAGGTGAATTTAGCGATCACAACGAAAACTGCCAAGACACATTGAGCCCAGAAAATGAATGTTATTAAGGGCTGTAAATATAATAAGTCTGTCTAAAATGGACGACACTGTTAGGAGATTTAAACTATACAGCGATTCTGCACTGTGGTCAACTCAGCCGTCTCTCGAGTTTTTTTTTCTTTCAAATCAGCTGCTGGACCCTGTCCGATTACCCAGCTCTTATCGGAATAATTTTTTGCTATGTATATAAATGTCATGTTCTTAAATGTTGTATGTGAGGGACTATGGATGGAAATGAGCTCAAAGCTAAAATCTGGCATGTTTACATTTTAAAGCATTATTTGTTTTAAATGTTCATTAATATGCATTGTCGCTCTTTAAATAAATGATTAAATTAAATACAGTAATAAGACAAAGCATCCAAATCAGAAACTGCTTTGGGTGGGTTTCAGGTACATCTGACACATCTCTCTGAAACTGCCCTGACAGATGTTTTCAAACGCAATTTTTAAAATTCCGCCACTCAGCCAAAACGTTGGGTTACGTATTGTAACCCTTGCCATATTAGCACAGGCGGAGCCCTCTACTGGACTCTATGGGTACTACCTTATCATGCAAGCATTCACCTACTGAGATTTCTATGGACGTAGCCGGCCCCGGGGCGGGCCTACCTGAATGCGTGCGCATCTCACTTCCGTATAAAAGGAGGCCTCGCCTCCTGACCATCATCCTACACCACTCTTCAGCGAGCGGTATAGGACAGACAGTGCCTCCAAGGTAGAGGGCTCCGCCTGTGCTAATATACAAGGGTTACAATACGTAACCCGACGTTATATCTGTCACAGAGCCCCGATGTATTCACGCACTGTCGTCCAGCACACCGTTCCACATCACTGTCCCTGACCGGCTTTAGCAGCCACTGCGCCTCACTCACCTCTCCCTCGGTTGTAACCGTGGAGAAGTCTGGGCTACGGCCGATAGAGCACACCCTAACGCGCTAGCATCGCGAAAAAACGTGTGCTCGAAAAAAACAGTGCTGAGGGCTCCCCTGCATCCACCTATAGGCAGACAGGGAAAAAAGTCCCTAAGAGCAATGCAAGTGCCCCCTATGTCCCCACACTCAAACACTGACCCCGTGCAGAGTGTGTAGGGACTATAGTATGGAGAGCTCTCCCCCTCCTGCCCCCAGGCAGGCGAGGGGAGCCCTCCAGCCTTGAGAAGGGCCCAGAGCACCCCACGTCCCCCGCGACCCTCCAGGGGTCCGGAGAAACGTAAGGGCATTTACACCCGGGGAGAGGGTCAGATGCCCACTGACTAACAGCCCCCCCCCCTCCTCACCAGTCCTGTGTTGCCCCAGCAAGCACAGATGTTGAGAAAGAGCCAGACATATCCAAGAGATAACACTTTATGTAGGGGCCTGGCGTTGACCAAGACGCAGCCGTGCATATATCCTCCACACTCGCACCGTTGAATAAGGCTGTTGATGCAGCCACAGCTCGTGTGGAGTACGCACGGACCCCCGTGGGACAAGCTCTCCCTGCCTGCTCGTAGGCGTGTGCAATGCCTTCGCAAAGCCAGCCTGCCAGGCGTTTCTTGGACAGAGCTTTTCCAGTCAACACGCCCCCGAAGCACACAAACAGCTGTTCAGTGCGTCTCAGGGTAGCTGTGCGCTCTACATAACATGCTAACGCGCGCACCGGGCAGAGGAGGTGTAAATTAGTTTCCCTGGCCCCACCATGGGGTGGAAGACTAAATCCCCCCAACTGAATAACCCTCGACCTGAACGCACTCCTTAGGTTATTGGGCACAAAAGAGGGGTTCGGTCTGAGTGTCGCGCCGCTCCGGTCACCCCGAATCAGTAAACAGCTCGGGTGCACCGACAGAGCGGTTAACTCGGACACTCTTTTGGCTGACATTAAGGCAAGTAGCAATGCTGTCTTCCACGACAGTGCTTTCAGGGAGGAGAGCTCCAGAGGCTCAAATGGTTCTGTGACCAAAGCCTGGAGCACCAGCGGCAGGTCCCACTGTGGGGTGGAGGCGCGCACTACTGGGCATGAAATGCTGGAGGACTAACACTACCGCCCGTAGCTCTAGGAGGTTGCTGTGTCGTGTTTCCGTTAGAGACCAGCGCCCACCTATAGCCCTCTTCAGGCAGGTCCCTCCCCATCCTGTTCTGGATACGCTCGTGAACACTGTGATGTAGGAGGTTACCCGCCCCAGTGGAGACCCCCTCCGGAGGCGCCCGGAAGACCCCAGAACCGGAGGTTGCCCTCCACTGAGGGGGGGATGGTCACCAGCTGCCGTTTGTGCCTCTTGGGATCCAAACGCATGCTGGAGAACCACCTCTGCAGGTGGCGCATATGCAGTAACCCCAACGGGACCACAACGTGAGCAGCCGCCATGAGACCCAGAGTCTGCATGACAGTTAAAGCTGTCACTGTCGCCCCCTGTCGCAGCCCGTGAACCGCCTGGAGAAGGGACGCACGTCTGCTCTCTGACAGGGTGGCGCGTAGTGCGCCTGCATCGAGCACCACACCCAAATACAACGCCTGTTGGTGAGGTATGGGGGTGCTCTTTTTCCAGTTGATTGCAAAGCCTAATTTGGTTAGGTGTGTGATCAACTGTGCTGTGCAAAACATTGCCTGTTCCCGGGACCCAGCCATGACTATGAGGTCGTCTATGTAAAATAAAACTCATGCCATGGGCGCGCAGCGGTTGAAGCGCTGTGGCCACACATTTGCTGAATGTACGTGGGGATAGGGAGTAGCCGAACGGGAGTCTGTTGTACTCATAGGCTATCCCTTGAAAGGCAAAACGCAGATACTTCCTGTGCTCTGGCACAGTCTCCACATGAAAGTATGCGTCTTTCAGGTCGATGGTGGTCAACCAATCGCCCGGTTGCACCAGCCTCATTAACTGTTAACATGCGAAATTTCCTGCGGCAAATGTGAAGATTCGGGCTGTGCAAATCGAGAATAGGTCTGAATTCCCCTGTCTTCTTGGGAACCAGGAAGTACATGGAATAGAACCCCCTTTCTCTGTGCTGAGGATGCACAACATACACTGCCTGTTTCTGCACCAGGGCCTGAATCTCTGCTGAGAGGAAACTCATCTCCTCCTGGGAGGACAGAATTACCTTAGAGAGAGAGAGAGGGAGATCGCTCTTCTGGAGTGAAGAGAGCGGAAATAATGATATTGCAAGTTAGAAACGTAAAATGCATTTTGACAGACACTTGGGGGAAATATGCTGCATTTTGAATGTCCGATAGTCCACCATTAACACCTTAGTCCGTCTCGTCTCATCAACGAAAACTAAATATACATGACATATTTTGTTTTAGTAGATTTCTCATGAGAGCAAAAGGAGAATATCCGTGTGTAAGAGTGAAAATGTATGTATGTAAAATGAGAATATATGTGTGTAAGAGTGAAAATATGCTGCATTTTGAATGTCCGATAGTCCACCATTTCCACCGGAAATATCAAACATTTAATAAAAGTGAAAAACAATGAACAAGACTTAACGTATTCATCATAATTAATTATATGTATTTCGTTTGGATGTAGGATTTTTGACTTTGTTTAGAGCAGTGATCTTCTACTATATGAACATGTTGGACCCAAAATCCCAAAAAAAACGTAAAAACAGATTTTGAAAATGATTTTATTGTTCATAACACAAACATACACAACGAAACCATTTAAAAGCTGGAAATATATACATGGGATGTGACTATGATAATGTGAAAGTTTGATTGAGGTAGCATGGGATTTCATTCTGATAAGGCAAAAGTGTTATTATAAATATAATACAAATATATATATATACACATTATGTACAACAATCTGTTTTTTCTGTCTTTATCTGTGCCACGCTTCAAAGCGGTTTCTGTCAACTACGACACAGAGGGCAACATCACAGATTCCTCCTCCTCCAGGTCAAAAAACAAGCTTAAAGCTTGACTCACGTTCAGAGTTCTCTTCATCATAGTTGAGTCTTCAAAACTCAAAATCTATCTAACTATATCTAAATTCTCAATGTTTGTCTGTCACTTTACTTCAATCGCAGTCTCCCGCAGCCTCTCTTCGTCTCCCGCCGCCTCTCTTCGTATATCTTCGTCTCTCTCCATTTCCCGCCGTCTCTCCTTGGACATGTTGAAATTGCAGCTTTTCTTTGTGTATGTGGTTGTATTTATTAGCTGGCTAATAACAAGAGGCTGTCAGTGAGACCTAGTATTACAAAGTTGACCCAGCAACTTTACACCAGTGGGAGAGGCAGAACTGCTCTTTCTTTTCAACACAACTTAAGTTACACATGATTTCTTCCAAGTGGTTTGGCTTGTTAAAAACATCTTGCATTATGATACAGGAATTTGCTGGCTTTGTGTTTACAGAAGTACCTGACTATGCCGGACTTGTGTGCAGCCTACGGATGCTCTAATCACCGCAGTCTGGAAACAAGAACCCGTGGGATCACCTTTCACGTGTAAGATATGACAATATTATGACTAAAATTAGGATAATCGTTAATTACATAGTGGATGTATGTACATTACAAGTCCTGCTACACAGGATCAGTGGGGCTATGTGAGATAATAGTATTGCAAGATTGTTGTTGACCCAGCCTCTTTAGAATATGTTGTTACCATTTCTTTACACAATTATTTAATGTTTCTATTGGACACCTTTTTTATTACTCTTAGTGTGGTTGTCTTATTCTTAAAGTAGGCTATACATACATGCATACATAACAAAAATATGATAATTTCGGTGTGTATTTTTGTCCTACCCTTAATGTTAAAGGAAAGAAGGGAGGAACATGTTGACAACAATTTATATATCTGGCTACCTTTCTCATGTTTTTAAGGTTTCCCAAAACCAAAGAGAGGAGGAGGCAGTGGGATCTCGCCCTAAGAAGGGACGGTTTTGTTTCCTGTGACAGGACACTGCTCTGCAGTGAGCACTTCAGGAGTGAGGAATTTGACCGGACAGGAGACGCAGCACTATGTTCCCCACATATGTTTATGTTTGCTCAGTCTAATAAACCCATAACATGGTTGTGAAAGAATACCAAAGCTGAGGCTGGACGATGATTGATTGTTAGTGTGCCATGTGTCACTGTGTGTCTTATTGGTTTTGTGTTATACTGTATTTTATTGTGTGCAGCTGGTCCTTATCTCCAAGACACATTTAAAACAAATAACCTTGAAGTCCCATCTCTCCCCACCTGCTCCTGCTTCCTACATCCCCTCCACACCACACCAAGTTGTTCTTCTTAATAATAATAATACATTTATTTTGGGGGGCCGCCTTTCATAACACCCAAGGACACATAGGATAGTTTATGTTTAAATTGTTCCCTATATTGCATAGGGGCAATATAGGGAACAATTTAAACAGTGGATTTTGTGATATATCAGTCGGGGTGAGACAAGACAAACCACAAATGGACTACAGAAGGACACAAAAGGACACATGGTACAGTTTATATTATTCTTGGTCTTTTTTCAATAACATATTTCAAAGGTTCTGGATTTGTTTAAAAATCTAGAAACTAAATACAAAACTAGGATGATATGAAGATCTCATGTCAAAAATAATTGTGATAAATTAGACAGAACTGGCCTGTCTGTGAGCACATTTTATGTTGGTTTGGTTCTTGTGATAAAGGTGTGAATATCTAAATAATATACCAACATATGCTATTGTCATTAGTTGTGTCCCTGTTCTTAAATCTAAGGCATTGCTAAATTAACAACTCTTGGCTTACAGAGTGGTAACATGAGACCGATTTTTATATATAAAATATAAATGTATTTTAATTTTATAATTTATTTTATTAACAATATAATAAAATAAATGGAAATATATACACCGGCAAATATTTAATATAAATACCTTGTGTGTGTGTGTATAGCTATTGCTTTATCTGATTAATGTTATTTTCATATGAAAGTCCATGATTATAAGTATGCAGTATCATAACTACATCTTTGATGTTTATAAAAAACCAAACCGTTTGAAAATTGGTTGAAAATTGAGCAAGCTATGGTTATTTAAATAGTAAACCATAATGTTATGAATGAGAGAACTCCCTGTAGCAAGATGGCGGCCAAGTGGCAACGTCGGTCTCCATTGGCCAGCACCGCGGGTGAGTCATCTAGTGTTTATATCTATGACCTCATCCCCTCCCTGGTAAATACATCCTGTTGAGCAGAATCTACAGTTTCCAGTATTTTCCGTTTCGTAAAATGATAAAATTCGGCGAAGATATTAAAATATGTGCTTCCATTATTCATACTTCTGAAATATATCTGTATTAACTTTATATCATCATATGTCCGTGTTTATTGGGTATTTTTGCATGAAACAAAGACTGGCATATAGTTTCAAGCCAGTACTTTCAACAGAAATACACATATACATCCTGTTGAGCAGGATCTACAGTTTCCAGTATTTTTCGTTTCGTAAAATGATAAAATACAGCGAAGATATTAAAATATGTGCTTCCATTATTCATACTTCTGAAATATATCTGTATTAACTTTATATCACCGTATATCCGTGTTTACTGGGTCTTTTTGCATGAAACAAAGACTGGGATATAGTTTCAATATAGTTTGTCCGGACTGTTGTTTTTATGCGGCACCGGCTTGAACAGGTCATGTGATCTGATCACGCCGGCGTGACGGTCGACTCCAAAGGGTTAATATTAAATACATATAAGTATTTGTACAACTTGTATTTAGAAATACTCTGTTGTAATTATTGATGCATACATGTGTTCATCCATTCAATGTGGCATCTGCTATAATGGGTTTAATGTATGCTATTACTTAATAATACAATACATTATAATATATGATATGATAATTACATTTTAGTTTTATTCATTTCTTATTTCATAGTTTCTCATTATTATTATTTGTATCGCTCATCTTATTTTTGATTTTATTAATCTGTGTGAATCTGTGCTGTCCTGTTTTTCACTCTCACCCTGTTGCTGTTTGAACTACTGAATTTCCCCACGGGATTAATAAAGGTCCATCTTATCTTATCTTAATGTATAAGTTGATTTACTTCAATCTACTGTACAATATTATAAGAAATATACTGCATAAAGCAAACTATATACTTTATTTGATCTAAAATATTGATGTTTCTACAACACCCATTGTGTATTTTGTCAATGAAGCGCCATCTCATGGTTAAATCCTGTAATTGAACAAATAGGGAAATTGGGCAACGCCCTCTAGCAATTTGGCAACACCCCCAGCCACTGGCATCCACTGGGCTTTTGACTGGGACACACCCATTTGAGTCTGATCTGGAGTGCTACATCTGTATGGTGGCGTCAGTGATGCATCTATACATTCTAAATAAGGCTGCCAGATCTTCAGAAAGGTGTTATATCCTTTTCTAAGACTATATGTGATTTTTCAAGAGGAATACAACTGTTCATGTCTGAAGACCATATATCAATGAGGAGAGGAGAGTCAGTTCTCATTCATAACACTCCGTTCGATGTCTCATTATGGGATGCGCCTCATCGCGGAGCAAACGGAAGCATCAATCTCATTACGCCAATCCTGATTGGCTGGTGATCTTGACGTCAGCGTCAGGGGAAATCACCCCCTATAAGTAGCTTGCGCCACAACGCATGCGTCATTCAAACACCTCTTCTCGCTTCAGAGCACATCTCACAGTAGCCGGGCAAGCTTCACTGTCCACAGACTGAACCCAAAATACCATTTTGGTCGACGGGCGCTAGCCGGCTACCCCTTCTGCTTCGCAGGAAGACGGTAGTACTAACGCTGTTAGTACTTAAAAATCGACCTCGCCCTTCTCTACGAGAAAGTAGGGTAGGTCCGATTTTTTCAAGCTACCAGCACACCTGTTGCTAGCTCGCTCCCTCTCTACCGACACCACGGTAGCGAGGAAGTTTGTTCTTTTCTCTTCCCCACGGAGGGGAAAAGGATTAAAAAAGGAGCATACTGCCACACCAGTCAGTATTCTCCGGGAATAAAAGACCCACACCGTCCCTTTTCTCCGGATTAAGGACAAGGTGGTAATCACTTTTTTTCCCGTCCCACCTGTCGAGAGCGGGCCCTCTCCACGCCACGAGGCGACAAAGATGGACGCCCCTCTCCCTCACACCAGAGGAGTCAGGGACTCGTGGCTCGACTCTGCGGCTGGGGGTTGAAGATCTCGGGCACAGACACACACCAGGTCTGTTCGTCCTGCCTCGGGCTGGAGGCACTATCGACAACCCCGGCTCATGCGGACATTGTGTCCGCTTTACAGTAAAGAGCCTCCGCCAACGGCTAGCGAGACAAGCTAGCCTGTCGGAACAGGACCCCCCCATGTTCATGGACCCGCCGGCCGGCAGTCAAGACACGGGGGCGTCCGCCACAGAGAGCGAACCCCTCTCCGTGTCGGTCTGGGGCTCATTATCAGCGATGGCCTCAGAACCGGAATCCCGCGCCCTAGCAGGCTGGGACCCGGTGACGACAAGACACGCGGGAACGGATTCCCGCGCTTTACCAAGCTGGGGCTCCCGGTTAGACCTCACCATGGTCTCACCCGCGGAGGATGTCCTCGAGTTGGATTATGAGGAGGACGATGAGGAGGACGCCCTGGCGTTCCTCCTGTCCG
This sequence comes from Pseudochaenichthys georgianus, assembly GCF_902827115.2. NCBI lineage: Eukaryota > Metazoa > Chordata > Actinopteri > Perciformes > Channichthyidae > Pseudochaenichthys > Pseudochaenichthys georgianus. Next base: position 28,404,553 of record NC_047506.1, on the reverse strand, counting down.
AGTCAGATGAACAAGAAGAGGACACCTTCATGTCATCGGCCCAGGCTGAAAAGCCTGGAGCGAGGCTGCTCTCCCGGGCGACAGTACACCAGCTTCGCCCGGTCTGAGCATGGACCTGCAGGCCGTGTGAAAACGCGCTGCGGTCAAACTCAATGTTCCGTGGCCTGAAATGGCCAAAGAGACCTCCAGGTCCCGCTACGAGGGGAAGCATCTTCCCCAAACAGCAGGCAAAGGGAGGCAACTCCTCCCGGTTTTTCCAGAAATGTTGGATGAAGTGTCGGTCTCGTGGAGAGACCGGCCCTTCAGCAACAAGGTCCCAATCCAGGGTGCCTCCTCCCTGGACTGCGATGGAATGGAGAGGCCCGGCCTGCTCCGCATACCGCCCATGGAACCGCTGGTGGCGGCCCACCTTCTACCGAAGGTGGGCCCCTCACCGAGCAGGAACCCCACGCTGCAAGCAAAGGCGGACCGCTTTCAGTCCACAATGACTGAAAAGTCCTATAACGCTGCAGCACTGTCCGCCAGGGCCCTGAACGTGTCCTCGCTGCTAACCGCCTACCAAGCGGAGCTCTGCGAGGACCTGTCGGGTAGCCCGGGAGCAGCCACTCTGGACGAGATGGCAGCGGTCACGGACATTTGCCTCCGTGTCCAGCGCTGCGCCGTCCAGGCCACGGGCAAAGTAATGGGGATCATGGTGGTGCAGGAAAGAGCGAGATGGCTCAACCTCACCAACCTCCCTGACCGAGAAAGGGAAGATGTGCTGGATATGCCCATCGTTCCTGAGGGACTTTTCGGCTCCGCTCTCGCCTCCATGCAAAGGAGGTGTGAGATGAAGAAGAAGGAGGACGAGGCACTCCACCTCTGCCTCCCTCGAAGGGTCCAGCCGCTGCCTTCGCAGCAGCAGTCCTTCACCCAAGCGAACTCTGCCCGGTTTAAAGCACCGGATAAGCAGAGGTCGCAGAGGTCGCAGCCCCCCCCACTGCCATGCGCACGCGCAGTGCCGGCTGGGGCTTTAAGGGCTCCACCGTCACACGCATGCGCAGTGCCGGCTGGAGCTGTAAAGGCACCACCGGCACGCGCATGCGCAGTGCCGGCTGGAGCTGTAAGAGCACCACCGTCACGCGCATGCGCAGTGCCGGCTGGAGCCGTAAGCATCTCAGCTGACTCAAAGGAGCATACAGCAGGAGATACTCACAACATCTGCCTGGGCTTCTCAAAACAGTTACACTTTTTCTGTTTTCTCAAGCCCAGAGAGAGTCAACCCACATTCTGGAGAGAGAGGTTCTCTCTCTCCTAGAAAGAAGGGTTTTATCTATAATGCAGAGTCAGATTACGCAGACAAATGTCCTCGTAAAACACCCACTCAAAATGGGTCTCATAATAAAACTATACCACGCCATATATATATATATATATATATATATATAACCAATACTCTCCGCACGCCACGACGTGCGGAGAGTATTGGTTATTATGTAATGCGTAGTGGCACTACACCCGACTTTTCTAGTGCGGGACGCGCCTACGGGTGCTGTCCTTTCACGGAAGGTGGTCACCACGGACGCACGTCAGACAGGCTGATAGGGTATTTACGAAGGTCACCCGGTGAACCGTTACACCCCTAGGTGATAGGGCCCCGGGGCACTATGGGCCTGACCCGTGAGTGGTACAATCTGAATAAAGTGGGACTCCCTCAGAAGGTGATAAACACTATTCAGAGTGCGAGAGCTTCCTCCACCAGGTCTCTTTACGACTGTAAGTGGAGGGTGTTTGAGGAGTGGTGCCTTCAAGGACACATCTCTTTTCAATGTCCTGTCGGGGTGATTTTATCATTTCTACAGGACTTGATCGATAAACACAGAGCTTTCTCCACGATCAAGGTGTACCTGGCTGCTATTGCTGCATGCCATGTGGACTTTGAGGGGAAGACGGCTAGCCAACACACTTTGGTTTGCCGTTTTATGAAGGGAGCTCGCAGGCTCCTCCCTGTTTCCAGGTCGCTGGTGCCCTTATGGGACCTGGCAGTGGTTTTGAATGGGCTCAGAATGACCCCATTTGAACCCCTGGAAGGAGCTGACATGAAACATCTGTCACTCAAGACAGTGCTGTTACTGGCCCTGGCATCCGCCAAGCGGGTCAGCGATATTCATGCACTGTCTGTACATCCCTCATGCACTCAGTTTGCCCCAGGGCAAACGAGAGTGTTGTTGAAGCCCAACCCTGCCTTTACACCAAAGGTGGTTGGTTCGTGTACCCCAATTGACATTGACGCTGGTTTCCTCCGGGGAGCAGCAGCAGGATCTGTTGTGTCCAGTCCGGGCTTTACACACATATATGGACAGATCAAAGGAGCTTCGTCTTAATGACCAACTCTTCGTGTCCTGAGCTAACCCTCACAAGGGCAAGCCTGCTACTAAGCAACGGCTCTCACACTGGATTGTGGAGGCAATTGCTTTGGCCTATACGAGTCAGAATTTGCAAGCACCTTCGGGTCTGCGGGCTCATTCGACTCAGGGCCTGGCTACATCCTGGGCTTTGTTCAAGGGTTTTTCCATCCAAGACATCTGTGCAGCGGCGAGCTGATCCTCGCCGCTCACTTTTGTCCGCTTTTACAGGCTAGACGTCTCCGCTCCAAGCGTGGCCCGAGCAGTGCTGGGCACCTTGTTGAGTCAGGACTCTACCTGTTAAATGCTGGTTGATCGGTGATTTTCGAGATAAGCTCGTCTGGCAATACGGGAGCTACAATATCCCATAGTGAGACATCGAACGGAGTGTTATGAATGAGAACTATAGGTTACTTACGTAACCCCAGTGTCTGAGTAACATGAAGTGATATGTCTCACCAGACAGCCCTCCTTGCTATGGTGAAGCGAGAGGAGGTGCTTATTTTGAATGACGCATGCGTTGTGGCGCAAGCTACTTATAGGGGGTGATATCCTCTGACGCTGACGTCAAGATCACCAGCCAATCAGGATTGGCGTAATGAGATTGATGCTTCTGTTTGCTCCGCGATGAGGCGCATCCCATAGTCAGACATCTCACTTCATGTTACTCTGAGAAATGGGGTTACGTAAGTAACCTATAGATTTCCATGTTAGTGTTGTGCATTTCCTAGGGACACATAAAGCAATTTCCATACATTTAATTTGGGATTTAGTTAAAGATCTATTGAGACTTGTGAAATCACCCAGTAAGCAAAGCTCAGGATCTAAAGGGAAGGTAGATCCTGTGATCTTGGTTAAGGTGTCACACAAATCGTACCAAAAGCACCTCACTTTTGTGCAAAGCCAGGTACAGTGTAGGAAGGAGCCGACCTCGATACCACACCTGAAGCACATCTCTGACAGCTCGGGCTTGGATCTATGTAGTTTCTGTGGGGTGAGGTACAGTTGATGGAGGAAATTATAGTTGACCAGTCTGTACCTGGCATTAATAGTAGCTGACAAACTGTCTTTACATAAATCAATTGCTACATCCAGATCTGACTCCCATCTCGGTCTAGATTTGTGTAAACCTGGCTTTGGGCCCTCATTCAGCAGTAAAGAGTACATTTTAGAAATACCTTTGTATACATTTCCCTCATGAAGCAGTTTCTCCACATCAGTCAACACAGGTAAAGTTATCTCAGGGCCCAGGTTGGCTCTAAGAAAGGATCTTAACGGAAGATAGCAGAAGGTCTTGTTGGACAAGTTATATTTCCTCTTTAATTGTTCAAAGGACATGAGGAGTCTTTTTTTGTAGCAATCATCCAAATGTTGGCTCCCCTTATGATGCCAAGTTTCCAGAATCTTGTTATTGAGAGTCATGGGTATGAGTTCATTTTGTCTCAGAGGTGACTTTGGTGACAGTCCAACTTTCAGTCCCAGACTTCTATGAGTCTCACACCACATTTTAAACAAATGCCTTAAAATAGGGTTGTCTGTCTTCTTGGATATCGTCCTGGGGTTCCATTTATAAATACAATCGCTGAACACTTTTTCTTTCAGGGGGTGCAATCCAATTTGTATCCAGGATGGGGCACCATCGCCCTCAAAAAAGGCTGAAACAAATCTCATTTGAGCGCCAAATAATACTTTTTAAAACATGGTAATCGAAGGCCCCTGATCTGTAATCCCACGTTAATTTCTCCATAGATACCCTGGCCACCTTACAGTTCCATATAAACTGTCTAACATGTTTATTGAGGGATTTAAAAAAAGTTTGAGGCAGTTGAATGGGTAAGGACCGGAAAAGATACTGTAGCCTTGGTAGTATATTTATTTTTACACAGTTAACTCTGCCAATTAGAGTAATGGGTAAACTCATCCACCTTTGTAGATCACTTTCAATTCTACTGAGCAATGGGAGGTAGGTCAGTTTGTATATATTTGTAAGGTCATTATCTATAGTTATCCCAAGATATTTTATATTATTAACCCACTTAAATGGGCTTGTACATTGATACTCAGTGTACTCAAAGTTCGTTAGTGGAATGATTTCACTTTTCTCTTGGTTTACCTTATATCCTGAGATAACACCATAAGCATTTAGCAGGGTCTGTAGTTTGGTGAGGGAGTTACCAGGGTCTGTCAAGTACAAAAGTAAATCATCTGCCAGGAGATTAATTTTATGATTTGTCTGATCCACTCTAAAACCCTTTATATCAGGATCCTGTCTAATTGCTTGAGCTAGGGGCTCAATATAGCCAAGACAAAAAGCCATGGAGACAGAGGGCAGCCCTGTCGGCTTGATCTACTCAGGGGAAATGCAGCAGAGATCTGACCATTAGTACTAATTGTGGCCCGAGGTTGATGATAAAGAGTTTTAACCCAATTAATAAACAACTGACCAAACCCAAACTTAGCCAAGACTTTAAATAAATATGGCCACTCCAGCCGGTCGAAGGCCTTTTCAGCATCTAAATCTACAGCTATACTGGGCTCAGTCTTTGACTTTGTTAGGTGGATAATATTAAAGAGCCTACATAAGTTATCAGCTGATGAACGTTTAGAAATAAAACCACTCAGGTCCGGATTAATTAATTGTAGCAAATATTGGCCAAGCCTGTTAGCCAGGGCCTTAGATATTAATTTATAGTCCGAATTCAATAATGAAATAGGTCGAAATGGAGAGCACTTTAATGGATCTTTATTTTGTTTGTGGATCACAGTGATTATGGCAGTAGAGAATGATTTAGGCAGAGTTTGAGTTTTTGATGCTAAGTTAATTACATCCATGATGAGTGGGGTGAGTAAATCCTTAAATTCTCTGTAAAATTCTGGTGGAAACCATCTTCCCCCGGCGATGTATTAGATTGCAATGAGCACAAAGCCTTTTCAATTTATTTCTGAGTGTAGGGAAGATCAAGTTTATTTTGGTCTTCCTGATCAAGCTTTGGCAAGTCAATAGTGGACAGGAATTCATCAATTTTAGTCAGATCTTCTGGTGATTCCGATGTGTACATTTGCATAAAACTGTTTAAATGTGTCATTAATTTCTACCGGGTTATGTGACACTGAACCCGCTTCAGTTTGAATTGCATTAATTGTTCTTGAGCTTTCCTCTTTCCTCAGTTGCCAGGACAGAATTGTATGTGCCTTCTCTCCCAATTCATAATACCTTTGTTTAGTTCTTAAAATGGCTTTTTCAATTTTATAAGTGTGCAGCGTATTGTATTTGAGCTTCATGTTTAACAGCGATTGGTGTAATACCTTGGACCCAGATTGTTGAAACTCCTATTCCAATTTCAAAATATCCGTTTCCAGTTTTTCTATTTCTCCCATATATTTATTTTTAATACCATTTGTATAAGAGATTATTTGTCACCTTAAATAAGCTTTAAGTGTGTCCCATAATATAAAACTATTGGGGGAGGAAGGACAGTTAGTCTCGCAGAATAGCTTTATCTGGTCCTAATTAACATGCAAAAATCTGGTTTTTGAAGAAGGGTAGGGTTCAGTCGCCATCTATATGAGTTAGTTGTTTTTTCTGGCATCAAAATAGAAAGGGTCAAAGGAGAATGATCAGACAGGGTCCTCGATAAATATTCAGATTCCAATGCTCTATGAACTAGCTGCGTTGATAAGAGAAAAAGGTCGATCCTAGTATGAGACTTATGGGGACAGGAATAGAAAGAGTAGTCTCTGCTTTGAGGGTGCATCCGTCTCCAAACATCTGTCAAATTTAGATCTTTCATAAATGCCAGGGTGGTTTTGGCAGCTTTTGATTTAGATACTACCAAGGATGACTTATCCAGAATAGGATCCAGGCAAAAATTAAAATCACCCCCTACCAGTATGTTTTGTCGTCCCCCTGACACCCTAAGAAAGATATCTTGAATAAAGGATGCATCATCATGGTTGGGTGCATATAAGTTTAAAAGTGTCCAGGGTTCTGAGTAAATCTGACAATTAACTAATACATATCGGCCTGATGGATCAATAATAGTTTCTTCAATGGTCACTGGAATGTTTTTATTTATTAAAATAGCTACTCCCCTGGCTTTGGTGTTAAAGGATGATGACGCGTAGAAAAAACGTAAGAGTGACGCGTAGAAAAAACGAAAGCTGCGCTAACCTCTGGTGGCTACCATTAGCAGCTAATTTGTATTGTCCGATTTTTGCATAAAAATTGAATTATGGATTATCAATACTTTTTTCAAAGTGACAGACACATTGGATTAACCTATGGATTAACCTTCAACTGCGTTTTTTTTCGTTTTAATACCATTGAACATGACTTCTGATCAGAATAACAGCTAAGGTGAGCATATCTCCGTGTTTTTCTATCTAAAGCTACGTTGTGTGATGTCTGTATTTGCTTCGCCTGTCACAAGTTCTGATCGCTCAGTGATGATACTTATACTTCTATAATCTGTGGAATCTCAGGATGTTAGCTAAGCTTGTTTGTGCAGATCCAATAAGTATATCGATCGGTATAGCTAGAGTTCTGTAATAACGGCATTAAGATTGTTTCGCTCAGGGCAGATTCAGAGGCTCAGCGTTAGTCTTGTGTTTTTTTTTGTTAACAATTGTTCATATCATCAGTTAGCTGAGTTTCTTCCCGTTACATGGATATGAAACATTCATAGTTTATTAAATATTAAGAAGCCCTCAGACGCTGTTTCCTGCAGATTATGCATTTTTCCGCCCGGGGGCAGGGGGAAGGGGTTCAACAGGTTAATATTAGGTATATTCATTTACCCTATGTTTAACCAACATTACTTTTTTATGTTAATTTTAGGCTTTTAATATGCTCAGTATTTAACTTTTACCTGTTAAAGCAACATGATTTCTTTATTTAAGCTTCACTGTAAAAAGTCTGTTGGACTTACAAAATAAAAAATATGTACATCGGTTGCACAAATTAAAATCATGTGTACTCAAAGCTATTCCATTATGTTAAAGACAAACAACTATGTTATGTCAAAGAAACATTAAATTGTTATGTTAATTTGAATATTTCCTTTAATATTAGGTATATTCATTTACCCTATGTTTAACCAACATGCCTTTTTAATGTTCATTTTAGGCTTTTAATATACTCAGTATATTTCATTTGTACCTGTTAAAGCCACATGCTATAGTTTTCTGTTGAATCTACCTAGCCTGCTCAAGGTATACATAAGATTATTGCTTTTATGTAAATAGAGGCATTTCGTACATTCTTCTACAAGATCCATACTAATCTCTTATATCAAGAGCATTTATCATAACATTTTAAAACAAAGAGTCAATAAAGACAAACACATTTCTTTGAACAACATTCATGTAGTTTTCTCAAAAATAAAATATTATTAAAACTACACATCCAGCTGAGCTTTTGGTTTTTCCATCATGCAGCCTAAAGTATGCCAGGAGAATTAACAAATACATTGAAAATAAAGAAATAGAATAAATAGAAAATGTTTGTGATGCATGTACATTATTGTGTTAGAACACAGCAAGCAAGCTTAAAGGAAACTATTCTCCCGACCAAAATAAAGGTTTATTTTGCCAAATGGAAAAGAAAGGCTTGTTTTTGTAACTCATTCATAGTAAACAATTAACAGAAAATGTCAACGCCTAGCCGAAAAAAGGAAATGTTCTTGAAAATCCATTATTTAAATAGTAACCTGCTAATATGAAAGGGCACTCTAATACAATAAAGCAATGGCATTGCTTTGGAAAAATACATGAAAGTATAATAATGGTCAAGTTTCTCACCATATATGCACTAAAGAAAGTATTACAAATAAAAACAAGAACTGACATTTTTAAGTAGCGCAATTAGATAAAGACAATTCTGCAAATCTGACATCACACTTTGATGCAATCTGCATTCTGAAACACATGACCCCAGGAAAAACACACATTTCTGAAACATGCAAATAAATACAGCAAAAAGCATGAGCAAAGGAAGTGCAAGACAGTTGTATCGATGAAAGTCCAGTATGAATGCTGTAAAAGTGCTCAATGGTCCATGGCAACAGCTCACTCAAATAGTTTGTTTTTAAACGCTTGAGCTTTCTTGGAGAGCATGTCGCCGTCTAGCTCCATTAACATTTGCTGGAGCACTTCGAACGTGCACTTCAGTTTAGGGGGGTAGTTCAGGTTCATGGCATACATTAGTCAAAATAACATGGTAGTTGCTAATGCAATGTTGTCTACATCAGTTAGTACCTGTTGGCCTTCCAGGACAATCTCATGGTGGAATTGTGTTTGACAACATAAAGTCCCACTGTAATCCCCTCAATGGATTGGTCAGATGTCAGTACTTTTAAGCCTCTTTCTGATATACTCCTGTCTGACCTGATAACACATGTTAGCTTTTCAGTGTAGTCTGGCTATTAAACAAAAAATAGGGATGTTCACATACTTTTGGCTATATACTATGTGGTGTTTCAATAAATACATATTTTAAAGCTCAACAAATATGACTTATACTGACCACAAACTCTCTCAACAGATCTTCTGGGTCCTCATTGAGGTACACACACAGCCCCTTGAGAAGACATTCCCACCCTAAATCAACATCATCAACCTAAGTGAAGGGGTATAAGAAAATAAAGAATCAGTTTTGCTCAATGAAATGTGTACGCTATTGACTCAATGTATAATTTCCTTAAAATTAATTATTACTTGAGTCATGTTTGACATAATACAGTTCAGATGCTGGCCTATCTGTCCTCCTCTCTTCTCAAAAATCTTCAGATGTTTGTCAGATAGCACATCCAGCTGAGAGAGAAATCTTGATTGGAGGGGCAGGGTTGTTATGCGCTTAAACTCCGCATTTATCAAAGAAAACAAAATATCACAGTCATAAAAATCATCAAATAATTTCATTTTCTAATGATGTTATGATTGTAGTTGTGTTCCAAATGTATTTACAAAATCAAATACCAGGCATATCTTGCCTCAAAACGATGCAGAGAAACTAGTCCATGCATTTGTTACTTCAAAGCTAGCTTATTGTAACTCTTTATTATCAGGGTGTACCAAAAAGTCAGTTAAGTTGCTTCAGCTGATTCAAAATGTATTGACCAGAGCACGAAAAGGGACCACATTACTCCTGTTTTGGCTCCCTGTAGAACACAAGATAGAATTTAAAATTATTCTTCTCGCCTACAAAGCCCTGAATGGGCAGGCGCCATTGTAGGCGAGAAGAATAATTTTAAATTCTATCTTGTGTTCTACAGGGAGCCAAAACAGGAGTAATGTGGTCCCCACTGAGCTCGGTTTAATGTGCATAACTTTGGGAAAGGTTCATAGTTTTAAATATTGTAAAGTGTAGAGCCGATGAATGGGAGTCGGAGGCGGCGTGTTGAGTATGGAACTCCACACTTTATTTTCCATTAGTTTACAGAAAGGTAGGAACAACTTCATTGCATGCTACTCAAGCTAGAATGATAACAAACCACAGGTGCGCTACCTAACAGGTCCGTGGCGCAACACACTCTCTATAACACAGTGAATTATGTCCTGTAATGTTCCACCACAAAAGCAAGCAACTGCTGGACTTACGCTCTACAAATACACACACTATAAACACAAGTTAAACTCACCTTATGATTTGCATGGATTTATCCTACCTAACACCAATGAATGACAATGTTTACAAATTGACAGCTGTATTTACGTTGCTCGTTGTAACGGCAAATGTGAACTCAGCTTTTTGCAAACAATGCGTCTTGTGATAACCTGTAACTATGACGACCATTTGATGACATTAAATCACTTTTAATAACTTTGATCTTGTAGAGATCTCCTCGGAACAGAACCAGCTTATTCCTCCGATGCGGGAAGAAAATATGTTTTCAATTTGTCAGACTGAAATTGTGTGGAGCCTCTAAAATGTCCTCAAATTCAACAATTTTCCTAGACAAAAACTTAAACTTAAACTGAAACTTCAATTGGATATAACAGACATATTGTTCCTCCTCTCCAAAAATATCCTGACATTTCACATTGTTTTCAAGGTCCAAAACTGAAAAGTGCAGCTGCATTTCCATTTGAATGATTTTTTGATTCAGTATTTATTTTATTAGATATACTAATGCATTCACTAATCTGCCTGAGGGCCATGAATACTTAAACAGGGACTACGTTTTAAGTCCTCAAATGCACAACAAATATTTCCAACATACAGAAGTTTAATGAAAGATACCAAACTAAGATAAAAAAAATTAAATAAAAACAAGAAGATACATAAGCCACACTAGAGGGCACAACGTATACAACTGAATACAATAAAAACATACTGCGAACCATTACAATAATTCAAGTCTGACCAAACATGATTATTAAAAAGTTGGACATTTGCATTTCACATTTCCTATACTTGCTTTGGATGTAAACATGTTACTGTAACTTCACATACATCATTCAATTTGTGAGACATCAATTGCTTGTGCCAAGCGAATGTATGTATAAGCTATATGTTGCTACTACATTCAAATGGCTGCACTTATCAAGATATACTGCCCTGTTCCCCAATGCCCCGTACTGTATGAGATGTACATCAAGCTGGTGGACATTTAGAAGTACTTTTCTAAAAATAGAGCCCATCGGACATGGCTTGGAGCAATCATTCACATTAAACACTTGTCACACACAGCAGAGGACATATTTCAGTCTCATTCTAATAGCCATATCTGCAGATCATTGCATTTTTTCGAGCATTTCCCCGCTGCTCATGCCACAACAAAAGAAACCTTCTTGACTGAATCATCTGTGCCTGTGAATGCCACTTTTTCATTTATAACAGCAAGAGATCAAACGTTCAACAGCAGAGGGAACAGGACATCTGCCAGCAGCCCAGAGGGATTCAAGAACAGTATAGGCCTACAGTCGTATGTTGCTTTCCAAGTAATATCATACGCAATCCTTTTTTTGTTTGTCGTTGTTTTCCTAATTAGTACGTATAATTGATTGCATTTTTGGGATGTTGCAGAATAAAATTACTATGTTTATTCTAATAAAGGAATATGTACACGCCATTTTAATGAATACACTTTTATACAATGTAGGGCATGGATGTGTTTACTTCATCAAATAACACCAGCCTTATCCTTCAAGTCTTCAATATATGTCTTTGATTTGCCTTCATATCCTGCTTATGCTTACAACTCATCACCTATATTTCCCAAAATGCCCAAGTAGCTTGGACCATCTGTTTTTTCTTTTTTTTTTACATTTGGCTGGAAATATGTAAAAAATGTGAGAGCAGCAGTAATAGCATTGGAAGTCCAAGATAGCTTTTCTTCCCATTAGAATAAAAATAAACATAACTCCAACTTACTGAAATATGTTCTGCTCTATTTTGGCTGCTCTCAGTGCTCTTAAAGGTTAACGACATCAAAGCCATAATAATATATTTAGAACACGGATAGTTCATTTCAGAACCATATCAAAGATAACTGAGCGACAAGAAATAAATGTATATATAAATGCATATATAGCACCCACAAGTATTAAGCATTGCAGTCACATCATGATTGACTCAGTATTATATATATATTTCAGTCATTGCCTAAAATCAAATAAAAAATGTCAGGAAACCGATGAACTGTCCACTCCAAGTAGGGAATGAGTCCTTACCCCAAGTGAAGGAGTTCAAGTATCTCGGGGTCTTGTTCTCGAGTGAGGGAACAATGGAGCGTGAGATGGGCCGGAGAATCGGAGCAGCGGGAGCGGTACTGCAGTCGCTTTACCGCACCGTTGTGACGAAAAGGGAGCTGAGTCAGAAGGCAAAGCTCTCTGTCTACCGGGCCATTTTCGTTCCTACCCTCACCTATGGTCATGAAGGATGGGTCATGACCGAAAGAACGAGATCGCGGATACAAGCGGCCGAGATGGGTTTCCTCCGCCGGGTGGCTGGTGTCTCCCTTAGAGATAAGGTGAGAAGTTCGGTCATCAGGGAGGGACTCGGAGTTGAGCCGCTCCTCCTTCGCGTCGAAAGAAGCCAGTTGAGGTGGTTCGGGCACCTAGTTAGGATGCCACCTGGGCGCCTCCCTAGGGAGGTGTTCCAGGCACGTCCAGCTGGGAAGAGACCAAGGGGTAGACCTAGGACCAGGTGGAGGGATTATATCTCTTCGCTGGCCTGGGAGCGCCTTGGGATCCCCCAGTCAGAGCTGGTTGATGTCGCCAGGGAAAAGAAAGTTTGGGGCTCTCTGCTGGAACTGCTACCCCCGCGACCCGACCACGGATAAGCGGGAGAAGATGGATGGATGGATGGATGGAGGAACATTTGAATTATAAGAGCAAAGTCATCCCTGTGCTACCAGATTATCAAACAGATAATATCAAGGTTACAAAAATGGTAAAGTAGAATGGCTTGCAGACAGCACAAACATCAGGCAAGGCCAATGTTGTGGGAACCACATGGACGCAACAAAGTATAGTGTTGTCTTTCATTGCTACAACAATTGGAGCAGTGATATCCATTTACGAGCTGTTTATAAATGTGGGGGTGTTCTGGTGAACCCATGTCCAGAAAATGCTCCAATATTGATTGAATGCAGCACAATGTCCTATCTCACAATGCAAACGAAAGTGAAAAACAAGAAAAAGAGCCAGCCACTTTCCAAAATCTAGCTGATAGAGAAACAGACAGATGAACTGCGCCAACAACCGTATCCTTCTTGGTAGTAATGTGTCAATCATTTGCCTATACATCATATAAACCCAACATGTTGCAAGAACACTGTTAATTATCTCAAGAAAGACTGTTAAACACGCATTTTCTGCATTCTATCCATCATTGTTGTCATCATTCCTCTTGTGTGTAGTTATTGTGGGTTATTGACTACCCATCAGGGGTTAATGGTTATCAGAGTCATTGTTCTCCAAGCATAGCCAAGAACCACTGTTCAACGATTACCTTGGGACCCAGCTCAATGACCTCGAAAGTGAGCATCACATGTGTGTGTGTATTCCACACATCTACACAAGGTGTGCACATGTGGGTGTCTTATCATCTCTCTTCATCCTGTTTTATTTAACAACCGTAATTTTCTCATCATTGGTGGATCTTGTTGTTTAATGAACTGATCTAAATGATAATGGCAATATAATGACATCCCTCAATAAATATTTAATCCAACCACAACATGCTCCGTCACCTTGAGAGGGCCAACACTAAATGAGAACCCTTTCAATTAACACTGGCCTGGATGTAGCTAGTTATTGTGTACTCATTGAGTCTTAATTTGCTGTGTTGCTACATTGTGAGACTTTGTTAAAGTATGTGTGTAGTCGTGCATAGGGGATCACTGTACGCATTGCAAGTTCCAATGTTCACATTCCTCTCTTTGCAATGATGGTTGTCCTCTAATAATTATAGTCATATGTTCTTACTCTGTGGTGCTTCAACTTTGAAGGTCACATAAATGAGTTATCTTCCAGTTCCCCCAAACAGCTACAGAGAATAGCCTTCTTCTACAGCATTGTTATCAGAATCAGAATCAGAAACAGGTTTATTGCCAGGTGTCACACATACGAGGAATTTGACTTGATGTCATGGTGCATACATAAAATATAAAACAAAGAATCTCCATATAAAATTAAACATGTGATATAAAACCAAAAATCTTTAAGGACACTGAACTAAAATATAGTTCAATAGCAATAGAATAAAGCAGTAATTTACAGCGAAATGGAATACAATGAGTTATAGAAAATTAAATATGAAATAAGAAACTGTTCAGGTGGCGAGAGGTCTTGGTCCTGATGGAGCGCAGCCTCCTGCCAGAGGGGGGGGGGGATTAACAGTTTGTGTCCAGGGTGACAGGGGTCGGCCACTATCTTCCCTGCCCGTCTGAGGGTCCTGGAGGCATGCAGGTCGTGGAGGGATGGCAGATTACAGCCGATCACCTTCTCAGCAGAGCGGATGACACACTGCCAGATGGTGATGGAGGAGGTGAGAATGGTCTCGATGATGGAGGTGTAGAAGTTCACCATCATTGTCTTTGGTAGGTTGAATTTCTTCAGCTGCCTCAGGAAGAACATCCTCTGCTGTGCTTTTTTGATGAGGGAGCAGATGATGGTGCCCAGGAAGCGGAAAGACTCCACAGCAGTTACTGGGGAGTCACACAGACTGATGGGGGCGGGTGGGCCTGCGTTCTTCCTAAAGTCCACAACCATCTCCACTGTCTTGAGAGCGTTGAGCAGGGCCGGACTGGGACAATAAGTCAGGCCGGGAATTATACACCCAGCCAGGCCACTACCCATTTTTTGTGCCATTTTGCTGGATTTTTTTGTCAACTTTTACAGCGTTGCTGCCCATAGTGATAGCCCTCTAAATCTACTACCCCAGAGCCCTAGAGATACTAATAGTTACGACACTCCCATAGACCTCCGTTGTAAAAAATGGCGGCACCTACTTCCGGGGGGTATGGACATCGAAATAGCTCCAAATATTGTCATTTGGGCGTTGGACCTCATTCACATTACGGCGCGTCGATTAGTTCCAGAGGTAAGTTGCTGAAATATCGAACTCTTTTTAATTGTCAACTGTCTATATTGTATCAGAGGCCCTTTATGATGCTTATACTGGTCTTCATTTGTATATGCACAGCGTAATTATCTATATTTTATCTTGGTTGTCACGGCCCGTCCACACAGCGGCGTGCGTTGAAGCTTCCAATGCTTCTGCCCATTCACTTTGAATGGGGTGACGTCACTTTTAGCAGAACTGCATTTTGGGAAGCGACGTGGAGCGTCGCTGGCGTAGCTGGCGTCAGCCAATGAAATCCCGTTTATATAAATCTGCCAGTACAAGCGCTAGCCAATCAAACCACGTGTAAGCTGGGAGAGACTACGCAGGTATTTTCCTCATATTCCAAATAATGGAGGAGAAATTCATTATAGCGGTAGTGAATCACCCGGTGTTATATGATCAGTCTCTGTTCATTTACCGGAATACAAACCGGAGGAGCCAGGCATGGAGGGAGGTGGCAGAGACAGTGGGTGGAACTGGTAGGTTTTCGCCAGTTTGGGGAGTTTATATTATATATGATATTCTGAACAAACTGTGCTGTTGTATTAGCTGTAACGTGTCTCTACTGTAGGCTAGTTTTATTATATGTACAGCACTTTGGCTCGACCAAAAATCGTTTATAAATGTGCTATATAAATAAAACTTGATTTGATATATGTACTTAATTTTAACATTGAATGGACAGCTTGCAGGCATAGACAGTATATTTAGCCAGCATGGAATGTAGCATAAAATAGCACCATAGACATTAATGTCATAAATGTTCATCATATAAAGTGTGAATGTAAAACCTTTTATGCAAATGACAGTGATAAAGGGATTTGCTTTTCATTAATGTAGGAATAATTTAGTCAATTCTTCAAGTAGTTCAACAAATTAACTTTATTATTTCCTTTCATTAGAGGAATTGTGCAGGACAAGGTGGAAGTCTCTGAGGGACAGGTTCCGGAAGGAGAAAGCTAGGGAGAAGGAGGCAAAAAGAAGCGGGGCAGGGTCGTCAGGGGGATATAAGCCCTGGCGTTTCACGGCAGTGATGGGTTTTTTAACCCCATTTCTCATTGACCGTGAGACGTCCAGCAATATCCCCCGGCAAACCCTGCCTCCACCCCCCTGTACAACTCCTGACCCCAGCCAGGTGCCAGAGGATGAGAGCCAAAGCCAGCTAGATGAAAGCCTTGGTGAGACTCAGCCAGCCAGCAGCCAGCAAGCTGAGGCAGGGCAGACAGGAGAGGAGAGGAGGAGGATAATGTTGAGAGCCGGGGAAAAAGGAGAAGGGGAAGGGAGATGTCCGCCTTTGAGAAAGGGTTGCTGTCAGCCATCGCTCCTGTTCTCTCCATGCCACTACCTCAACCTCGTCCAGTGGTGGAGGAGGACGAGTTGTTTCTCCGGGGCCTCTTGCCTTCATTGCGAAGGATGTCCATGGCAAAGAAGATAAGGCTGACATTTGCCATTCATAAGGCATGTTTTGAAGCAGAGCAGGAGGAAGACAAAAATGTTGTTATTTACAGCCATACTGATCCACACTACATGTTTTACACTCATCACTGCACACACTTCACTCACAATATTACATATACATTATTATAAATAAAATATATTTAAAGTATGTTATGGCTATACTGTGTCTTCATTTGTTCATGTCGTTTGTCAGTTACAACATACGGAAGATACAGAAGCTTCATGTATGTCGATGTATAATGTGCTGTCTTCTGTATAATTGTTCATGTGAAAACCTGTTGAAATCACGAGTGGTTTATCAGTAAAAACAGGGCTGAAGGAAAAAGGTTGTTAGCAATGCATAATATCAATTTAAGAAACATGTTTATTAGGAATGTTTGTTTTTAAAATGGCTCATTTGGAATATTTGCTTTTTAAAGAAAATATGGGTAGCTCTTAAAAGAGCTTTTGGTTTGAAGGCTCTTAAAAGAGTCATGGTGACCCTACACCACGTTCTGCTGCCATGGCACTGCACCCTCCTCATTGAAATAGCTGCAGAAGGTGTCCCGCAGTTGGATGGATCTGCGTGTGGCGTTATTGGAGCCCATCCTCGGTGCATCACGCAGGGTTGGAGTAGCTGGAGCTTCATCCGTGGACTCTGCGATAGGTGTGCGTGATGTCCTTCCTATCGTCTTCCTGCGGAGGAAGTTGTGCAACACACAGGTGGCCTTCACACACAACTCTGCAACCTCCGGGTTGGTGGTGATGACACGCCGGAACATTCTCCACTGGGATGAGAGGATGCCAAACACACATTCAACCACCAACCTGGCCCGGCTGAGGCGGTAGTTGAACATCCTCTTTTCGCGTGTGAGGTGACGTCCAGGGAATGGACGCAGCAGGTTGTCCATCAGCGGAAAAGCCACAACTCAAACAAACACTGCACCCGCAACCTCCCTGACAATGACAGCCACGGTTGCATGCCCGACCCGATAGCTGAATGCTATGGTCCTGTTTGAGTCACCGGTTGCCATGTACCTGAGAAAAAAATAATATACATGATTAAAAAAAAGTATATGTCTCTCCACACACACACACACACACACACACACACACACAGACCACAGACACACACCACACACAGACCGCAGACACACACACGCCATGTACACAGGGGAGCAATACTGTATTTACCTAGCTATCTTAATTAATGTCATCCATCTGAACTAAATCACAGACTTCATTCATCATTCATCCATGGCATGCATTCTCTCTCTTTATATACAGAGTCAGGTAGAAAGAAAGAAGTAGAAATACACAAAACGTACCGTAGGCAGATGGCGAGTCGCTCGGCGGGTCCGATTGAAAAACGCATATGGGTGTTGCTGCTGAAAGAGTACATCATCCAGGCGGAGCTCTTGGACCAGAACGTGGTATTCCCCCCGTTGCAGACGTTTTCTGAGTATCGGATGTACCCAACAGCGATGCACACTACATGGCCTCCTGCGAGACATTGCATACACTAAAGCCAACCTTGCTACTACACTTGCCCGTGCTACCCTTGCTACAAAAGCGGCATCCATTTTGGCAATAGTGGAGAAGAACCGGGCTTTTCCTTTTTTGCTATGTCGGGGGCGGGAGATTCATGTGATTGGTTGTTGGTCGCGTTGACTCCCCAAGCTTCAGACACGCCCACCGCCAAGCGTCAACGCACTACAGCGTCGACAGCTTCAATCTGCCCATTCACTTTAAACGGGGTGACGTCACGTTGCCTCGCTTTTTCGCCGAACTGAATTGTGGGTAGCATAGCGGTCCGTCTCCGCCGGAGACACCGGAGTAGTCAGCGCCAGCCAATCAAATCCCGTTTCGGAAAATCTGACAGCTCACGCCGTAGCCAATCAAACCGCGTCTAAGCTGGGAGAGATATCCCGCCGTTCATTTCTATATTTCAAAAAAATATGGAGGAGAAACTAATTATCGCTGTAGCAAATCACCCGGTTTTGTATGACCAGACCCTCTTCATCTACCGGGATAAAACCGGAGGAACCAGGCATGGAGGGAGGTGGCAGAGACAGTGGGTGAAACTGGTAGGTTTTCGCCTGTTTGGGGAGTTTATATATATATATTGCTCTCATAAAATCCCCGGGGGTTTTTGCTTTGTATGTCGGGGGCGGGAGATTCATGTGATTGGTTGTTGGTCGCGTTGCTTGAATAAAATCCCCATGCTTCAGACACGCCCAGCTCCAAGCTTTTTTTGAAGCTGTAGTGTGGACGCTCCGTTACAACCAATTTTGCTAGCATTGCCTACTAGTTAGCTAGCGCGACTTCGTCAGCTTTGAAGGTAAGATTTCAGTAATGAATTGCTAGCAGCTTAAATATCAATGATGCTGGGTAACTAACGAGCAGGATTTAGATTGATTATGTGTTTTTATTGTTATTTTGGTTTTTATCTGCTGAACCTGACCGTGTCAGCCATCCTTAGTCGGCTTTTTCTGTATGATATGACTTAACTGCTAGCACTAGTAGAAATGAGGTGGCGTTTGTGATAAATATTTCATTTAATATTTCATTGAATTTTGGGATATACTAACATTTCATTATGTGACATGTTGACTGTACTTATTTTTTTTTGGTACAGTTCCGTGTTAACTCATCTGTACTGTACAACTAGCCTAGCGCTACTTTTTAATGCTTGGTGGCATGCTAGGATAGATTATTTTGTATTGTAATATACACACTAGTTTAATGATTGTTCTTCAAAGGTATTATTCAGTCTTAAAAAAAGAATAGCCTACTGAATAGGCTACTCTACAGCAGTGAACATGGTCATGCATCCAAAATGTTTATTTTTAACAAAATAAACACTTAAAAAAAATAATTATCACTTTCTTTTTATTCAGCCTCATATGTCAGCCATGGCTGTTGCTGTTGCTGTTGCTGTTGCTGCTGCTGGCGGAGGGTGCTGCTGCTGGAGGAGGGTGCTGCTGCTGAAGGAGGGTGCTGCTGCTGAAGGAGGGTGCTGCTGCTGAAGGAGGGTGCTGCTGCTGAAGGAGGCTGCAGGTGATGACTGCTGAAAGAAGAGGAGGCTGGAGGCTGCTGACGGTGGACGGGGAATGGAGATGCCAAGTACATTGATGGCAACGAGTAAGGTGTTTGGCAGTGGCCTAGATGTTATGACCTTCGGTGCAGAGGTCTGTTGGGTCTTCTTTGCCTTCTTACTCTGACTCTTGCTGCCAAGATACCCTTTATGTTTATCCTTCCTCTCAGCCCTGATGCACTTTGATGCAATCCTTAACCTCAGCCTGATGTATGTTGAGAGGATTTTTTTGGCATGAGGGAAGGTTGCTGTCCAGCAACATGGCTTCTTGTTCCAGCTGTGACACTGCATTTGAGGACTCCATGAGGGAATCGCTCGTCCTCACACGGAACAGCTGCTCCACATTCTGAACAAGGGTGAAAACCTCATCAGATGGACGATAATCTGGCTCTAATTTGGTCTGTTGAAGATTTTTTTAAACTTTAGATTAATCAAATTGTGTGTTTTTTTTTAATGCCGAATTAATCCTTTTCCGGTTTACCAGAGCCCTCTTTCTTAGTAATCTCTCCCTTCTCAGTTGCCTAAGTAGATCCTCCACGTGAGCCCGGTCACAACTGGCCCTTGGCAGTCTGGTCCCTGGAGCAAACTGGCCTCTTCATAGCTGACACCTGACTGACTGGCTCCTGGCACACTGATCTCTGGTAAGGTGGCCTCTTGATTGTCGGCCCCTGACATACTGGCCTCTGGCAGTCTGCTGACATCTGCCTCACTCTCTCTGTCTGTTATGTCCCTTTCATTCCCTTGGAACTCCACCTCAATATCTCCCTGAATCTCTGTAACAAAAACAAGGCAATCTTGCTGTTATATGTGTATGGTGCCTTTACATGTGCACCTATTGTCATTTAAGGGTACACTACACTCCTATAGTGACATTCATCTAAGTTCGTCTATTGGCAATGTTAAAGTATGAAGAAATCTGTAGATTACCCTTAGCAAAAAAATCTATAGAAAAATCTATGGACGAATTCTATAGAAATGTTCTGTAGAATACTACAGGATTTTTGTGGATATACTATAGAAATTGCCTACGTGTTTTACTATAGATTCTGGGAAATAATCTATATTATAGAAAATATATACTGTGTAGATGGTTTTTTTGTAGAAAATAATCTATAGAATCCTATAGAAAACCCCATGGATGCTTTCTATAGAACTGTTCTGTAGAATACCATTCTGTATAATACTATAGAATTTGTGACCTATATTCTATAGAACTTCTTTGAAGAATACTATAGAATGTTTGCAGATATTCTATAGAATTTACCTATGGATTTTACTATAGATTCTGCAAAATAATCTATAGAAAAATGTATTGATGTTTCTATAGAATATACTGCAGGATATTGGCAAATATTCTATAGAATTCATCTATGAATTTTACTATAGATTCCACCAAATAATTTATAGAATCCTATAGAAAATTGCTATTGTTTTCTATAAAATTGTTCTGCAGAACTTATAACATTAATTTACGGGAATTGTCTTTAAAGATTTTACAGGTTTTACAGATGTATCTGCTCTTTTTACAATAACCTTTAATAAAAGTTCAACACTAAAACTTCTACGGGCAAAAAACCCGTACAAAAACAGTCGAATGACTGGCAGCAGCGGCTGCCAAACAAAAACTGTAAAATTAAAGTAAAAATACTTTAACTGAAATAAAGTGCAAAAGCAATTAGTATACAGAAATTGTTCTTAAAGATTTTAGAGGAAACCTTCCTCTCTTTTCAAAATCCATTGTCTTAAAATGTTACATTAAAATACCTTAAATAAAGTTCTGGTAAGAAAAATAGTTTTTTACATTTTATTTTATTAGATTTGTATGATCAAACACTAAAAATAAATACAGAACCTAAAGTTCTACAGCTAGAATACTGTTATTTTACAGCTTTTTTCTAACATTTTCCAATCAAACAGGTTCAACAAAATGACATCACAAAATGTTCTGTAGGAAACAATTACTCTGAAAACTTAAAATATAAAAATATTTGTAGAATGATAGTACAACTAATGAATACAGCATTTCATATTTAAACATCATACTTCTAAACAGTAGAAACAAAAAGTAAGTTGAATTTTTTAAGAGTGCTTTGAAACATTCTCAACTGAAAATAATAGAAATTGCAAAATGGCGACATATGTTCACATTGTCAATGTGAAGGAGCAGTGTGCAGGATTTAGTACGTCTAACAATGGGGATGTAGGTTCCAACCAATGGATAACTTGTTCACTCACCCTCCTATCCCAAGTTTGTAGGATAATGTATATTGGCTGCAAAAAACTTGAGGCCCAAACATGTTTCCTCTGTCCATTCTGCGCTACTGTAGACATGGCAGTGCAACCTAGAGGACAAAAAGATCAGAATTAGAAACGGGTTTATTGCCAGGTAGGTTCACACGTATGAGGAGTACATACAAATAAAACATTTTAAAAACTACACAGATAGCAAACTACATTAAGAAATAGAATGCAATAAATTATAGAATATAAAATATGGGCAGTAAGCAATATTTAAACATTGCATTATTTACCATCCTGTGATCTCCATGCATTGTCTGCGTTGTGGCTGAGGTAAAGTGTCAGTGGGTGGGGCGGGCCTTGTTGAGGTGCCGAGAGGTTCTGGTCCTGATGGAGAGAGGTTCTGGTCCTGATGGAGAGGTTCTGGTCCTGATGGTGCGCAGCCTCCAGCCAGAGGGTTGTGTTGAAGGCAGAGCTGAAGTCCACAAACAGGATCCTGGCATAGGTTCCTGCTGTGTCCAGGTGCTGGAGGAGGAAGTGAAGTGATGACTATTAGTAAACCATAATGATGGATGTTATTATCAGGGCATTGATTATTTCATAAGTTTAGAAGGGGGGAACATAGTCTAACAACAGTTAGCTTTTGTTAATTTTACCTCGAGCCAAACTTGTGAGACTTGTTTCTGAAATCCCTTTCTCTTAAAGTGAATAAATAAAAAATAAAACAATGGAGGTGACCCTAAAACTAACCACTAGATTGCTTGTCTAACATGACCTAGTCCATAAGTGAGGTAAGGGTGGGCACAATCAAACGCACCCTCCCAGGCACTACGTGTTAGCGAAGTACAACTGGGATTTCGAAGAGGAAGATATGCATGCTCAATTCTTAATAATAAAGAAAAACCAACAAATTGAGCACTTGCGTTTTCATTAGCAGCACCTAGCTACAGCTGCGGAGCTTAGGTCAATACCACCAACAGTCTATTTCCTTAAAATGGTACATATCGATGAATCTATATTTTCATCTTCAGGTGATTACATCTGAATAATGTCCCTGTACAATAAGATTCGAGCATTTTGTAATCCAGTGAGGAAATTCAAGACCAGTAAATATTGATTGATTAAACAACACTAAATAAAATGTTAGTGCTTTCTTCAAACTCAGACTCTCTGCTGCGGCTGTACCTCAAAGACAAAACAATGGTCTGATGATCTTTGTTGAACAAGGTCTGATTGTCCTGTACATGTACAATGTGGGGTATTTTTAAATACTTTACTAAACCACATTCAATACTATGTTAGACATAAGTTAGTTATTACTCACATATCAAAGTATTTTCATCTGCAAGATGGAAGAATAGCTGGGTGCTGCCTGGAGAAACTGATGAGGCACACAGGCTGGCGTCAGCAGCTTTTCACACAAAGCCATCACATCTTCTCTTCCATAGTCCTCACTGTCCACTGGTGCTCTGTCAAAAGAGTGAACATCACAGCTGTCATGTTAACCCTTTGTTACACAATATACAACCAACATGTGTCAAAAGTGACCCGAATTAGTTTTAATTATAAATATATTTGCAGTACATTTCTTTAACCATTCAGGATTCCAGGTATTCCTCAATTAATGTGTTTTGTATCAACACCAATTTGTATGTTTCCCTTTCTTACTTTTTGAATAAAAATCATGTTTGTATCACTACACTTCTAAGGCACAACATGGGTCAAACATTACCCGTATTATTTTTGCTATGTTATTTCATGCATGACTGAGTGCTTCTTTACTATACATTTTAAAAAAAAAAAAATGTTAGCAGTGATTTGGACCAAGCATGTATGATGTAGTAATACAAAAAGTATTTTAGTTCACACAGTGTGACATTAGCTAGTCATGTTAGCTTGTAATATATAGAGCAGAGCTAACTAGCAAGTTAGTCGAACGTTAGCGGTTAGCTGTTTATGCTATGCTAGCTGTTACTGAACATTAACAAACTAGATTCCGCTATAAGAAAGCTGTGAAACTTTACATTAAACTTGGCGACAACATTGTGACACCCCGCTGCATGTTTATGTGTAATTCTCCCGTGTTGGAGACGAGATGGTGGCGCGGCAGCACTGCAATAAGCTGTAAGCTAACGTTAGCAGCCACCTGTTAAGCCAGGTTTCCCGGGCGCAACATCTTGCAAGAAACAGCATCTCAGGGCTTCTTAACATTTAACAACCTATTAATGATGAATACCAACTTAACGGGAAGAAACTCAGCTAAATAGAAGAAGAAACGTAACCTTAAATAACAAATAAAACATTCACAAACTAAGGATTATCTAAATACATATTTAACTCCATTACAATTGCAGGACTCACCAGATCTCAAGTCTTCTGTTCTTTGTTGACGTCCCGATGCTCATATTTAACGTGTAAAACGATCCTGATATTAATCCATAAAATCCTGCAGCAGACATACAGACAGCTGTAGCTCGCAGGAGGAGACCCGCTCAAACTGACGTGGCTGTTTCAAATGTGAACGACAGGTGCGGACAGTTCTCATTGGCAGGTTTCTTCGATTACGTTTATATTAACCAATCAGGAGTGTCGTGGACTCATTCCAAACATGCCTGACTTGTCTGCCGTGTTTTGGCTGAATTCTATTTCAAGTGCCGTAGCTCTGGCTGTCGGCCAGAATCCGAAAACCATACATTATACTGTAAAACGAAGGCTTATTACTGTATATTGACCAATGGGAAAAAAAAGCAACATAAATAAAACAAGGATAACTGTGACTTGTTGAGTAAATAACTGTGTTTTATACCTTGGTCCTCCCTGCAGAAATGTCTCCACTTTCTATCATTTTTTTTTTTAATGATATTGTCAACTGTAGATGTTTACAATATAGTAAGTTAGGGAAACTTCCATCTTATATCTGCTCCCTGATCTCACGGAAAATTGTAAGTGGCTACTGCCTGAGATCGAATGCTGTGGTTTTATTAAATGTGCCAACTGCTAGGACTGTCTTAGGGAAGACAGCTTTTAGATGCGCAGCTCCTCTGTCTTGGAACAGTCTGCAAATTCAATGGAAACTGAACAATCTGGTGCCACTAAATGTTTTTAAAGCTCGGTTGGATGCTAGTCAATCAGAAGCTATTGGTACCTGTTTATGTGGATAATTATGTAAATGATGCTGGATGATGTCCTTTTGTTGTTCTGTTTATGCTTTTATGTTTCATGTGGAACTACTTGAACAGGTCTCCCTTGGAAAAGAGATCAATGATCTCAATGGGATTTTATCTGTATAAATAAAGGTTTGAAATGAAATGAAATGAAGAAGGTGGCAAGGCCTTGCACCAAATGAGTGGGCGGTCGGCATTAGCTCATCCTTCCCTGGGCAATCCCGGGCAATGTGGCCTATCTCCCCACACTGGTAGCAACGCGGTTGGCCCTCTGGCCGGTAGGACTGTCGTTGCCTTACCTCTTCGGGTTCCCATCGCGGTTCTCGTGCCCGTCTAGTTCGTGATGCTTCCCCACTGGCTTTCCGGCCCCACTCAGTGTCTGGTCGTGTGGACTTAAGCAGGTCCGCTGTGACCATGTGGCTCTCCACTACGTCAACCAACTCATCCAGACTGGCTGGATTCTGCTGGCTTGCCATTTTCTTGGTCTCATAGGGTAGAGACCGAATATATTTGTCCATCATTATCCTCTCTAAAACACTCAACTTTTCGGGGTCGCAGGTCAGCCAGGCTCTGGTTACCCGGCCTAGGTCATACATCTGGGCCCTGGCTGACAACTCTGGCTTGTATTTCCAGTCATGGAACCGCTAGTCTCTAGCTGCTAAGCTGTAGCCATACCTCGCCAGGATTTCCCTCTTCAAGACTACGTAGACCTTTGCTTGGTCAGGAGGGAAGTCGAAGTAAGCTTGCTGTGCCGGGCCAGCCCTCTCTTTCAGCAGTGCGCTCAAAGGCTGTTAAGTAGGCCTCTATCTCATCACTCTGTCATTTTGGGGATGAATCGACCTGGGTTAGGCTGTACGGTTGCTTCCCTCTGGGTAGGAGAGGCTGCTGTTAGGCATTGTTGGACCTCCACATGGAGAAGCGCATTCTGTTTCTGCTGCTCCTGTATCATCTGCTGTTGCAGAGTCTGCTGCTCAGTAGAAATACGCACCAACTCCCTTAGTACTTCCTCCATCTTGAAACCGAAATACACTAACTGCAACACCACCACTAGAGTCCTTAGGCCCGCATTCTCCACCAGTATAACAGGCCGGGGCAGATAAAGGGAAAAGTGGTAGTGAAGCAGTCACGACAGAGGCAGTGTTCAAATAAAAAAAGAGGCTTTATTGCTGTTCAACTAAAAAATACCTTTTACGATAGAAAGGCTAACGTAGCCGGGCCGCTAACCGACTTACCAGCTTACAACTGTTTCCTCCATGTGCCACACACAACTGAGAAACTCTAGGTGCTTTTGTCTCCCTTGAGGGAGTGATTAGCACCAGGTGTGAGGTCTCCGCACCTGCTCCCAATACTGTTAATTGGCAGCGGGTGGAGCCACCTATTGGGAATGTAGGTGTCTCCCACTACTCTGCCTCTCAGTCCCTTACACTATGTTTCCATTTGTTTTTATTGTGCAAGTACACCTACACACAATGACCTACAGTGTAGTTTTATTGTATAGTGCGTTGGTACAGTTACATACACACACACAGCTACACTTACACATACACACTGACAGTGTGTATGTGTAAGTGTAGCTGTGTATGTGTAGGTGTGACACCTACACATACCCACACAGCTACCCACACACACACACACACATAACATTTTTTAATTTTTTTAAGAAATATTTAAAAATTTTAAAAATTGTTTTTAATATTTTTTTGGGTGGAATGAATACCTATAGTGATGATGCAATGTAATACAATTATTTTTATAGTCTGGTACCTGAAAAAGGTCAAATGGCACTGATGGAACCAAATGTGCCCAAAGCTTATTCCGCCTGGACTTTATTTTCATAAACCTCTCTAAAAAGGTCAAATGTCACTTGTTTTGCCTCAATCTTGATACAGGGTACTTATTATATGTTATACTTTGGATTCCTAAAGCTTTTAGGCTACTAACCCACCATTCAAGGTTGGCCTTCACCAGTGGTGTAGTCTACGTGATACGCTGGTATACGCCGTATACCCACTAGAAAATGTCAGTGATTTCCGTATACCCTCTTAAAAATTAGCGATGATACGTAACAACTAGGGCCGGGACTTTAACGCGTTAATTAAGATTAATTAATTACACAAAAATTAACGCGTTAAAAAAATTAACGCATTTTAATCGCACTTATTTTTGCACAGCGGAACGTTTCTCACTGGATGAGTTTCAGGCGTACCGATTATACTGCAGCACCAACTACCGTTCATGACTTCAGCATGGGACTTCAAACAACAACAAACCACGGTGATCAAAAGTCAAACATGAACGAACAAGCTGATGAGACCGCTTTGGTCGGCCCCGTGGATGGGAAATGTTGTTTTAAAAAACGGACGGATGGAAGCGTCGACAAGAGCACGGTTGTGTGCAAATTATGCAAAAAAGAATTTGCATATCACCGCAGCACATCAAGCCTAAAGTATCACCTAAATGCAAAGCATGTAGCAGCTAGCGTGGACGTTAGCCCGACTCCGAGTGCAAGGAACCACACCCTGACCCATCCCACACTCAACCAGATGACTGGTTTCAGGGCCAGGATAAGTAAGTCCACGTCTGAGAAAATAACCAACTCCCTGGCTCACTGGATTGGGCTCGACATTAAGGACTGCCCGATGGCCCGGGGCCATCTAGTATTTAGCTCGGGCAATGAAGCCTCACCTGCTGGTTGCCCGATCGGGCAATCTATTATGCCAGTATCATGCAGCTCGCGGATCTAGTAATGAGTGACCCGACAGTAAAACTAAACATATCTATAACTAGTTTAGGTAGTTTGAGAGGTAATTAAAATAGCTACGTGTGATATTCTAACCTGAAGTGTGTGTTTTGTTCCGCTCACCGCTGCATGTGCTTATGCAGAGCTGCGTGTCGAGTCTCGACTCGTCAGCAGCAGCTGATCTCTCTCTCCCGTCAGATTAGACTTCACTCGCGTTTATGTCCATATCGATCAGATCCAGCTAGTTCTAGCTAATGATAGGACTACCTGCTTATTAAAAGACACCTAAACAATTAGTGTCGCTATGCAACTGGATGAGGCCACAAAGTATAGTAAAAGTAAAAGCATTATGCATTTGTTTACATGCCCACCGGAAGCCCGAGGCATTACCAACAGATCAACGCACAATCAACCCATACAGGACATCTCTTTCTCCACATTACGTGTTAGACATTAGAGTTGACTATTCTTGTCTGTCACATACTCTTCTTGTCTGTCACATAAGTGGCGCAACTGAAGCGGTATTGCTCTAAAGGGAAATTATTTTGACCGAAGATATTTAGATTTGCCGGCTAACGGGAACTCGCGGATGCGCTCGGCTCCTCTCGACTGCTGCTCGGGTCTGCTCGGTCAGCTTCCGGATGAGGAGGCATTCGTTCGACCAATTTACAGTAGTTAACATTACAAACATTTTTAACAGGGGCCATAATAGTGTAAATAATGTTTGTTTTGGCAGTTATAACTGAATGTAATGTTTTCTACTTTTTTCCATCTGGGAAGGCATTTGCCTTCATCAGATGGAAAGTGTTTTGACCAACAACTTAAGTATTTCTTAAAGCTATGCAGGGCATGCAAGCGAGCAAACACAAACAAGAACAAACAAACAAGTGAAATGAAGAATACAATTGAAATTGTACAATATAATATTGTGGTGGTTCATCTTATAATTCAGTCTAGAGAATGCACCAGACAGCATCTAAGACCTGCAAAAATTAAAAAATGTCTAGGGGGACGGAGGCCCCCCAAACCCTTCGTGCCATTTCGTCCGCGTGCATTTTTCAGGGCAATCTCTATTGGGCTCAGGGCCATCTGTAAATTAGCTTAGATGGCCCTGTGCTTAAAAATGCGATTTTTAAAAATGCGATTAATTTTGATTAATTAATTACAAAGCCTCTAATTAATTAGATTACTTTTTTTAATCGAGTCCCGGCTCTAGTAACAACATTACATTACATTTAGCTGACGCTTTTATCCAAAGCAACTTACAATAAGTACATTCGACCAGGAAGACACAACCTTGAAGAAAACAGAATCATATAAGTACATCAGGTTTCATAGAGCCAAGTATTTCAAGTGCTACTCAACTGGCTATAGATAAGCCAGTCCTTTATTAGTATATAAGTGCTCTGTTAGCAGTTCTTTGTTAGTAATTCTATCGCTCGAAGTGGAGTCGAAAGAGATGAGTTTTCAGTCTGCGCCGGAAGGTGTGTAAGCTTTCTGCCGTCCTGATGTCAATGGGGAGCTCATTCCACCATTTTGGAGCCAGGATAGCAAACCCACGTGTTTTTGCTGATGGGAACTTGGGTCCCCCTCGCAGCGAGGGTGCAGCGAGTCGTTTGGCTGATGCAGAGCGTAGAGCACGCGCTGGGGTGTACAGTTTAACCATGTCCTGGATGTAGGAAGGGCCAGATCCATTCGCAGCATGGTACGTAAGTACCAGTGTCTTGAAGTGAATTCTAGCAGTTACCGGAAGCTAATGAAAGGAGCGGAGCAGCGGCGTGGTGTGGGAACATTTAGGAAGGTTGAAGACCAGACGAGCCGCTGCATTCTGGATGAGCTGCAGAGGTCGGATGGCACATGCAGGTAGACCAGCCAGGAGGGAGTTGCAGTAGTCTAGGCGTGAGGTGACGAGAGCCTGGACCAGAACCTGCGTCACTTTCTGGGTCAGCTGGGGACGTATCTTCCTGATGTTGTAAAGCGTTTATCTGCAACAACGGGTTGTAGCAACGATGTTTGCAGTGAAGGACAGGTTGTTATCTAGGATCACACCCAGATTCCTTGCAGTCTGGGTCGGGGAAACAACAGAGGTGCCGATGTTGATAGTCAGGTCAAGAGTGGGACAATCTTTTCCCGGAAGGAAAAGCAGTTCAGTTTTGTCAAGGTTGAGCTTGAGATGATGAGCGGACATCCACTGAGAGATGTCAGCTAAACAAGCAGAGATCCGTGCGACGACCTGGGTCTCTGAGTGGGGAAAGGACAGAATTAATTGGGTGTCGTCAGCGTAGCAGTGGTATGAAAAACCATGCGGGCTAATGACAGATCCGAGCGAGTTTGTGTACAGGGAGAAGAGGAGGGGACCAAGAACAGAGCCCTGAGGGACCCCTGTAGTTAATTGACAAGGGTCGGACTCGGACCCTCTCCAAGTTACCCTGTAGGTACGGTCTTTGAGGTATGAGGTGAGGAGGGAAAGTGCAGAGCCTGAAACTCCAAGTTCTTGGAGAGTGCGAAGGAGGATCTGATGGTTCACCGTGTCGAATGCAGCAGACAGGTCCAACAGGATGATCACAGAGGAGAGGGAGGCTGCTTTAGCAGTGTGCAGTTCCTCAGTGACAGCAATGAGGGCAGTTTCTGTGGAGTGACCTGCCTTGAAACCAGACTGGTGCGGATCCAGAAGGTTGTTCTGATGGAGATAACAGGAGAGTTGTTTAAAGACAGCGCGTTCAAGTGTTTTAGACAGGAACGGGAGGAGAGAGACAGGCCTGTAGTTTATAACATCAGACGGGTTGAGAGTGGGTTTCTTTAGGAGAGGGTTTACTCTTGCCTCCTTGAGACTGTTTGGAAAGTGACCAGAAGTTAGAGAAGTGTTGATGAAATGGGTGAGAAACGGTAGAATATCAGGAGCGATAGTCTGAAGGAGGTTTGAATGGATAGGGTCGAGAGGACAGGTGGTAGGGCGGGCAGAGGTAATGAGGGTAAGAACCTCACTTGGTGAGAGAGGGGAAATGGAGGTTAGTGTGCGGGTGGAAGGAGGGTCTGGTGACCCAGCGGTTAATAAAGGTGAGTCAGAAAAAGAAGAGCGAATATCATCAACCTTTTTTTCAAAGTGGTTAACAAAGTCGCTTGACAGAAGTGAGGAGGGGGGAGGGGCTTTGGGAGGGTCCAAGAGGGTGGAGAAGATGAAAAATAGTTTTTTAGGATTGGAATAGGAAGATTGGATCTTGTCTTGAAAGAAAGTGCTTTTTGCCTGAGAGATCAAAGCAGAGAAAGAGGAGAGGAGAGCCTGATAGGTTAGGAGGTCATCGCAGTGTTTGGATTTCCACCGTTTCCGCTCCGCTGCCCTAAGGATGGTTCTATTAGCACGCAGTGCGTCATTTAGCCAGGGAGCAGGAGGGGACTGACGAGCCTGCCGAGATGTAAGAGGACAGAGAGAGTCCAGAGAGGATGAGAGAGTAGAGAGGAGAGTTTCTGCAGCAGAGTTTGGAGGCAGGAGTTGGAACGAGTCAGAGGAAGGGAGGGCTGAGAGCACCGATGAGGCAAAGGTAGAGGGGGAGAGGGAACGGAGGTTACGGCGGACAGGTGCAGGATGAGAAGAGATTAGTTTGTTATGTTTGGAAAGGGGTAGAGAGAATGAGATGAAGAAGTGATCGGATGTGTGGAACGGGTTTACAGAGAGGTTAGAAGTAGCGCAGTTCCTTGAGAAAATGAGATCAAGGACATTGCCAGCTTTATGAGTTGGTGGGGACGGAGACAGTGAGAAGGCAAAGGTGGTTAACAGAGATGTTAGTTTGTCTATCTTCCCCGTCTGGAGGTTGAAGTCTCCGAGAAGTACAGCGGGAGGGCCAGATTCAGGGATGTGTGATAGGAGATTATCCAATTCCTCCAAGAAGTCCCCCAAGGCTCCTGGTGGACGGTAGAGAACAACAATGGTTAATTGTATAGGATGGGTTACTGTGACTGCATGGAATTCAAAGGTGGAAGGAGTGAAGTTAGGTAGTTGAAGAGGGAAAAGCTCCATTTGGGAGAGAGCAGGAGACCAGTGCCCCCTCCTCTGCCAGTGGGTCTGGGTGTATGGGAGAAGGAATATGCTGTGGAGAGAGCTGCTGGGGTGGATGTGTTGAATGGAGTAATCCAGGTCTCGGTGAGAGCAAGGAAATCCAGGGACTGCAGGGAGGCGTAGCCAGAGATGAAGTCATCCTTAGGAACAGCTGACTGGCAGTTCCACAGGCCACCTGCAACTAGATGTTGGATGTCAGTGGAGCACGTGGGATAGACGAGAGCAGGCCGGTTATAGCGATTAGGAGATACACGGGCCCAGTGATAATTGCGAGAAGACACATGAACAGGAATGGAGAAAATACACATGATTATAGCATGAGGGGCTAGAAAGCTAAAGAAAGGAAAAATAAGACACCAGCAATACCTAGCTCAATCAGAGTAGGATTTGCCTCCTCTTTGCCACCCTCATGACTCCCGCAGGACTCCTTTGTCTTTGTCAGTCTTTGTCTGAAGCTGACGCTGAAGGAAAGAGCTACCTAAATGGACGCCTGATTGCTGAGTTCACACAGCTGTGGTGCCACGCCCCTCTAATTAGTTAACTCTCTACAGCTGATGGGCGACAGCTGAGTGGCTGTGCCTATTTTAATTTGCTTGCTGCGTCAATCGGTAATGCCGCCACCCGGTCAAGATGCACACTGACTTCTTCAGTTTTTAAATGCGATATTTGAATGCTTTTTAGCTGGAAGATAACCACTTCACGCTGTTGTACACTTCACGCAATCAGCTAAGAGGCCGTGCCTATTTTAATGCACACTTGATTGCCTACTGAGCCCTGTTTAACAGGTTCACGTGATCAGATCTGAGATTTAAAATCTCTCAAAAGCGCCAATTTAGCTACAATAACTACAGAACAATTATACAGAGTAGAATAACTGAAATAGAGAAGTCTAATTAAACAAGAACAGTACTTACAGTGCTTGCTGCGTCAATAGGTAATGCCGCCACCCGGTCAAGATGCACACTGACTTCTTCAGTTTTTAAATGCGATATTTGAATGCTTTTTAGCTGGAAGATAACCACTTCACGCTGTTGTACACTTCACGCAATCAGCTGAGAGGCCATGCCTATTTTAATGCACGCTTGATTGCCTACTGAGCCCTGTTTAACAGGTTCACGTGATCAGATCTGAGATTTAAAATCTCTCAAAAGCGCCGATTTAGCTACAATAACAATTATACAGAGTAGAATAACTGAAATAGAGAAGTCTAATTAAACAAGAATAGTACTTACAGTGCTTTCTGCGTCAATAGGTAATGCCGCCACCCGGTCAAGATGCACACTGACTTCTTCAGTTTTTAAATGATAGATATTTGAATGCTTTTTAGCTGGAAGATAACCACTTCACGCTGTTGTACACTTCACGCAATCAGCTGAGAGGCCGTGCCTATTTTAATGCACGCTTGATTGCCTACTTTGATTGAAACATCATTTTGTGACTGTGCTTTCACACTTTCGCCCCTTCTGTGTTAATACTTTTGGATATTTGGGGCTTCCGTCGCCTGTGGCCTGTTGCTAAGCAACAACGACATACTTTTTTCGGCTATGACAAACCCCACGTTTCTCTAACGTTATCAGAATTTGATCCGTCCACCATTCAAGTGCTAAACAGGAAGCAAACATGAAACGAAAACAGACGACAATATTTCAATGTTTTCCGAAGTTTTCCCCTATTACCACTACAGAAGAAGAGCCAGGTCAGGCGGCTGTCCTAAAGGTGACAGAGAACGAGCCCGGCACTACCTCAAATGTACCTGGTAAGTGAAATTAGCATGGTTATCATTAACGTAACTGTAGCTAACTTGCTAACTTGCTAGCTAACTTGATCAACGTTAGTGTGGTGGATCAATGGAAGAGAAAGGGAGCGAGATAGTGTGTGTGTGTGTGTGTGTGTGTGTGTGTGTGTGTGTGTGTGTGTGTGTGTGTGTGTGTGTGTGTGTGTGTGTGTGTGTGTGTGTGTGTGTGTGTGTGTGTGTGTGTGTGTGTGTGTGTGTGTGTGTGTGTGTGTGTGTGTGTGTGTGTGTGTGTGTGTGTGTGGTGTGTGTGTGTGTGTGTGTGTGTGTGTGTGTGTGTGTGTGTGTGTGTGTGTGTGTGTGTGTGTGTGTGTGTGTGTGTGTAGTCTTAAACAGAACACAATGTTTAACAAACCCCCGCTCCCGAGCCTCTTTCTGGCCAACGTCAGATCCATCGTACCCAAGATAAACGAGCTGGAGCTGCGGATAGTCACCAACAACTTTGTCCGCAACTGCTGTGTGATGATTATGACTGAAACCTGGCTTCACCCCGGGATACCGGACGCTGCTGTGCAGCTAGCGGGGCGCACTATCCACCGTCAGGACCGCAACAGCGAGTCGGGTAAGCGCAAAGGAGGAGGACTTTGTGTTTACATAAACAATGACTGGTGTTCACAGAGCCGAACTGTAGACAGTTACTGCTCCCCTTACATCGAAGCTTTAACGGTCATATGTCGGCCTTTCTACCTCCCTAGAGAGCTAACTGTAGTAACTATCACAGCTGTTTATATACCTCCAGACGCTAATACTAGCTTAGCCCTCACCCACCTCCATACTGCCATTAGCAAACTGCAGCAGGCTCACCCTGATGGAGTACACATTGTCGCTGGTGATTTTAACCGGGCATCCTTAAAGACTGTTCTCCCAAAATTCAGCCAATATGTGAAAAGTGCCACCAGAGAGAGAAACATACTAGATCATGTTTACTGTAACATCAAGCAGGCATACAAAGCAGTGACACAGCCACATGTCGGCCAGTCAGACCATCTGTCACTGCATCTCATTCCAGCCTACACCCCCATCAGGAGACAATCAAAGCCCGTCACAAAACATATTGACACCTGGCCTGATGATGCCCTCTCTAGGCTTCAGGACTGCTTCAGTTGCACAGAGTGGAGTATATTTGAAAACCAAGACCTCAGTGACTACACCCAAGCTGTACTCTCCTACATCTCATACTGTGCTGGGAACGTTACTCTGAGGAAACGAACCAGAGTTTTCCCAAATCAGAAACCCTGGATGACAGGCGAAGTGCGGCTTCTCATCAGAGAGCGCAACGCCACTTTCAGATCAGGGGACAGAGAGAAGTACAGCACTGCTAGAGGAAATCTCAAGAGGGGAATTAAAGCTGCTAAGGAGAGCTATAGGAGAAAAATTGAGAGTCACATCTCAGATAACAACCCACGGAAAATATGGCAGGGAATACAGAACCTCACAAATTACCAGGGCAGGATCACTACAACAGTCCATTCTGACGCCTTGCTAGCAGAGGAATTAAACAGTTTCTTTGCACGATTTGAGGCAGTCAGACCAACAGCGCCCCCTCCAGTCTACAGCAGCACCTCACTAACACTTCATCAACACCAAGTAAGACGAGAACTGAGGTTAGTGAACCCCAGGAAAGCTGCAGGACCTGACGGTGTACCTGGGAAGGTACTTGTGTCATGTGCGGACCAACTATCTGAGATTTTCACCAGGATTTTTAATCTCTCCCTGACCCAAGCCATCATCCCATCATGCTTAAAATCAGCAATCATAATCCCCGCCCCCAAAACAACAGCAGCCAACAGCTGCCTAAACAACTTCAGGCCCATTGCCCTAACATCGGTAGTTATGAAATGCTTTGAGCGGTTGGTCTCGCATCACATCAAGGCCTGCCTCCCCTCAGCCTTCGATCCTCATCAGTTTGCCTTCAGGACAAACCGCTCCACGGAGGATGCCATTGCCATAACCCTCCACACCACACTAAGCCACCTGGAACATCCAGGGAACTATGTTAGACTTCTCTTCATAGATTACAGCTCAGCCTTTAACACCATCATCCCTGACATCCTCATCAATAAACTTCTTGACCTCCACCTGCCCCCCTCCACCTGTGCCTGGATAAAGGATTTCCTCACAAACAGACCAATGTGTGAAACTGGGCTCCCATCTCTCTTCCACCCTAACACTCAGCACTGGCTCTCCCCAGGGCTGTGTGCTAAGTCCACTCCTGTATGCCGTATACACACATGACTGCTCTCCCACCTACCCTTCAAACACCATCATTAAATATGCAGACGACACCACTGTCATCGGGCTCGTCTCAGGAGGTGATGAGACAGCCTATAGAGAGGAGGTCCGTAAACTGACGGAGTGGTGCGCGGTCAACAACCTACTGCTTAACTCCATAAAAACGAAAGAAATCATTATCGATTTCAGGAGAACAAGCATAGACCACGCCCCCCTCTACATTAATGGGGACTGTGTAGAGAGGGTGCCTTCATTTAAATTCCTGGGAGTCCACATCTCCCAGGAGCTCACCTGGTCCACAAACACCACGGCAGTGATAAAGAAGGCCCAGCAGCGACTGTACTTCCTGAGACTGCTCAGAAAGAACCATCTGAATCAGAAGCTGCTGGTGACCTTCTATCGCTCGACAGTTGAGAGCGTCCTCACATACTGCATCTCTGCTTGGTATGCAGGGTGCTCGGCTGCCGACAGGAAGGCTCTGCAGAGGGTCATTAACACGGCCCAGAGGATTATTGGCTGCCCTCTGCCCTCCCTGGAAGACATCACCAGGTCTCGCTGCCTCAGGAGGACCAGTTCCATCCTGAAGGACTCATCCCACCCAGCCCGTCATCTGTTCGACCTGCTGCCCTCGGGCCGGCGCTACCGTTGACTGAAAGCCCGCACCTCCAGACTCACAAACAGTTTCTTCCCATGGGCCATTAGGACATTAAACACACAAAAATAACTCCCCACATCCCCACTGTGCAATAATCCTGGTCTGTTTTTATGTATACTGTAATATTTATCATATATATATATTTTATCATAATTCTATTTTATTCATCTATTTATTTATTTATTAATCCTGGTCATCTACTTGACGATCCGAAGCTGTGTGCACTACTTGCTGGTCGTAACTGTCAGACCTTTTATTTTGTGTTTTAATATGTCTGTTTTTAAAGCACTCGCTGGAGCAGCAACCATGAATCTCGTTGTATATATGTACAATGACAATAAAAGCTTTTGAATTTGAATTTGAATATTATCTCCTTATTTCGGACACAGATGAGAGCTCCTGGCCAGCCTTGTGGACTGAAAGTCAGGCTATGGAATTTAAGAACAGGCATCTTTGGTTAGAGTGGAGGGACAGAAAGTTAGGTAAATGTCAGCACACATATGCAAAGGAAAGCTGCTCTAAACAACAGAAATTCATAAAGTCAATGACTATGCAAATGAGAGTTAATTCATGGTCATGTTAAGTGCATTTAAAACATTTGCACCATTACATTACTATATGTTAGTTATCAGTAGTTGTCAAATAATTAGCTATTGAAATGTGGAAAATGTTTCTCCATTTATCTGCTTTTCATGCATTTGTTAGCCATGATGTAAATATTGTAAGCAGTTTATTAAATACTTTTGTAAATCTTGGTTATTTTCTGCAGATGTAATTGGTAAAAACTTGTATTATGCTAATTAGTCATGGTCTTGTTTATTTCCAGGTTGTGCTCTTTGCAGCGCAAAAAAATCAACAGGTGTCCTCACAGAACAACGAGTGTCTATGTCTGAGGAGTGGGTGCACTTTAAGATCCAGTCCTCGGAGCTTCCGGTATGATGGTGGAGTGAGAAGACGCTAGTTAACCAACTCTCTCAGGTCGATCCCGAATAAACCCACTAACGCCAAATACTCGACGAGAAAAAGTAGAAAATGAGTGGGAGAAACAATAGAAAAATCTTCGGCGTGCCGGAGGATGCGGAGGGGAGCTCCGCCGGTAAATATCTGGAACGACTCCTCAGCATTGAACTCGAGCTCTCGACGGACCCCCCCTCGGGATCCAAAGTGCACACCGAGCCCTCGGCCAAAAGCCGCCCCCGAGTGCCCCCCCAAGATCAATGATAGTGAACTTTCAAACGTACGAGACTAAGGACATGATTCTAAAGAAAGCATGGCAGAAGAGGATTAAAGTAGGAGACAGGCAAATCTTTTTTGATCATGATTATGCAACAGAGATCATGCAGAAAAGGAAGGCATACTCTGGTATTAAAACTATCTTGAAGGAAAAGGCAATTCGCTTTCAGACACCCATGGCAAAAATAAGGATACATTGGAACAACGGAGTAAAGACGTATGGAAGCGCCAGAGAGGCTGCACAAGATATGAGAGAAAGAGGCTACTCGGTGGAAACTCCAGAAGGTGACACAGAATCAACAGCGGAGGGGAGACTGCGAGGAGGGACGGAGTGGCAGTCGGTGAAGGGGGCGAAGACGAGAAGGGAGACAGCGCTCCGGGCGAGAGAAAAGCTACAAACCTACCAGCTGAGAGCTAAGCCAAAGCCTTAGGACACTTTAACAAAGTACAGAGGTTAGACATCTGAATACAAAAGCAGGTATGGCTATAAAGTTAAACTGTTAAAGTCACTAAAGGCTTATTTAAGTGAATACAATATGAGACGACCTAGAGATGTTGAGTTAGATATGTTGGACATGATTGGACTTTATGGACCCCCCTTTTGTGGGTCTAGTTTGAGGTCCAAGGAGGGGCCCTCTTTGAAGAGGAGGACTTTCCCCACGCACTGTGATGGGAGATTCCCACATATTTGGAAGCCATTTTTATTTCTGATTTGTGTTTTGTTCATAATGTTGTTCATGTTTACTTATTGCAGAGTCGTTTTGGGAGCACATATTGAGGAAGCAATGCAACGTAATGATGTCTAACTGTACCAATATAGTGTCGCTGAATGTAAATGGTCTAAACACACCAAAGAAAAGAGAGAGGGTTATAAGAAAATTGAAAAAGGAAAATGTACAAATCATATTCCTTCAGGAGACCCATTTATCCAGATTAGAACATGAAAAACTGAGAAGGTACGGTTACAGCAATGTATACTATAGTTCATATGAGGAGGGGAGGAGAAGAGGAGTTGCAATATTAATATCCAATCAAACGCAATTTGAATATGAAAAATAAATCAAAGACAAAGAAGGAAGGTTAGAAAATGAACCAATAACACTGATAAATATATATGCACCTCCAGAAAGCGATAAAAACTTTTTTAAATCCTTGTTCGATGTAATTGCTGTAGAAACAAAGGGAATCTTAATTTGCGGTGGAGATTTGAATGTTGTTATGAATCATAGTAAGGATACAACTAGTCACAAAAGATCCAAACGGCAATTATCAAAATTTGTAAATACATCACTGGAAGAAATGGGGATGATAGATGTATGGAGAACCCTACATCCTTTGGAAAAAGACATTTTTCGGCCGCCCATAAGGTCCACTCAAGGATAGATTATTTTCTCATAAATGAAAATGATATACACAGGGTAAAGGAATGCAGGATAGGAGGGGCGGATGTGTCGGACCACAATCCAGTCTTCTTAAAAATATGTTTAAATAACAGGACACGACACACGGTCTGGAGACTCAATTCTGGAATATTAAATAGTGAACAAAGAAAGGAGAGAATAAAAACAGATATTGCAGAATACATAGAGGAGAATGACAATGGAACAGTAGACCCTACAATCCTATGGGATGCCATGAAAGCGGTCATCAGAGGGAAATTGATAGCTGAAACTGCAAATGCAAAAAAGATTAAATTAGAGGCATATAGAAAATATTCAAAAAGATTAAGAGAATTGGAAAGGGAATTTCAGAATACAAAAGAATCAGAAACGGAACAAGAAATCAAACATTTGAGAACAAAGATAAATGATTTACTACTTGATGAAATTGAAAAGAGAAACAAGTTTGTGAAACAAAACTATTATGAAACTGGACCTAGAGCCACTAAACTATTAGCAAAACGTTTACGAAAACAAGTCATCAACACTATAAATAAAATTAGGGAACCAGATACAAACGTGCTAACATATACACCGGAGAATATAGAAATCATTTTTCAGGATTACTATAGACAATTATATACGCAACCAGCATCCGCAGATAAAGAGGAAATGAGAACTTTTTTAAACTCACTAGACTTACCGTCAATTGGCAACATACAAAATGATGTTCTTACAGCTGACATCACAATAGAGGAGGTGAATAACGCAATAAGTATATTAAAAAATAATAAATCACCAGGTAGTGATGGATACCCTGCAGAGTGGTACAAGATGTTTAGAGAAGAACTGGCACCGCTTCTACTCTCCTCTTTCAATTGGACAATTCAAAATAACAAGATGCCACCATCATGGACTGAGGCAATCATTTCAGTCATACCTAAACCAGGAAGAGATAAAGAACACTGTGGAAACTATAGACCCATCTCAATATTGAACGTAGACTATAAAATATACACAACAATTATTTCTAAACGACTGAACACCTTTATATCAGAAATGATAGAAGAAGACCAGACGGGATTCGTAAGCCAACGTCAAGCACAAGATAATATTAGAAGAACCCTACATATAGTGGACCATGCACAAAAGACTAAACAAAGTACTGTACTAGTAAGCATTGACGCGGAAAAAGCATTTGACCGGGTAAACTGGGAATTTTTGTATCAAATATTGGAACGTATTGGATTTAATAAGAAGGCAACACAATGCATAAGAACATTATATCAAAAACCAACGGCTAGAATCAAAATTAATGGAAGCTTGACAGACAAAATTGATTTACAGAGATCAACCAGACAAGGATGTTGTCTATCACCCACTCTATTTGCTCTTTTCATGGAGCCCTTGGCACAGGCCATTCGCCAAAATAAAGAAATGAAGGGTGTTGAGATAAAGGGGATGGAACACAAGATAGGGCTTTTTGCAGATGATGTCATAGCCTTCCTTGAACAACCGAATACATCACTTCCGGTGCTTATTGAGCTTCTGGAAACATATGGACACCTTTCTGGATATAAAATTAATATTTCAAAAACACAGATACTAACACTTAACTACACACCATCAACAATGATTAGGGACACATTCAATCTTAATTGGAATTTAAAGCAAATAAAATATTTGGGGATCAACATTACTAGAGGATTAAATAAAATATACAAAGCAAACTACAATAAGATAAATCAAGAGATACAAAAAGATATCGAGAGATGGTCTACTCTACCACTAGACTTTACCTCTAGAATTGAGACGGTGAAAATGAATCTTCTGCCACGACCTGTTTCAATCCCTGCCAGTGGAGGTCCCCCAAACTCAATTTACAACATGGGACAGGCAAATATCAAGGTTTATTTGGGGGGGCAAAAAATCCAGAGTAAAATATGAAACCCTCCAGTTATCTAAAAACAAAGGGGGCATGGGACTTCCAAAATTAAAAGAATACTATAATGCTGCTCAATTAAGATATGTTGTATGCTGGTGCAAACCAGATTACACATCAAAGTGGAAGGAAATAGAAAAAGAATGTGTTGAATATCCGATCCAGAATATTATTGGCGATAAAGAAGTATACGAGAAAATACAGAACCAACTAGATTTAATTACATCCTTCACTCTGAAATTATGGTTTCAAATAGTTAAAAAGCACGGGATAGGGAAAGATATACATTTACTAAAATGGGTAGCATTTGATAGTAGTTTTAAACCTGCTGGATATGATAAGGGATTCAAACTATGGATAACCAAGGGGATATCAGCATGGTGCACATTAGAGAAGGATGGGGAGCTGCAGAGCTTCCAGAATTTGAAGGATAAATATTATCTGGACAAACATGACTTCTATAAGTACTTGCAAGTAAGGGACTACTACAAAAAGCAAATTAAAAGAGACCCCTCTGCGGAAGTGAATGGTGTGATTCAACTCATAACTAATGCATACAAAGAAACCACAATCAGAATCATAACTGCTCTATACAAAGTATTGTCCACAAATAAACATTCAACTAAATATATAAAAGAAAAATGGGAAACAGAATTTAACACAACCATTTCAGATGATGATTGGCAAAACATGTGGAAGATACATCAAACATCCACCAATTCACGGATATGGAGGGAATTCTCATGGAAGAATTTGATCAGATTTTTTATCACACCTAAGATTCAGAGTAAATATTTAAATACAGGTTCTCTGTGCTGGAGAGAATGTGGAGAATCAGAGGCCAACCATACACACATATTTTGGAAATGCCAGAAAATACACAAGTTCTGGGAATCGATACACAAGGTTATGCAAAAGATACTGAGCTATGAGGTTCCTATGGACTACATGGTATTCTATCTGGGCAATTTTACAGAGGAAAATATACACTACATAGATAGATATCTTGTAAAAATACTGATGATAGCTGGCAAGAAAGCCATAACTAGGAAGTGGTGCAAGGTGGAGCCTCCTACTGTGGAGCTGTGGAAGAGATCCACATAATGGAAAAAATGACATATCGTCTGAGACTACAAGAAACACAATATGAAGAGAAATGGGAGAAATGGTCAATGTATAAGAAGCAAACCAGCGACAAGTAATACGGACTGATTGATTAAGAAGTACTGTTTAAACACATGTTCAAATGAGAATGTGACTCCCGACTGCTTTTTTACCTTTTATGTTTATTTTTTATTGTATACTATCTGTATTTGTACCTATAGCTCCATTGCATTGTTTACTTTATTTGTGTTGTTATGAACGTGCACAGCTGTTGTTGTAATGCTTTTATATAATAAAAACTAAAGTGTTAAAAAAAAAGATCCAGTCCTCACATTCAAGCAGATCAACATCTCTGGCCTCTTTGAGAAACAAGATTAGACGACATGAGACGTCCAGAGCACACAAAATAGCCCAGGAGCTCACGGAGAAGGGTGTACAGGATTTCGTTGGAAATGTGGTGAGAGCTGTGTCAGAGACTGTGTTTGCAGAGACAGATTCTGTATTCAGAACAGCATACTATCTTGCGAAGATGAACCGACCTTTTACTGACCATGATAGTCTCATTGAGCTTCAGGAAAAAAATGGTGCCAACATGGGCACTAGTCTGCACTCAAGGTACAGTTCCACAACAATTGTAGAACACATAGCAAAAGAGATGCAGAAAAAAATAGTTCACAGTATTGTGACGTCTTCTAGCAAGTTGTCTGTTCTCATCTGACGAGGCTACATCTATTTGCCACAAATCTGCAATGATTGTCAACTTGAAAGCCTCAGTGGATGGAGCTACTCCTGAATTTGTGTTCCTGGAGCTGGTTGAGCTGGAGAGCCAAAGGGCATAATATATAGAATGAGCTATGCTGAACTGTTTGGACACTGCAGGCTTCACTGAAGAGTGGCTTCAAAAGAACTGGGTCTCATTTGTTTCTGATGGAGCCAGTGTCATGTTAGGCAAGAACTCTGGTGTGGCAAC
Organism: Pseudochaenichthys georgianus; assembly: GCF_902827115.2. Taxonomy (NCBI): domain Eukaryota; kingdom Metazoa; phylum Chordata; class Actinopteri; order Perciformes; family Channichthyidae; genus Pseudochaenichthys; species Pseudochaenichthys georgianus. The sequence continues at coordinate 28,361,561 of NC_047506.1, read as the reverse complement.
CAGGCTGACAGTAAGGTACCCTAACCTCTTCACATGGCACTGCATGAACCACCGTTTGGAACTGGTTGTATCTGATGGTGTGGATGAGGTTCAGGCAGTCAACCACTTCAAAGTGTTCCTAGAGAAGATCCACAATCTCTACAGTCAGTCCAATAAAAATTCACGAGAGCTTCTGGAAGCAGCACAAGAAGTGAGCTTGCAAGTCCTGACAATTGGCAGAGTTTTAAGTACGCGATGGGTGGCCAGCAGTTTCCGTTCTGTAAAGGCTGTGTGGACATCATATGAAGCACTCAATAGACACTTTGAAAATGCTGCAGGTGACCAAACAAGAAGCAGCAAAGAGAGACAAACTTATAGAGGTCTGGCACGTCGAATGCAAAGCAAGGAATTCCTGTGTGACCTCAGACTCATGTTTGATGCACTGTTTGAACTTGCAAACTTGTCTCATCAACTCCAGGCCCATTCTGTCACACTCTTGAGAGCAGACCATATTCTAAAGCGCACCATCAGAGTGCTGGCATCATTCAAAGATACCCAAGGAGAGAAATTAGAGGAGGCACTGACTGCACAAGCTTTGGGACATTTAGGATCTGTTCCCTTGGAGTCAAATGCAAAGCTCACACCAATCAATGCAAAACAATTCCTACAAAGTCTGATCAACAACTTGGAGAAGCGTCTCTCATTTGATGGTGAAATGCTTCATGATCTCAGTGTTCTGGATACAGGCAACTGGCCATCAACCCCTGGCATACGGCATGGTGAGGCACAAGTGAAACGACTCTGCAGGCAGTTCAATCTTGGTGAAGAGCAAGCAGTTAATGGTATGAGAGATTTCCTTGAGCACCCAGACAGTGAGCCTGAAAGCTTAAAGCCACTCATACAATGCATGAAGACCATCCCTTGCAGCACTGCTGAGTGTGAAAGGGGCTTTAGTCTCATGAACAATATATGCACAGACAAGAGATCAACACTGTTGTTGTCAAATGTAAGTAATTTGATGATGATCAGCATCAATGGGCCCCCTGTAACACTTTTTGAGCCAAGGAAGTACGTCACAACATGGCTGAGAAGCCATCGCTCTGCCACGCAAGCAAGGAGGCAATGCACACCTCAGATGCCCGAGTACAAATATATCTGGAAAGCTCTGTAGACTACCAGACTATGTCTAGAAGTGTTCCATCCTTTTTTCAGGGCTTGTGGACTAACACAGTGAACCCAGTATGGACATGTTGAGTGCTTTTTCAACCCTCATTTATTGAGGTGAAGCTTATTTGTTAATTTGTTTCTTGTTTGAAGCTAATTTGTCTTGTAGCACTTCAAGGATGTTTGCTTGTTCATTTAAGCTGATACAGTACATAGTTTGACAATGATTTATGGAAGATAATAGGGCTGAACAAGTTTGAATAAATATCTAATGCATTGAAAAATATGTTTAACATGATTATTGTGTGATATTTGTGCAGATCTATGCGAAACAAAGATGTTTTTTTAAATGTAGAATATGATGTGTGGGCCAGGACATCTGTAGCATGACCATATTTATTGTATATTACTTGAAAATTACAGTAGGCCATATTGAGATTTTGATAAAAATGTCAATTAATTGTTCAACCCTAGAAGAGAAGTGGGCTTTTTCCATCATTGTTCATTATTTTATTTTTTTATTGTTAACGTCACTGGCAGTTAAAAGTCACATAAAAATGCTTATAATACATTGACATGTTGATAACACATAACCAGTCTCAAGACTAGTCTATGCATTAGTGAGTGTGATGGTGTTCATGAGGTGTTGCTTCGAGACAGGTGTCTCGATTACAGTATACCCACTACAAAAAAGTAGACTACACCACTGGTCTTCACTATAAGTAATGGGTTTTCTTTAGGCGGGGACAGGAATTTACATTTTTTTGCTATGTTCCATCTGAATTTACTCTGACACAGAAAAATCTATATTGATTCTGACACTTCTACATCCAACTCACAGATGTAACCTTGCTTTGATAACAACAATTATTCATATAAACCTTTTAGAAGTGAAGTTTTAGTCATTTGTTTTAGGAATGTCATTTTCGAGCCTGAAACCTGAAAAGCAGGCTCGGGGTTTAACAGGTTAACACCACAATGTGTGGTGGAGTCACGAACGTTTTTTTTCATATGGAATGCAGTTGGAGGTCAACCAATCAAAGAGCTTGAGGACTGATCACGGGGTTTGTCAAGCTAAGCATATGGTGTAGTCCCAAACGATAGCTGAGGATTCTGGGTAGTGTAGTGTCTTCGGCCATCCTAAAACTCTGAATAAATATTTGTTTCACCGAATCGAAGGGGGAAAATACAAAAGCATTGTACACAATTCAAACCAATCAATGTTGTCTAATTAACAAGGATAATCTGGTGTTTTTTAGTCGATGAGTAGTGCAGATATCACTGTAAAATCAATCTACAGTAAGGAGAATACTTACTTCCGGGTGTACAATTCTCCGTTATCCAATGGACGCTCGTAATACAATAGAGGGGACATGATCATTATCTTTTAAATAACGTTAACTAAAGGGGACAATCTATTTGACACAGCTGAAGCTCTGGCCTTCCTTAAAAACTAACTAATTTAATAAAAATCACAGTTGTATTACACACAATGCCGTTTTTTGAGAACAAAAATTCGTAACTAATGTAATTTTTACATTCTGACGAAAAATAAAAATAATTATGAATACATATAAAATAAAAGAAGCCTCCCGTGAGTTACTACAAGCTATAAAGTAGATTTAAAAAACGTTTTATAGAATAAATGCTCACTGCGGGACGTTGTAGAAATGCGTGTGTGCACCACGACAAAGGAGCCTCATTCACTTTACATAGGGGTTGTTTGCGTGGTGCCGACACGTAAATGTAACAAAGTTTGTGACTTTTTGGTGTTAAGGAGTCGTGGTGGAGTCACGCATTCTGGTGAGATCAGGTTGCTTTAAACCCAATAAAGCTTGACAAAAATATCGGGAGTCCGGGGTGGTAATCTGACGCTCGTGCGTAAAAAGTCCCTCAGTCAGTAAGATTACAATTTAAAACAATGTTTGAAAGAAAAGTAACTAAAGAAAAGGTGTAATATTTAAGATTTCGTTTCTACAAAGGGTATAGAAACGAAATATATATCAGAGTTAATAATGATATAACATGACAAAGTCCAACAAACCACAAGGACAACGAAAACATAGCCTAATAAAATGACTACATTTCTGACACACCATTCACCATGGACAGCCAGCAGCCAACATGAGAGCAGAGCAGTGTAAAATTGGCACGGCGGGCCATACATTCACGTACAAGTAGGCCACTGGCTCAGATAATGAAGAACAACAAAATAAGTTACCATAGCTATGCAGATGACACACAAATGTACGTAACAATTTCACCAGGAGACTATGATCCAATTCAAACACCGAGTAAGTGCATTGAACAAATCAATGACTGGATGTGTCAGAACTTTCTCCAATTAAACAAAGATAAAACTGAGGTAATGGTTTTTGGAGCCAAGGCAGAACGTTTAAAAGTTAGCGCTGAGCTTCAGTCTGCAATGTTCAAACCAACAGATAAAGCCAGAAATCTAGGTGTAGTCATGGACTCTGACCTGAGCTTCAACAGTCACATTAAAACAGTTACTAAATCAGCCTACTATCACCTACAGAACATAGCTAGGATTAAAAGACTAATGTCACAGCAGGATTTGGAAAAACTTGTCCATGCCTTTATCTTCAGTAGACTCGACTACTGCAATGGTGTCTTCACAGGTCTCACTAAAAAATCTATTAGAAAGCTGCAGCTGATTCAGAACGCCGCTGCTCGAGTCCTCACTAACACTAAGAAAGTGGATCACATCACTCCTGTTCTGAAGTCTTTACACTGGCTTCCTGTGTGTCAAAGAATAGATTTCAAAATACTGCTGCTGGTTTATAAAGCACTGAATGGTTTAGGCCCAAAATACATTACTGACCCCCTGCTAAACTATGAACCATCCAGATCTCTCAGGTCTTCAGGGACTGGTCAGCTTTCTGTCCCCAGAGTCAGAACTAAACATGGTAAAGCAGCGTTCAGTTATTATGCTCCAAATATCTGGAACAAACTCCCAGAAACCTGCAGGTCCGCTGCAACTCTGACTACTTTTAAATCCAGGCTGAAGACTTTTCTTTTTGTCGCTGCTTTTATTTGAACTATTCATATCTTAAACTGCACTGTAACTTTTATCCATGTACTTTTTATTTATATTCTAGACTGCACTGTAACTTTTATCCATGTATTTTTTTTCTTAATGTTTATTTGATTAGCTTTTCTTTTTTAATGCTTAATGTCTTTCATTTTTTGTTTTTTGTAAAGCACTTTGAATTGCCTTGCGTCGAAAAGTGCTCTATAAATAAACTTGCCTTGCCTTGCCTTACTGTACAAATTACATTTGAAGTTGTAGAGCCGATGAATGGGAGTCGGAGGCGGTGTGTTCAGTATGGAACTCCACACTTTATTATCAAAGAATATTCAGATAGGTTAAGACATTAGCTTATTACTTGTTGTGAAGCTAGCATGAATGAACCTAGCTTCCGGTGCCCTCTCTAACGGGTCCGTGTTGCAACACAATAACCAGAGGTGAATTATGTCCCATCACGTGGCACCACACAAGCCCCCCCATAATGTAAAGAAAGTCTGTTCGGCGGGGAGGAACGACGCCCCAACCCCCACGACTCCTGAGCACGGGAGCCGGAGAAGCGACATCCGCCTGCACGGCCCACGGAAGAGGAGGGACCGGAACAACAGGTCCTAAATCCGTGACAGGGGTCACAGCCGGGGGGCGTCCCCATCGCGGAGGTCGAGCCAGCACCACTGGCTGGTCTAAGTCCAGGTGAGCAGCCTTCACCCGGTCCACCGAGACGTGCTCGGCCTTGCCACCCAGGTGGACCACCAGGTGCTTGTCCCCGTGCTCCAAGACCCGGAAAGGCCCATCGTAAGGGGGCTGCAGGGGGCCTCTGTCCGCATCGTGCCGGATGAACACGTGCCCCGCAGAGCTCCGCTCGGGACACCTGAGTACCGTGCTGAGTAGTAGGGATCGGAGCAAAGGCCTCAGTGGCGTCCTGCAGGAAAGCCCGCTGGGCCGACGCCGAACAGGGAGCCGATGCGTTAGGGAGGAAATCCCCAGGAACCCTCAGCGGCTGACCGTATACCATCTCAGCCGTAGAGCACTGCAGGTCTTCTTTAGGCGCAGTCCTCAGGCCCAGCATCACCCAGGGCAGCTTGTCGACCCAATTCCCGTCCGTAAGGCCGGCCTTGAGGGCCGCCTTCATGGAGCGATGGAACCGCTCACAGAGGCCGTTAGCCTGAGGGTGATAAGCGGTAGTACTGTGCAGCTTAACCCCCAGACCACTCGCCACGGCGTTCCAGAGCTCGGACGTGAACTGTGAGCCTCTGTCCGAAGAAATGTCTGACGGGGTGCCAAAACGACACACCCACGTCGCAATGAAAGCTCGGGCAATGTCTGCGGCTTACGTTGACACGAGAGGAACCGCCTCCGGCCAACGGGTCGTCCTGTCCACCATGGTGAGGAGGGCAATGGACCAATCAGGTCGATGTTGACGTGGTCAAACCTCCTCTCAGGCACCAGGAAACGCTCCAAAGCGGCCTTCGTGTGGCGGTGCACCTTAGCGCGCTGACAAGCCACGCACTCACCAGCCCAAGTCCTCACGTCCTTTTTCAGCCCATGCCAGACGAACTTCGCGGCCACCAAGCGCACCGAAGGCTTAACGCCGGGGTGTGATAGGCCGTGCACCGCCTCGAACACAGAGCGCCTCCAGCTGGTAGGGACGACAGGCCGCGCCAGGCCCGTGGAAACGTCACACAGGAGGGTAATGCCCGCGTTGCCGAACACCACGTCCTCCAAGCGCAGCCCCGCACCCTCCACCTTCAGAGCCTGGACGCCGGGATCTGTGACCTGGTCCGCCGCCATGCGATTATAGTCCAGGCCCAACTGGACGGCACCGATGACGACTCTGGAGAGGCAATCAGCAACCAGGTTCGACTTGCCAGCCACGTGCTTAATGTCCGTAGTGAACTCTGATATGTAGGACAGCTGCCGCTGCTTACGTGCCGACCAAGGCTCCGCCAATTTTGACATGGCGAAGGTGAGCAGCTTGTGGTCGACAAACGCCGTAAATTCACGGCCTTCCAGCATGAAACGGAAGTGCTGCACGGCCAAATAAAGTCCAAGGAGCTCTCGGTCAAAGGCGCTGTACCTGCGTTCTCTGGGCGTCAGCTGGCGGCTGAAAAAGGCGAGCGGCTGCCAAGCGCCCTCCACCCACTGCTCGTGCACTGCGCCGACCGCGTAGTCCAACACGTCCGTGGTGATAGAAATGGGAGCCGTAGATGATGGGTGTGCCAGCAAAGCCGCTTGAGCCAACGAGGTCTTGACCTCAGCAAAAGCAACATCCGCCTCTGCTGTCCAGTCGATCGCCTGGACGGGGGTCTTGCCTTTCAACCCTTCATACAGCGGCCGCATGATGTGTGCGGCCCGGGCGATGAAACGGTGGTAGAAGGTCACCATCCCCAGAAACTCACGGAGCGACCGGGCTGTGAGCGGGCGAGGAAAAGCCGCAACAGCCTCCACCTTCGCTGGCAGAGGTGTCGCACTGCCCTTGGTGACGCGGTGCCCCAGGAAATCAATGTCAGACACACTGAACTGGCACTTTGCAGGATTGATGATTAATCCGTGTTCGTTGAGTCGTGTGAAAAGGGCTCGGAGGTGGGACAGGTGCTCCTGCACTGAAGCGCTGGCGACGAATATGTCGTCGAGGTAGACAAACACAAACGGCAGATCCCGCAGCACCGAATCCATCAGGCGCTGGAACGTCTGAGCGGCATTCTTGAGTCCAAAAGGCATCCGCAGGAACTCAAAAAGTTCAAAAGGTGTTATCACTGCCGTCTTGGGAATGTCCAGGGGGTGCATGGGCACCTGGTGGTATCCACGCACCAGGTCCACCTTGGAAAACACCCCTGTACCGGCCAGATGCGCCGAAAAGTCCTGAATGTCTGGATAGCGGTCAGGCGTAGTGGCGTCGTTGAGTCGGCGGTAATCCCCGCACGGGCGGAACCCGCCGTTCGGTTTGGGGACGACGTGCAGGGTGGAAGCCCAAGGACTGTCAGAGCGGTGGACAATGCCCAGGCGCTCCATGGTTGCGATCTCCGCCCTCGCCACAGCCAGCTTAGAAGGGTTCAACCGCTGGGCCCTGGCGTAGACAGGAGGTCCCTCGGTAGTGACGTGGTGCTCCACGCCATGCTTAGTGGTAAGCGCAGAGAAGGTGGGCAGCGACAGGTCTGGAAACTCTGCCAACAGTCTGAGAAACGTGTCTGCCCCCGACAGCGAGCCCGACAGCCCGTCGTACGCTGCGCTGCCAAGTGTGCACACGAGGGAAGAAAACGTCAAGGCATCAACCAAACTCCTATTCTTAACGTCCACTAAGAGTCCATGAGCGCACAAAAAATCCGCTCCGAGGAGGGGAAAAGAAATATCCGCTGTAACAAAATCCCAGCTGAAACGATGTCCTCCGATGCACAAACACATAGGCCTCACGCCATATGTGCGAATGGGACCGCCGTTAGCCGTCGTCAATCGCGGTCCGTGCCCACCCCGGGTGACGACTTCATTCGACGCGGGAACTACGCTCCGTTGAGTGCCCGTGTCACACAGAAACAGGCTCCCCGAAACGCTGTCGCTGACGAAGAGGAGCCTGCACATGGCGCCGACGCTCAGGGCCACTACTGAGCGCCGGCCCCTCCGTTTCCCGGGGGTTTGTAGCTGCACGGAGCGATGCATTTCTTCGCCATTGTCCGGAAACGTGCGTGGTAAAAGCACTCTCCGGTGTCTCCACGCCGGCTCGAAACTGCCGTGTCTGGCCTCCGCCATGCTGTCTTGACTGCAGATGGGCCGCTGAGCGTCGCGGCTAATGTCTCTGCACCGGGCTGTTGTGTAGCCAGGAAAAAACGATCCGCTTCCTCAGCCAAGGCACGCGGCTCCGTGACAGGCGTGTTGGCCAGCGCCGTCTGGACCCGGGGAGGCAAGTGACCCAGGAAAATCTCAGTGAATAAAATCCGGGGATCTTCCCCCCCTAGCAGTTTTAGCATTTTCTCCATTAGCTGAGATGGCTTGCTGTCTCCTAGGCCTTGAATGTCAAGTAACTGGCGGGCCCTCTCCTTAGCAGATAAGCTAAATGTCTTAAGGAGGAGGGCCTTAATCGCCTCATATTTGCCATGGTGTGGGGGGTCTGTGATAAAACCAACCAACCTGGACGACGTGGAGCCTCCACGTGTGCAAACCACGCCGCCACGGCATTCTCCCAAAACTCCGGCAGCTTTACGAAAACATCGCGCTCAGCCATGTTCATTAATTTTCCGGAAACCTTCTCGGAAAAGTTGGGGTCACCAGTGTAGAGCCGATGAATGGGAGTCGGAGGCGGTGTGTTCAGTATGGAACTCCACACTTTATTATCAAAGAATATTCAGACAGGTTAAGACATTAGCTTATTACTTGTTGTGAAGCTAGCATTAATGAACCTAGCTTCCGGTGCCCTCTCTAACGGGTCCGTGTTGCAACACAATAACCAGAGGTGAATTATGTCCCATCACGTGGCACCACAAAGTGTACTCATCACTACTTGAAGGGTACTCGGCGAGCCTTGCGCTCAGCGAACTCGTCCACAATCCGCTGTATGTCCAATTTCTTGGCTCGGTCACTTTCAATGGACAGCAAGGCCAGTCCACTCAGTCTCTCCTGTCCCATCGTGCTCCTCAAATAGTTTTTGATGAGTTTTAATTTGGAGAAAGAGCGCTCGGTGGTTGCCACGGTGACAGGAAGAGTCAGAAATAAGATGCAGGCTGTGCAAACCTCACTGAATGTAGATGTTACTGCTGGGTTGTAAACAATGAGCATTTTTACCAGATCCGCGACAGATTTGATTTGATTTCTCTGTTTTATCCTTTCATAAATGTGAGGACTAAAATGGTTATAAACATTCTGGGCTGGTTGGAGTAAACAGGGTTTTATTGCTCTGTGGGGGAGGTGTAGGTATGCAGGACAGGGGGCTAGGTGGATGAGAGTATATTCTGCTTAAGATCTCTAGCATGTCATGTTTTGTTTTGTTTGTTTTGCGTCAAACTGAAACTGTTTGGTTCTCTGCTGGCACGCGCGGATTCACGTTTGCATCTCCCAATGAGATGACCGGAAAAGACGACCAGTTAGCTCCACCCCTTCCTGTTTGTGTTGGTATGAAAGCCTGTTCATCATTTTGTTTGCTCTCTCTCTTCTCGCGCTGCCCAGACCGGAGGGTCTTGCAGCACGTGAACCAGGGCAGGAGTAGGCATACTCCTTACATTACGGATATGGTAATGTATTATATTGTATTGCATTATTACCTTTTATAATTAAAACAGATTATTGTTTAACCCTCGTCCTGGTTGTTTTGAGTGTTACTTTTTTTAAAGCAAACTCATAGAATCGGCGCGGAGAAGTGAAACCTACTCCTTCACCAGGGAAGCTGGCGGCGATGTCCCGACTGTAGTGCTCTCTAAGCCGCTGGGCAGCTTGGTGTAAATCCTCATTCTTTGCTTGCAGTAGTGTGTTGGGGTGAATTGCCTCAAACATGTTCACAGTTGCATTTAAGCTGGTGAATCTTTGGGACAGTTGCTGGATGATTATATCGAGACATGCATTGAAAACGGTCACCCGAAAGTTGCTCTCCGCATCAGGGAGGCGGCTGTATTCAGAAAGTTCATCAAAGTGTCTCTTAACTTTCCTGGCCCTGGTTGTTTCAAACTGTGTTTGACTTCCCCATTTAGTAGCCAGGGCAAGAGTGGCGGGGTAATAATGCCCACTCGGGGTGAGCTCCAGAGGATAATTGCAGGACACATCATGATCCGTGGTCTGAGTTTCACCCGTAGGCGTAGCATGAGGAGGAGACCTGTTGCTGCTTTCATTCCCAGTGTCCGGTACTTCTTCACCTTGCGGCGCAGCAGGTAAGGAGCCGGAGGGGGAGGGGTGCGGCTGGTCAAGCGTCAGGCCTGGCTCTCCTCTAGACGAGCAGCTAGCAGCTGCTGAGTCGTCCCTATTATCATCATCACTACAGCCGAGAGACAGAAAAGGAAATAAGCTAGGCGGCCGAGCTACACAAAGTAACAACAACCATATGATATCAACATTTACCACAAACTCACATTTTCTTGTTGACAGTGTGTGTCCGTGATTGTAGCCTACCTGTAAATCTGGCTAACCCTCACTAACGTTGTTGGCGGGCTCGGGGATGAAACACGGCTGGCAGTGGCAACTTCAGGTTCATCTCCCGCAGGATGAGGAGTAGGGCGAAAAAAATATCCATCTAGCTTGGACAATTTCGCTTTTCCTTGGTCCTCCTTTTTATCTTTTTCTTTGCGTTTTGTTGCTCCACTTTTGTGTTTATAACTGCTCATGCTTAGGCAGTGCTCTGTTGAATGACAAGTGATTGATAATGACGTTGACGTTCATCTACGTATGATGTTGATGGACGGCTGTTGATGACGATTTTACCCTAAATACATTTGGAGACTATAGAAGGGATTCACTTACAATTTTTCATGTTTTAATGTTAAATGTGAGTGTGAAAATAGCAGCACAAGTTCAACTCATATTATAGGCTACAATGCTTTATACCTAATATGACCACGAACGTCAGTGCACTCAGTGGTGCGAGGCAGCAGGGCCCGCCGGCGAATATCTCGGGGGCGGAGCCTGCTGCCTCGGCGACGGGACCCCATTGGGTCCCGACCGTCCCGGGCTCAGGGAGCCCTGCCCCTACAGCCCCCCCTGAAGCCCCGCCAGTGGATGGGTATCGTTAAGGTTTTAACGGTACTACTACTTGTATCGATACCGCTTATCGGTCCAGTCTTTTAACGGTACTTTTATCGGTTATTTTGGAGGTAGAGGTAAAGTAAACTAACTAAACAAATTGTGAACAAAACTAACATTGCTTTTTATTTAAATTAAATACATAATATTTCACATCAAAAGAAACAACGTTTTAACAAATCGTATTAAATAATCTGATGACAGAACTGTAAACAGAATAGCTGAAACTTTAACAAAATAAATACCTCAGTTACCTCTAATCATTAACCCATGTTTGTATAATTGAGTTAACTCCGTGTGTTGCTGCTAGCATACATAATACCTGACGTGGAAAAGTTACTCGTGGATGGGGCTACAGAGCTACTAGAAAGACAGTCAACAACGGCTAATTTCTCCATCGGCGGGGGGCTTTGGGGCTTAACAGGTTAATGAATTCCCCAATTGTATTATCTGGCCCAGTGCATTTAGCTTAGCAAACATCCAAAAAGTCACCATGGTACATTCATAGTTATTAGATTCTTGCATGGACGAGAGAAAACTCCTTCCCTTTTTGTAATGTAATGTATACTAATCTGTTCATCCATAAAATCAGATCAAGGATTATGTGAAACGCTGAATCCAATACTTTTCATGAAACATTAACCTCATATGTGACCCGCTCTATCGAAATCAGTCGGAAGTCGCAACGGCTCATTTCAAAATAAACGTGGATTTGCGTAAAAAACTATTTTTTCGGGGTTTGGGTGTTTTGTTTGATTTTAAACAAACAAAGTCTTGGCTTTCAGAATATGAACCTTTTATTTCCAAACTCACTAGATAAATACATTCTTTAAGCTTGTAAAGGGAAGATGACAGGCAATCTGCTCTTCCGCAGCGCCGCCCCCCCTCCCTCCAGCTGACATTATGAATGTAAGCGTAGAGTAATCATAAATAACACGGCAGGGTCCGTTAGTTTGTTTTCATCTGATTTTAATTAAACAAAGTCTTGGCTTTCAGAATATTAAACTTTTTTCGGCAAATTCAGATGATAAATACAACTTTGAAGCTTGTAACGGCATAACTACAAGCGGAGAACGGAGTAATTTAACGTCACAGCAGGCTTAACAACAGCCGGTGTTTCTCGTGAAGGTTTTCCCCGGGAAACAAACGCAATACACACAAATGCAAAATTACACAAACACACACACACACACGTATACACACACACACACACACAAACACACTCGCGAGCTTCCCCCAGACCAGTAATCCAAACGAAAATATCTTCCCTCCGTAGTATTTTGATCATTTGCTCCGCTAATCAATCAGATCGATGGATTCCAGAGAAGAGAAAACTTTGAAGGCCTTTTTTCTCAAAATGAAAACTCGGTTAAGCGAAATATGTCACATTATATCATGACTGTTACCGAGTCATCATTTTGAGAAAAAGGCCTTCAAAGTTTCCTCTTCTCTGGAATCCATCGATCTGATTGATTATTATCAAATGATCAAAATACTACGGAGGGAAGATATTTTCGTTTGGATTACTGGTCTGGGGGAAGCTCGTGAGTGTGTGTGCGTGCGTGTATACGTGTGTTTGTGTAATTTTGCATTTGTGTGTATTGCGTTCAGTGGCGTTTCTATATATACAAAAGTGGTGGGGCACAAACAACTCAGATGTCTATATATAAGCTTCTGCAGAGAGGTTCATGGCTGGTGAGGCACTGGCACTGACTCTTCAGGTTTACAAATATATTAAATCAAAATATAATATTATTTTCAAAAGCTTTTTTTGTCTGATGCTTCAATTACTTTTAAACAGACAGTTCAACAGAAGGATACCCAAACAAAATGTATTTTATCATTTAAATATTGAATTGTTCTCTCTTAGTAAGATCCCATTTTCAATAAAATTGCAGTCTTACCTTGACTTGAAGATGAAGTCCATTTGCCTATCCTTCTGGACAAAAATCTCTATTACTTTTTTGTAAAAGTCCTCCTTATCTTCTTGTAGTTTAAAAAGTCTATCATAAATCTAATCTAATCAATAGATTTTTGATTCGAAAATGATAAAGTAGGGTAGACATGTGGATATTATCCGGCTGAACAAAACGTACATTTATCTAACAGCTACATTTCCCACAGATCTTATTTTGAGCTATTTTCTAAAATCCTATGGAGAAATCTCGTTGCTTTTCTGTGGAGGGAAGCCATGCGCAGCTTACTTCCTGGTTTTAGGAAGCATCACTGCAGCTCTCTCTCTTCCTCTTCACACACCACACTTTTCGCGGCACACGCACTTACAGCCAATCAGCTCTGAATTATGTGAGATGACGTATGGTGGGGATGGCAGCACTTTGCGCCTATGGTCATTATTTCTTGCCACACACATTAAATAGGAAAATACTCTGAGCATGCGCAGTGTAGTTTTTGCAGTCACCGTTCACTTAGACAGTCAGAGGGAGGGGCAGGATCAGGTTTTGTCCCACATGGCTCTAAACAGCTCAATAGGCACACACTGTAGACACTAATTAGAAAAACACATACTAAAACAGCAATGTACAGACGAATCAGATGATTAAACATGATCTTAAAATATATTTTATATATATATATTTTTTTTTTTTGTCATTATTTGTCATCATTATTTTAATACTTTCTGCTGACACTAGGTGGGTCTGTGCCACTGATTGCGTTGTTTCCCGGGGAAAACCCTCACGAGAAACACCGGCTGTTGTTATGCCTACTGTGACGTTAAATTACTTCGTTCTGCGCTTGTAATTATGCCGTTACAAGCTTCAAAGTTGTATTTATCATCTAAATTTGCCGAAACAAGTTTAATATTCTGAAAGCCAAGACTTTGTTTAATTGAAATCAGATTAAAACAAACTGTAACGGATCCTGCCGTGTTATTTATGATTACTCTACGCTTACATTCATAATGTCAGCCCGAGGGAGGGGGGGCGGCGCTGCGGAAGAGCAGATTGCCTGTCGTCTTCCCTTTACAAGCTTAAAGAATGTATTTAACGTGTTTTTTACGCAAATCCACGTTTATTTTGAAATGAGCCGTTGCGACTTCCGACTGATTTCGATGGAGCGGGTCACATATGTACTTATCTTAAATGTTATGTCCTCAGCACAGAGAAAACAAACAAAACCACAGGGGAGACAAAGAGAGACAGAGATTACACTTTACCATTTGTTTTGTCATTTCAAGCCTCCTTCCTTCTCATTCTCACTGTTTTTGTTGGAGAAAATACAAGTTGTCTCCTCTTTATGGGTTGTTTTAATGTTGTTTTTATTATACTATGTGTCACTCTGCACTGTGTATGACCTTGCAGCTGCCTCTTCTAATGATAGGATGAGGCAGGGAATTGCAGGTTGTTGATATTTATGAGAAGACACATACTTGTTGTCTCCTAAATATCCCACTTCTATGAGGCGTGAAGGAAGTACGTGACTCTTTCCAGAAGACGTTACAGATGTCCCCGTCACCTTTCCGACACCTGCTGATCATATTAGCGCCACCTCGATTTACGACTTTTTTGTTATCTCCGTATTTTGGACTATACAAGCCTGATTTTTGTTCCTGCTCCGCTGAACAACATACCCCATGTGTGTGAGTTAAACCATATCCTTTGTATGTGATTTAACTCTGCTCCTTCTAGCAAGAATAAATTAGTACCTGATTATTGATTCTCAACCTGGTGTCGAGTGATATTTTCCGAACATTTTTAGAATATGTATACAGTCAAACCATGATTACACCAGAGTACAACAATAGCAGTAACAGCAATGGGGCTATTACTGCTTAAGGAAAAAGCTACTTTGAGTTTCACAATGGTCACATCAGTCAACGGTGATTTTTCATTCCTTCTGAGGATATGCAATTACTCCTAAGGACCTCAGACTTGTATTCTTGTCAAATGGGACACAGCAGACAACATGACCCCATTGGTGGTGGAAGCAGATAGGTTCAGGCCTCATGTTAACAGTCTGACACCTTTACAATACACTCACCACTGACACTTCTGCTCCTTTTTTCGTGAGGGCGCAGGGTAGCTGCCACACCAGTCCTGTCAAGGACGACATGCACCATATTTCCATTTCTTTACCAAGGAGCCTCAGGATTGCTCAGCTGATTGTTATGTTTTGCATGGGGCTTTTGTTGTTTTTGTGTTTAACTTGTTGTGTGCTCCTTTTACCCCTCACTACTCTGTCTTTCTGTCTCTGCAGGGCTGGTGTGTGACAGGGGGGCGTGGCTGGTTACTCCTGGCTGCAGATGAGGCACACCTGTCCCCACTCACTTGATTACCTGCTCTTTAAGAGCCTGGCCCTCACCTCACTTCTCTGCCAGAGTATTTTTCATGCTGTCCCGCGGTCCGGAGTGCCTTTCTGCAGCCTGGAGTCTGTTGTAGTTGGTTTAGGAGTTCTTTTTGAGTTTTGGTCGGAAACGTTTTTCCGCAGCTTTGTTTTTGGTTTACTACGGCCAGCCAAGCTCCCTGTCGTCAGTACCTGCCTTGGATTACCTTGTCTATTAAACTTTTTGAAACTTTATTTTTGTCAGTCTCTGCTTTGGGGTCCCAGTAGTATCTAAACGTCACACTGATGGTCACTTTCACCTTTTCCAAAACTTCAACTACCCTCCTCTGTTCCTCTGAGAGACAGAATAGATTAGTGACCAGGAGGATATCAGCTGTGACTTGCTACAAGGTTGAGAGAACTAGATGGATAATGAGCAAGTGTTTGGTCAGGTCTATAGATGTAGAGGTCCTTAGAAGTCCAGGGAGAAGAATGGACAAAGGGAGGTATGAAGTGAGAGGAAGGGGAGTGGAAATCAAGAGGCTGGGCGTCCAGGGAGATGGAGAGGTGAGTGTAGTGGGTGGAGGGTTCAGGTTTCATGGGAAGAATGGGAAAAGTGCTGTGTGTGTTACAGTACATGTTTGTGTTTATCGCAGCAACCCTCACCTTTCTTTCAGTTGTTGGAGAATGCAGCCATCACTGATCTTTAATTAACTACATACTGTAGAGATAATGGTCCAACAAGAATATGTTTGAAGTACTCAAGACATGCCTGTTAATACTTGGTAACAGAACAGTTAATGTTAGTCTACTGCTGTTGGACTGTGCCTGTAGTGGCAGCTACAGTGGGGCAAAAAAGGATTTAGTCAGCCACCAATTGTGCAAGTTCTCCCACTTAAAAAGATGAGAGAGGCCTGTAATTTTCATCCTAGGTATACCTCAACTATGAGAGACAGAATGGGCGGAAAGAATCCAGGAAATCACATTGTAGGATTTGTATTGAATTAATTGGTAAATTCCTCTGTAAAATAAGTATTTGGTCACCTACAAACAAACAAGATTTCTGGCTCTCACAGACCTGTAACTTCTTCTTTAAGAGCCTCCTCTGTCCTCCACTTGTTAACTGTATTAATGGCACCTGTTTGAACTTGTTATCAGTATAAAAGACACCTGTCCACAACCTCAAACAGTCACACTCCAAACTCCACTATGGCCAAGACCAAAGAGCTGTCAAAGGAAACCAGAAACAAAATTGTAGACCTGCACCAGGCTGGGAAGACTGAATATGCAATAGGTAAGCAGCTTGGTGTGAAGAAATCAACTGTGGGAGCAATTAATAGAAAATGGAAGACATACAAGACCACTGATACTCTCCCTCGATCTGGGGCTCCACGCAAGATCTCACCCCAAAATGATCACAAGAACTAGTCTAGTGGGTAGAAGGGGGTATCATGCACCCCCCTGAAATATACTTTTAATCAGATTTTCTAGATTGAAAAAATTGTGTAGAAAACGATTAGCTATGTTAAAAAGTTGAAAAATTGTCCCACGTATATTTTTTTCCCAAATTAGTGTTTATTTACCCTAAAAATCGAGTTTCACTCTTTTTACACCTTTCACTATAGCTCAGCCATTATTGCAGATAACTGAACAAATAAGGTATCCAGATCCATGTTTTGAGGGTCAAGGAACACAATAAAACTATTCTTAAAGTGATCACATGTGTCTGTGGCATGCTATTATGCTAATTAGTGCCGCCATTACAATAAAATAGCATTTTAGTCTTGTACCAAGAACGATGTATTTTGCACCGACAGAGAAATATTCTTATAATCAGTGTTTCCTAAGTGTAAAAAGTATGTAGAAAATGATGAGCTATGTTAAAATGTTGTCTGGATGTCCCACATGTATTTTTTATGCAAATTAGTGTCACAATTGCCAACAACGGAATGTTCACACTTTTCACTCTCTCAGCCAATATTGCAGATAAATGAACAAATAATGTGTCTAGACCCATGTTTTGATGGTCAAAGATCACAATAAAACTATTCCCAAAGTGATCAGATGTATCCGTGGCATGCTATGCAAATTTAGAGACGCCAATATTGCAGTAGAGTAAGTGAACACATAGGGTGTCCAGACAGATGCTATGTATTTAACCAATATGTATTTGTTTTGTACTAGCCTACAGCAAGGGTCAAACATCATAAAATAAGTATTGATGTGACTACTCTTTCCCATTCCAGATAAGCAGTCAAGGTTTGGCTCTCCACTATCTGATTAATACTCAATTTGAATCATCGTTTTCAATGCTATCATCAGAGTCAAATTCGTCTTCCTGTTCACGCTCTGTCGTGTCCAGGAGATCAACCAGGGAGGTTGGCAGGACAGGACCACACCGGTCTCAACACTCCATCAGTCCTCATCCATCCCTGCTCCTCATCATAGGGGTTTGGTTTTTCTAAAATTGATTCATCAGCTCGCTTGTATAGAGCGACGCGATGGTTCACACGTTGGACGTGTGGCTTCAGAGCATCATAGCATGGAGGAAGGCGAGCCAGGTCAACCTTAGACTTGGCAGTGAGTTTATCATCCTGCCCCACCATTTTGCGCAGCAACTTGGCATGGACTACGTCCACTGAAGACTCACGACTCTCTCCATATATCAGACAGGTGAATTGCTCCAACTGCTTCATCACCTCAGGCTTGACATTCCAGTTGTCACCGAGTTGACTGAACGCCCTGTGAAACTTCGGGTTCTTCTCCAGCTTTTTCAAGGGCCCCACCTTCCCCTTCCCTTTGAAGGCACTGGTGCAGTCTTCTCTGCTGAACACATGGAATCCAAGAAGTGTGGCACAGTAGTCTTCTCCCAGGGATTCTGCAAGCTCAGAGAGGTTGAGAAGTTGTCTATGTTTCCCTGACCCCATATCCAGGTATATAGTCAGCCTGATGGCATGAGCGTGGTAAAGAAGAATCACAAAGATATCTGTGTCAGGTGTTCAGACTACAGCATTCTTGTACCCAAGGGCAGCAGCATGATGAAGGTAGATGATGAAGGAGTACCACCCTTGTATCAGTCTCTTCCTGGTTGCTGTAGATTGTGGGGAGCTCCCGTACCTCAACCTGATACACAATAGGACATTGCACTTTGATCAACAATGACCGAGACTAGACACAAATCACAGATAATCACTTGGAGTATAATTAAACCATCAATCACTTTTAATATGGGCTTTCAATTTACCTTGCCATTTGAGGAGAGAAGTTGATGGGCTCTCCCTTCCACGACCAGCCCTGTCATTTCTATTCTTTCCAGCCTTGAAGCTGCCTGTTGATCACTCCATACGCGCAGCAGGAGCTGGCAGAGTTGCTTTTTGTTGTCATCATTTGTGAGAAACATCTTGAAGTCATATGGCTTCCTGGTCGCTGGTCCAGCCAAAATTATCTTCTCTGAACTGCCACGTCTCAAGCTCTCCTGTGCTTTGATAGATCCTGGATGGTAACTGTCAGTCGAGAACAAAAAGTGCTTTTTCGCCACCATCTGATCAAGCACTTGTAGGCATATCTCCCCACAGGTTGGAGGAAGGTTGGTGAGGACATGGAGCAGAGCCATGCCATCCTGGATGAACAGGGCATCCTTAGGGTATGGCAGATTCTTTGGGGTGGTGTCCGCCAGAATGTAAAGAAAGGGTCCAATCATAACCACATGACGGACACATGTATCTGGCCAACACCAGATGATGGGTAGGGCTTTCATACAGACACCAAGATCAAATGTATTCAGGACCCACCTCTGATCCACCTGATCAGTGGCTAGCTCAGAACGCTTCAGTAGCTCACGAACAACTGTATTGTCAGTGATTGGTTGATGGATGGGCGTGCCGTGAAGTAGTCCACTGTTGATTTTCTGAGTGGAGGAGTACCAGTTGCAGAGGTGAAGCCCCCTAGTCCAGGCACAGGCTGCTGTCCATTGCTTCCGATGTACCTGATAAAGAGCCAGCTGTAGTACACTTGCATCTCAGTCGCATAGACTGTGTCATTCTCTGCTGGCGGTGTGAATGATGAGCCATCATTAAACGTTGGGTCGGCTTACACTCTCGGAACCACAGACAAGTACAAAAACATTGCTCTCCTACTCCGCCAGAATATTCTGCAGGCTTTCAGAGGGTCCAAAGACCTACAGTGGCCGCCAACAGCTGACGACATGGAGCTCACTCCTGAAAACCTCCTACCCACAGACCTCGTCCAGTTTCTCAGCATGGTTATGGCTGGCAAGGAAGACATGGAGATGAATGAAAAGATGAAGCGCCTGGTATTCTCCATTGGGCAATAACTGTGCCGTGCAGTGTCAGAGGGAGAATGGAAGTTACCAAAACACATTCTACTCTGTGTGACTGTCAGGCACTTGTTCAGAAGCAAGCAGCTCACCACAATATTACACAGGCTTGGCCATTCTGAGAGCTACGGATTTGGTTTGGAGTTGGAAACTGCCCTGGCAAAGGTCCTGGACAAAGTCTCATCCTATCGGACACCCGCAATTGTGATAGGAGATTTAAACATGGTATTCCACTGTGAGTGGGACAATTTGAATAAAACCATGCCCAGTGTGCACGGCAGCAACATTGTCAACAGTGCTGGGGGAATCATGGTCCAGGAGGTCAAGCCTGGGTTTGAGAGCAACAAGATCCGAATGCTCCCCGTCATCGACAAGTCGCAACAGCGTAGCCTGAAAGTCAACATACCAGAAACACTCCCACCCTTGCATTTCACTCACGCCGACCCAAAGTTTAATGATGGCTCATCATTCACACCGCCAGCAGAGAATGACACAGTCTATGCAACTGAGATGCAAGTGTACTACAGCTGGCTCTTTATCAGGTACATCGGAAGCAATGGACAGCAGCCTGTGCCTGGACTAGGGGGCTTCACCTCTGCAACTGGTACTCCTCCACTCAGAAAATCAACAGTGGATTACTTCACGGCACGCCCATCCATCAACCAATCACTGACAATACAGTTGTTCGTGAGCTACTGAAGCGTTCTGAGCTAGCCACTGATCAGGTGGATCAGATGTGGGTCCTGAATACATTTGATCTTGGTGTCTGTATGAAAGCCCTACCCATCATCTGGTGTTGGCCAGATACATTTGTCCGTCATGTGGTTATGATTGGACCCTTTCTTTACATTCTGGCGGACACCACCCCAAAGGATCTGCCATACCCTAAGGATGCCCTGTTCATCCAGGATGGCATGGCTCTGCTCCATGTCCTCACCAACCTTCCTCCAACCTGTGGGGAGATATGCCTACAAGTGCTTGATCAGATGGTGGCCAAAAAGCACTTTTTGTTCTCGACTGACAGTTACCATCCAGGATCTATCAAAGCACAGGAGAGCTAGAGACGTGGCAGTTCAGAGAAGATCATTTTGGCTGGACCAGCAACCAGGAAGCCATATGACTTCAAGATGTTTCTCACAAATGATGACAACAAAAAGCAACTCTGCCAGCTCCTGCTGCGTGTATGGAGTGATCAACAGGCAGCTTCAAGGCTGGAAAGAATAGAAATGACAGGGCTGGTCGTGGAAGGGAGAGCCCATCAACTTCTCTCCTCAAATGGCAAGGTAAATTGAAAGCCCATATTAAAAGTGATTGATGGTTTAATTATACTCCAAGTGATTATCTGTGATTTGTGTCTAGTCTCGGTCATTGTTGATCAAAGTGCAATATCCTATTGTGTATCAGGTTGAGGTACGGGAGCTCCCCACAATCTACAGCAACCAGGAAGAGACTGATACAAGGGTGGTACTCCTTCATCATCTACCTTCATCATGCTGCTGCCCTTGGGTACAAGAATGCTGTAGTCTGAACACCTGACACAGATATCTTTGTGATTCTTCTTTACCACGCTCATGCCATCAGGCTGACTATATACCTGGATATGGGGTCAGGGATTCCATGTGTTCAGCGGAGAAGACTGCACCAGTGCCTTCAAAGGGAAGGGGAAGGTGGGGCCCTTGAAAAAGCTGGAGAAGAACCCGAAGTTTCACAGGGCGTTCAGTCAACTCGGTGACAACTGGAATGTCAAGCCTGAGGTGATGAAGCAGTTGGAGCAATTCACCTGTCTGATATATGGAGAGAGTCGTGAGTCTTCAGTGGACGTAGTCCGTGCCAAGTTGCTGCGCAAAATGGTGGGGCAGGACGATAAACTCACTGCCAAGTCTAAGGTTGACCTGGCTCGCCTTCCTCCATGCTATGATGCTCTGAAGCCACACGTCCAACGTGTGAACCATCGCGTCGCTCTATACAAGCGATCTGATGAATCAATTTTAGAAAAACCAAACCCCTATGATGAGGAGCAGGGATGGATGAGGACTGATGGAGTGTTGAGACCGGTGTGGTCCTGTGGTCCTGTGGTCCTGTCCTGCCAACCTCCCTGGTTGATCTCCTGGACACGACAGAGCGTGAACAGGAAGACGAAGAGGAAGAGGAATTTGACTCTGATGATAGCATTGAAAACGATGATTCAAATTGAGTATTAATCAGATAGTGGAGAGCCAAACTGCTTATCTGGAATGGGAAAGAGTAGTCACATCAATACTTATTTTATGATGTTTGACCCTTGCTGTAGGCTAGTACAAAACAAATACATATTGGTTAAATACACAGCATCTGTCTGGACACCCTATGTGTTCACTTACTCTACTGCAATATCGGCGTCTCTAAATTTGCATAGCATGCCACAGATACATCTGATCACTTTGGGAATAGTTTTATTGTGATCTTTGACCATCAAAACATGGGTCTAGACACATTATTTGTTCATTTATCTGCAATATTGGCTAAGATACACTGTCAGAAAAAAGGGTACGGTGGAGGTCCATTTATGTTCTCTAAGGTACAACTGCTGGTGATGTACCCTCAAAGGGTCATAGTTGATCCATAAGGTACTAATATGTACTTTTTCTAGGTTGATAAGGTACATATAAGTTCCAAACTGAGAAAGGGTCCATGTCTGTACCATTTTTCCATCATATAGGGGTACAATCACAAAGATGTCAGTGTGTGACCAAAATGCTGTTGGGGGATGGGATGGTTAATGCATCATTGTGAAATCTGGTTTTGTGCGTGCACACATTCATTAAGCCTAGGTTCAACAATACTTTTTTATTGTCGGTGAAATTGGATTAGAAGGAATTGAGTTGTAATGTAGGCCTACACAATTCCATGCAATATTTAGGCCGAAGCCTTTTAGAGGCTGGAAATATTAGAATTGGTCAGCAAATTACTTAATTTCAAATATTTATCCTGGAAACAACAGTGATGATAAGGCTAAATAAATAGCTACAATGGTGGATTTGGATATTTGAATGAGAGAGTTCACACATGGGCATTCGGTGTAGCAGTAGCAACGGCAGACACGTCATTTGCTTGATCAAACTTCAAACTGTCATTTGCACTTGGCGGCAAACCATGGAGCTTTCAACCGAGGAGCTTCTCCAGAAGTTGGAAGAGTCAGGAATAAAGGTGACCGAAGAAGAGGCACAGAGATTCAGAGGTAATAATATGTTGACATACTGCGTTATTATGTTCTCTGCAATCTATTCTGTCTAAACTGAAGAAACTTTAACTGAACTGAATGGCTAAATTGCTAGCTAGCGTTATCTAGAAAATTGACGTTAGCTACCGTTAGCTTGCTAAACTCAGCCATTTAACCGTTTTATCGCTCCATAAATACAGGTTCCAGTGCATGGCCAAGGTATGGCTTTATAGACCATATCTGCTAAGTTAAATGATTTATCTAAAGGTTGTGTCTAATTGAGTTGAACCGAATGGCTTGCTTGCTAGCTAAAGTTAGCGAACCTATTGAAGCTAACATTAAGTGCGGTCAAAAAAAGATAGATGCATTTCACTTAAAATCCCTCTTCATGTTATGTTGTTACTATTATACTAATGTAGTTTTTTCCGTTAATTTATAAGGTCTATATGTACCTTTTGATATGGGGTTTTGAGCGGAGTGTTTTTTTTTTACGTTATACCATTGATGACGTCATCAGCTTGCTCAGCGTGATTTCTCCTCAGTCCGCAGATTTATGCCGAGAGGTGAGGTACAAGTGTTTTAAAAAGTTGAAAAACCTTGTTAATCCATTAACGTTCATGGTGCAGCTATCGACGTGCCATTGTTTTGAATAGGACTGTCTACACTGGGGCGTTTTTTCGAGTACAGGAGTTATAATATAGTTGCTAGTTTTTGGCTAATGTTAGCTTGATTGAGTGAAGCTCTTGTACGTGATCCCGTCTCTCAAGTAAGGCTGCGCCTGAAAGAGAAGCCGCTGAGTTTTGTGCTTGTGCTCCTATTACTTTGGCCAGGTGTGATTGTATGTTGTGCTCAGTCAATGTTTTTCCTAATAAGTTAGCCCTGAACTGTGTGTAGCCCTGAACTGTGTGTAGCACTGAACTGTGTGTAGCACTGAACTGTGTGTAGCACTGACCGGCTGCACATAAAAGCTACTAAACCAGGCGCTATTGATGTCGTTTATCAAATGCGTTTATGCTCCGCATGTGTCAGTAATGTCTGTTTTGGACGGTGACCAGTAACCTGCTCTCACGGTAGCTATTGATTTGACTACACACTGGTAGACCAAGAGTAACCGTTTATTTTATACAAGATGTGCTCTATTTACTCTTTCAATGTATATATTTTGTATTTGTTTGGTTTGAAAAATGACTCTTTTCTTCTCCCTCTCTGTGTGTGTGCGCGTGTGCCTGCATTCTTTTCAGACAATGAAGTGGATGGAGAAACAGTAGAGTGTGGCTTGACAGATACCATGGTATCATACCTTTTTCCTGGGTCATTCAAAAAACAAGTCAAGTTCAACAAATTTGTACAGGAACTGAAGGATGTTGTAACACTAACTTTAGTACCAGTGCCCGAAGAACACATTGAGCAGTCTTTGATTATTGACAGGTAAGTTTTACATTGCAAATAATTTAATAGATATTATGAGGTATTATGGAATAGTATAACATTGAATATATTGTTGCCTTGGTTGCTAATTATAATTATGTGTTACTTTGGGGTTGATCTGTCTACTACTGGTAATACAAGTTCCTCATCCCCTCCCTTCCCCACCCCATGTCAGAAATGAGGCAAGGGGGAGACTGCCTGCTGGATTCGTTCTTCCTCCTTTCCCCAGAGATCTTCAGACCAAACTTGATAACAAAGAAGCTTGTCAGAAGTCATCCAGAGATCGACATAGGATCATTCGTGTTCTCCATGAAGCAATAATAGAATACACAATGTAAGTCAGTATTGTCCACTTTTACTCTTTGCTTCACCAATATACTTCAGGCAGATAAGATGCAAAGCCACATTTACTGTGGGAAGTGATGAATTGTGGGAATTTCAAGATCCATGCTAAGATGTATGTTCACAATTGTGGCTTTTAAACAGCAATTTGTTGGTAGAGTATAAATAGCTTTATTCCTTAATTTAATCTTTCTTACAGGTATCCCACCAACACAGAATATGTGCAAGTGGTTCAAGCACTTATTATGAAGTACCCCTTCCTTAAGGATCTGGGGGGAAACGGCTATGTAAGTTAAAAAGATAGTTGATGTGATATTATGCAGCTAGTTAATTTCCGATATAATGATTTTGAAAACATTGAATGATAAATACAATAATGCATACAAATGTATTATGTTTATGTTTTCCTTGGATACGTTCATTTAATTGTTTTTTAATAGTGTTTTATCTTTGTTTCACTGTCCGTGTAAGCATACCTGGCATCAGTCCCTCAAACGCAAATTCAAAGCAGAGCGTGCACCTTTAATCCACGAAGATGAAGTGAAAAGGAGTAAGGAGAAGTTTGGCCACAAGAGAGCCAGAGAGTCTACGAAAGCTGCAAGAAGCTGTTGCAGATCTGTGTCAGGAGTGAGTGAATTTATGTAGCTGCATACCTTGATTGGAGAAGTTATTGTGCACGATAATATTTTACTGGAAGTGTCTGTGAACAGTAATTTTTTGTGGTTGCAAAATTCTAGTTCAGATGAGATAAAAAAAAAAATGTGCATTGTGAAGTTGAACTTCAAACATGAACTGTTTCCTTTTCACTTTTTATTTCCAACAGGTGCCTGCTGTAATCGGTGAGGATGCATCCTCTATTGAGAGGCATGTGCACGTTCTGCAAATGCAGTATGAGAAGATGAACCCAGACACCTCTGTTGTAAAAGACCGAATGCAGCTAACTTTTTCATGGTGCCGAAAGGAGATCGCGGATGGAATGACAGTTGAGGATGTTCTGAAAAAATATCCTTTCCTTAGAACACCCTCAGGGGTAAGTGATATGAATTAAAGTACATTCAGTCAATTGTCAGTTGTTCAAAGCACACATTTGGTGTCAATGTAAGTACTCCATAGCACTCGGAACTGTAACAGTCAATTTCATTGAAAAGAAGAAAAGAGAGTTATTTTAATACTGGTCGGGTCCTTCAATATTGAGATGATTTGGTAAAATGACTAATGAATTTCCCCTTTCTATTAACTCTTTTCAGTTGTGCGATGAGGTTGACAGGATCCAGCCATCTGCGGTGAACTTGTGCCGGCGTTGGAAAGAGGGCTTCACCGGCATAGTGCCGAAGGTGGTCAAGCTAGCACACGGAAAATCCCCATTAGCCAACATTTACTCTGAAGCGAGGGAGGAAATGTTGGCAGAGGATCTACCAGGTATTCTACCGTTTTATTTTTGTTTATGGTCAGTGCTTTTTTTAAAGCGCTTTTGTAGAAAATAAATCATT
Source organism: Pseudochaenichthys georgianus (assembly GCF_902827115.2). Taxonomy (NCBI): domain Eukaryota; kingdom Metazoa; phylum Chordata; class Actinopteri; order Perciformes; family Channichthyidae; genus Pseudochaenichthys; species Pseudochaenichthys georgianus. The sequence continues at coordinate 28,335,582 of NC_047506.1, read as the reverse complement.
ATTTTATGAGTTATTTTTCTCTCGTACTAAAAGGCTTTAATAGGCACAGACTGGGTTTTCATTAAACTTTTGCATTCAATTTACAGAAAAGTCAACATGTTGCCTGAAGTGATTTCCATCTGCTTTGTGCACTCTTATCAAAAGGCAGTCAACTAGGCTAGGTCTTGAAAATCTCAAATTACGTTTAAATGTTTAACTTTGACTTATTCCACCTTGTCCTACAGAAGTGGACTTCCGTGCTGCGCTGATCCTGCTGCCCCACATCTTTAAAGAGAAGGCCGACCAGTTCATTACATTGAGACAGGTATGGATTAGTGCCTTATAATCTACAGGGGTAAAACACTTGTTTTTGTCTCACTCGAAAAAATTGTAATAATTAAGTTTCATGCTGTTTTTTGCTAGACTATGATGGTATGGAGCCTTGATCATGAAGCTGGATCGGTTTTAATAACTTGCTAACTTCACCATTGTTCTGTAATTTTTATTTTTCTCTGAACAGCACGACGCTCCAAGTCCCTACCCAACTGTACAGTTGGTAGACACCGACTGGAAGATGGCCTTTACCAGGAAGGTTCCGGTTTTGGTCAAATTGGACAGTGTGGATCTATGCAGGGGCGCAGGAGTTGAAGATGGGGTACTTTCAGCCTTCTGTGCCTACTTTGTTTTCAACTTGGCTTACCCACCCTACATGAAGAATACGCTGACCTTTCTCCAACGTACTATACTAGACATTACTGAGGTGGGTGAAAAGCCCTTACCAGTCACTGTGACCCGAATGATCAATCTACTGTACTAAAAATGCCACGACCATATAGATGTACAAGGTGTCGAAGAACCACCTTCACCTTAATGAAACTGGTTCAACATGTTGGTCTTATCCACGCCCACGAAGCCAACTTTAATATTACTTGTGGACTAAATGACTGCAAGTCAACGTTCACATTATACGAATCATTCAGGCGTCATGTGTATCGTAAACATGGAGAGCATGTGCTACCTGATAGCGGTGCGAATGATATGGACAATGACACTGATCTAAACAATGACAATGATATGGACAACGACACTGATCTAAACAATGACAATGATATGGACAACATGGACAATGATCTACAGCCTGAGGCTAGGGCAGACATACCACCTAGTATGGATGAACTATTGAGACATTTTAAAGCAAATCTCTGTAGCTTCATTCTTAAATGTAGAGAACAAAATCACATTCCACAGGCTGTTCAACAGGAAATTGTAAATGACATACATTTTTTATTATGTTATTTTAAAGAAAATTAAGATGCTTTTATTACGTACCATCTTCAAGAAAATGGGTTCAATATTTTGGAATGTCCTGAACTAAGAGAGGTAATGCAGTCTAATGATTTTTTTGAAAAAGCTACAGCAGCTGTTAGATCGCCATACATGTTGAAAGAACATTGTAAGTCTAAGCTAAAATTGGTTGAACCCGTGCATCATGTTTTGAGGTCAGAAAGTGGTCACAAAATAGGTACATACTCTTATGTGCCGATCACGGAGGTTTTAACACACTATTGTTCACATGAGGACATAGTCGATGAAATTCAGGCTAACAGGTATATGGACAGAGATCCAGATTACTTATGTGACTACTCTGACGGTACTTACTTCGAGGAACATCCCTTCTTCAAAGATAATCCATATGCCTTACGTCTTCATTTCTATGAAGATGAATTTGAAGTGGTCAATCCCTTAGGCTCAAAGAGAACCAAGCACAAGCTTTGTGCGTTCTATTATACTATAGGCAACATTGATGGCAAACATCGATCAAAACTTAAGCATATCCATCTGGCTCTTTTAGTCCGTCAAACGTTTGTGAAACGCTGTGGTTTACAAACCATCTTAAAACCCATGTTAGACGATCTTAAAAAACTTGAAAGAGATGGTATCACCATCATAGTGGATGGGATTGAGCAGACTATTCATGCTGCACTAGCAACAATTTCAGCAGATAATCTTTCAGCCCACATGTTGGCTGGTTTTACTATGTCGTTTAACTCACACAGAATTTGCCGCTTTTGCATGGCAACTTACACAGAAATGAAAGAGAATTTTAATGAGGAAGATTTTGTCTTGAGAACCCCAGAGGCACACGAGTATCATCTGAAATGTATTGAAAACCCTGAGCATAAAGTGACGTATGGAGTAAATGGTCCTTCTCCATTAAATGAGCTAAAGTATTTTGATGTGACGAAAGCATTTCCACCTGACATAATGCATGATTTATTAGAAGGAGTCGTTCCACTTATAGTGAAGCTAGTTGTGTGCAAAGCACACAAAGAGAAACACATAACCATACAGGAAATTAATGAAGAACTACAACAACTAGCGATTGGTCAAAATGATAAAAAAAACAGACCAGTACCATTTTCAGAGCGACTAATTCAGAACTCTGGAATTACAGGGTCTGCCTCTCAGAAATTGTGTCTTTTTCGGCTCTTGCCTTTTTTAATGGGACACCGTGTTCCCCCTAATTGCAATTATTGGGATGTGTTCCTGATCTGCCGGGACATAGTTGACATTGTAATTGCCCCAAAAGTAAAAAGAGAAAGTCTATCTATGTTAAACTTACTTGTTTGTGAATTTCTTACAAAACTTAAGGATGTTTTTGGTGATGTCATCACTCCGAAATGCCACTATATGATACATTACGCAAGACTTATAGCCATGTACGGCCCTCTGCGTATGGTATGGTGCATGCGCTTTGAGGCAAAGCACCAATATTTTAAGACTGTTGCAAGTAACTGCAGGAATTTTATTAATGTAGCAAAAACTTTAAGTGACAGGCACCAGATGCGACAATGCTGGGAGTTTTCCCAAGACAACATTCTTGATGAATTTGAGATGGTGACAGGGGCAAGTACAGATACTCAGTTTTCATCGCTCCCATTAGAGTTACAGAGATGTCTTGCTCGTGTACACGGCAGTCAAGAAGCATTACAAAACATGCAGCGTGTTTCAAGGGTCATAATTGACAGTGTAAAATATGCATGTAAAGATATGTTGATTGTTGATTACTTACATGCAGAGAATATTCCTCTTTTTTTCATAATCAAATATATTTTAAATGTTAACACACTGTGGCTTCTATGCGGTAAGCTTCTTGTCCCAATGTCTTATGATTCAAACCTGCATGCATACACAGTCAAAGTTGATACTCAATGGAGTGTTATTAAACCAGGACAAGAAATGGACTTTCAGTCCCTCGATGTGTACAATGTTGATGATAAGTTGTATGTTACCCTTAGAAATATTTGAAATGTTTAAGGGAATTGTGACTTAAAAGGGGGGAAAGCTATTGTTCAATTAAATGCGTTATGCTGGATTGTATTATGTGGCATTGATACATTTAACATTATTCTGAAATTCTGTATTAATAGAAAAGATGTTTTTGTGATGTGGCATTTTTAAATGAATTGTAATGTGATATTGCCATAAATTGTATGAATTGTATGATTTAATTATTGAAAGTGTTATAGATTGATGTCATTATTGTTTATGTTAATAAATGTGAGAAAAGATAATATTTTGACTGTGTCCCATGTTGTACTGAGTACAAATTTGCCATTATAAGGTACAATGCTCTTGTCACTGGGGCAGTACCCTTTCAAGGCCACATTTGTACCATTTACAAGGGTACATTTAAGTCCGAGAGCATCAAGGTCCATTATGGTCCCCAGGGTTACATATTTGCCCCCATAAGGTACAAACTGTAAGGGTACTAATATGTACCCTTGTTAAGGGGTACAATGGGTGTACCTTTAAGGGTACTGCCCCAGTGACGAGCTGTTGGACCCCTAAAGGTACAAATTTAGCACATTATTTCTGACAGTGTAGAGTGAAAAGTGTGAACATTCCGTTGTTGGCAATTGTGACACTAATTTGCATAAAAAATACATGTGGGACATCCAGACAACATTTTAACATAGCTCATCATTTTCTACATACTTTTTACACTTAGGAAACACTGATTATAAGAATATTTCTCTGTCGGTGCAAAATACATCGTTCTTGGTACAAGACTAAAATGCTATTTTATTGTAATGGCGGCACTAATTAGCATAATAGCATGCCACAGACACATGTGATCACTTTAAGAATAGTTTTATTGTGTTCCTTGACCCTCAAAACATGGATCTGGATACCTTATTTGTTCAGTTATCTGCAATAATGGCTGAGATATAGTGAAAGGTGTAAAAAGAGTGAAACTCGATTTTTAGGGTAAATAAACACTAATTTGGGAAAAAAATATACGTGGGACAATTTTCAACTTTTTAACATAGCTAATCGTTTTCTACACAATTTTTTCAATCTAGAAAATCTGATTAAAAGTATATTTCAGGGGGGTGCATGATACCCCCTTCTACCCACCCAACTAAACGGTGAGCAAAAATCCCAGAACCACACGGGGGGACCTAGTCAATGACCTGCAGAGAGCTGGGACCAAAGTAACAAAGGCTACCATCAGTAACACACTACGCCACCAGGGACTCAAATCCTGCAGTGCCAGACGTGTCCCCCTGCTTAAGCCAGTACATGTTCAGGCCCGTCTGAAGTTTGCTAGAGAGCATTTAGATGATCCAGAAGAGGATTGGGAGAATGACATATGGTCAGATGAAACCAAAACAGAACTTTTTGGTAAAAACTCAACTAGATGTGTTTGGAGGAGAAAGAATGCTGAGTTGCATCCAAAGAACACCATGCCTATTGTGAAACATGGGGGTGGAAACATCATGCTTTGGAGCTGTTTTTCTGCAAAGGGACCAGGACGACTGATCCGTGTAAAGGAAAGAATGAATGGGGCCATGTATCGTGAGATGTTGAGTGACAACCTTCTTCCATCAACAAGGGCATTGAAGATGAAACGTGACGGTCTTTCAGCATGACAATGATCCCAAACCCACCGCCCGGGCAACGAAGGAGTGGCTTCGTAAGAAGCATTTCAAGGTCCTGGAGTGGCCTAGCCAGTCTCCAGATCTCAACCCCATAGAAAATCTTTGGAGGGAGTTGAAAGTCTGTGTTGCCCAGCAACAGCCCCAAAACATCACTGCTCTATAGGAGATCTGCATGGGCCAAAATACCAGCAACAGTGTGTGAAAACCTTGTGAAGACTTACAGAAAACGTTTGACCTATGTCTTTGCCAACAAAGGGTATATAACAAAGTATTGAGATGAACTTTTGTTATTGACCAAATACTTATTTTCCACCATAATTTGCAAAACAATTCTTTAAGAATCAGACAATGTGATCTTCTGGATTTTTTTTTTCTCATTTTGTCTCTCATAGTTGAGGTATACCTATGATGAAAATTACAGGTCTCATCTTTTTAAGTGGGAGAACTTGCACAATTGGTGGCTGACTAAATAATTGTTTGCCCCACTGTATAAGCAAACCAATGTTCAACTAAAGTCAGTTGCTCGTGGCACAATATCAACCACACAGTATATTATGTTAGGATCTAATGAAACAAAGAGATGATGCAAAAAATCAAGTTATGAGTTAGATAAGCAAATGTATAGAAGGTTAAGGAATTATGTTACAGCATTAAATACAAAATAAAAACAATTGTGTTATGGAAATAAAATTAAGGATATAAAGCAGGGGTCGGCAACAGGCGGACCGCGGTCCGGATCCGGACCCAGACGCCGACCTATACGAACCCGGAGATATAATCAATACATTAATAGGGGATTTTTCGGCGCCTCCCGCTTTTTTAACGCTGACTTGGGTGACTTGTGTAATTTGTGGAGGACCGAAGAGTTTTCGTTTTGGGGGTCGGGAGTCCGTCTGTCAGTCCGACTGACGGACAACTTCTCACTTCAAAAAAGAAGAAGAAATCTAGACCGCAAAAATAATTAAACAAGTGAGTACCTGTTTTTCCTGGCCAAGGACAGGTTCCTTGAACACAACACGAGCGTAACGTGTCTTCACGTGGTATGTCTCGTCTGAAAGGAGTGCTGACAGAGAGCACCGGAACGCCGCTCCAGCCCTTCAAATATTGCAGTACCCATAAGGAGCCGTATATGCCACAGTGTTTACGTGGCTGTGTCTTTAGTTGTAAGCACAGTGGCGAACTGTTGTTATTAGCATCTGGTTAGCTAGCTATGCTAAGAGCTTTTCTACAACCAGGTGGAAGAGAGCTCAAAATAACCTCAGCTCAGTGAGGTTAAGGCACACCTTGATATGATCATTATATAGTTATTAATGAGACTAAATGAAAAACAGGTATAAAATACTATATGACCGTAACAAAAAAGTTGTTAAAAATAACAAGAATATAGTTTAAAAGGAGAGTGATTTGTAAAATATCCAAAAATAAAAATCTGCTTATAGTTCTGTTTCATATGGGTGTTGAAAGATGTATCCATAGATCAATTCATGTTGCTCTCAAAGTGCACCAGATTGATGCTTTTAACTTCAATATTTAATATTACCGGGGGAGCATGCCCCCGGACCCCCCTTGAGGAGGTTAGGTCCCCCCCTCCCACACTTAAATCATGTTCACATGGATAGGATACTAAATATATTTGCACACGTCTTGTAAAAATTGAAAGGAAAAAAGGTCCCCACCCCTGCTGTAAATAATAATAAAAACCCTTGATTTATAACATCTCTGTCTCCTATTGATCTGAGTATATTATAAAGAATAGCAAGTTAATTGAAGCATTATAGCACAGGCCTTTGTCAGATGGTATATCACGCAGTTTTTTTTCTGCTTCGAATAGTTCTCTCTTTTTTCACCATACCTGTGTTTGCATCACTGTAACCAATGCGCACCTGCATGTGTATGAGAATGGCCCTGACACCATGTCAGCTCAGATTTACAAACTCCTGGCAGGACAAGCTCAAGCTCAATTCTCGCACTGAATTTAAAAAAAGTGAGTGAGGGACTGCAATATAAGAGGGAAAGAAAGAGAAACTTTGAAACTGTTCAATTGTTATGATGTGTAAAGACTGCTATTGTTCTATAATCGTCTGAATCTGTCAAGTCATGATGTGAAACGGTTAACAAAGAAAAAGGGAAACTCAATCTGCTGCTACACTTTATTTGATTTATTTAAAATTAAGCACTTTGAAGATGCACATATTTTCAAAAGCTATTTTATTTATTTTCTCTATTTTATTTGTAAATGCAGCCCGAGAGGAACATTACACATAGCCACAGTATTTTACTGTAGATCTGTATAGTTCAATGTTAATTGACAATAAATATTGTTGTTTTTGAATTGTACTTTCTTTATTTGATTTATTTGAATCAGTTGTTGATTACATGCAGACGTTGATAAAGCTACAGGTCACTTCAATATATATCACACTAATTCATAAAGCAAGTTAGACATTTTGATGTTCCGGACCTTTGCATGGGGACATTTTCTCTAACTGGACCTCGTTGAATTTTAGTTGAATACCCTTGATATAAAGGATGACAAGAATAAACTGTGGAGTTTAGTAAATGGCATGATGGGCCAAAGGCCGAAATCCACCTCAACATATCTTGAGGTGGAAGGGACATTTTTGACTAAACCAGTACAAATTGCTAATTATTTGAATGATTATTTTCTTGATAAAGTGAATCAAACTATAAACAGTAACTCCACATTTCTAATAAATGATTTAATTATGAAAAATAAGAAGTGTACATTTCAAATAGAAAAAGTGACAATTAGAGATGTTGAATGTCTACTAGGTACATGTATTGATAAACCACCAGGTGTGGATAATTTAGTTGGTACATTTCTTAGATATGTTGCTAATTTTGTTGCCGAGCCTATCTGCCATAATATACATTTGAGTATTGAAAAATGTATTTGCCCACAGGCATGGAAACTTGCAAAAAATCCAGCTGGACCATTTTCTGGTACAAATAGCCGGCCAATAAGTGTGTTACCAGCGTTAAGAAAGATAATGGAGAGAATGATGTTCAATCAAATACAAAAATACTTTGAAGGTAACAACTTTAACATTGTGTATCAACATGCTTACAGACCTAGCCATTCAACCTGCAGTAAGGAAAATACTTATTTCCTGGTGTAAAATTCTCCGTTATCCAATGGGAATGGATGCTCACATTGCCTTTAACTGCCGCCGACATGGACCGATTTGGTGCTTCCCTGAGCGACAAATACCGCCGCCGATGGGAATACATTGCAATCAGTTGAAAGCTCTTTGCGTCCGTTTATGAAGCTGAAGGAGACTCGGTGCATCACAACTGCACGCCAAAGGACCCTGATCTTTTCTCTTTCTTTCTTTTTCCTTTGTTTTGTAACTGACACGGTGGCCTGAGTCCACGCCTGACTTCACAGGATATCTCTTTCTTTTCCTTCTTTACTCTTTCTTTATTTTTCTTTGTTTTGTAACTGCCACGGGGGTGTACGGTGGCCCGAGTCCACGCCTAACTGCAGGAAATACATTTTACACTGATACGTTTGAGCAAGGCCTGGGAATGAAATACCTGTGTGCCGGAGATGAAGCCCATTACATGTAGTTGCAGCGTGAGACGAGACATTATTCCCTGTGGGCGGGGCCCGCGGAATTAGGACAGGAATGCAGTTTTGAATATCAGGAACCTTAGTGAGACATGTATACTTGTGAATGTGTTTATGAGCTACCACCAGTTATATGTATAAATACCATAGTTAGGGTCCGAGAGATCTTTGGGAAGCCAGTACGGTGCTGATGTCTGGGCGAATGTAGGTTACGTGGCATGCAACAGCGATCGGGAATATCTCGTGCAGAGCGGAGGATGAGGCATGATTAGGGAATGACAGGGGCCAGGACCCTGCGAACCACTCGCCCTGAAAGAAACCCCCAAAACCCACGGATGGGGCGGCATCCGTGAAAACCTGATTGAGTCGGAGGAACACGCGAGGTCATCATAGAAAAAAGTAACTCCGTTCCAGTGGGCGAGCAGGAGAGACCAGAAACGTAAGTCTGAGCGGCAGCCTTCGTCTAGGAGAACGCGGTCATGAAGATTGTCGACCGCTGATGCTGTGTCCAGGAGGCGGGAGATGAACAAGCTCCCCTGGGGGATGGCGAAGTTGAGGTGTCCTAGAAGGGAGAGCAACTGTTGTTTTGTGATGATGTGTTGCTCGCAGTATGATTTGGTGAAGTCCCGGATGCGCTGCAGTTTGTCTGAGGGGAGAGATGCCTTCATCTCTATAGAGTCGAGGGTGATGCCTAAGAACTCTAAGCTTGTGTTGGGACCTAACGTTTTCTCCTTGGAGAGGGGGACGCCTAACTCCTGAAAGCAGTGTTTTAGTTTGCCTAGTGAGGTCCCTGAGCTGTCCTGTGGCGGATATATGAGGAGGAAGTCATCCAGTAGGTGAAGGACGGAGGGGATTCTAACTATGTTCAGCAGGATCCAGCAGAGCGCTTCCGAGAAGGAGTTAAAAATGCAGGGGCTGCTTCTATACCCGAAGGTTAGGCGACCGGCGAAATAGAATTTGGACTCCCACTTAATGCCGGACAGATTCCACTGGGACCGGTGAATAGGAATGATTTTGAAGGCGTCAGTAATGTCCGCTTTGGAGAGCCACGCTCCGTGCCCTGTGAACTTAATCAATTTGATTGCATTGTCCACTGAGGCATAGTGAAGGGAAAACTGCTCTGAAGGGATGATACTATTGACGCTGCAAAATGGGCCGGAACGGGGAGCGGACAGATCGAAAATCAGCCTTTTCTTTCCGGAGTACTTGCGTGTGGCAATTCCGATGGGATTTGAAAGGAACACTGGGAAGGGGGAGGAGCTAAAGGGACCGATTATATATCCTTTTTGGAGTTCTTTGTCGATGAGCTGGGAGACTAGGTTAGGTTCTTTAGCGGCTGACTGAAGATTTTTTGCTACGAAAGTAACTGTGGGAGATGAGAGGACCCCTACCCTGAAGCCTTGGGAGAGCCCTGATAGGAGATAGTCCACGAACACGGAATCTGGGTGGGTGGATAGCGCAGATGCTAGCTGAGGAATGTTAATGGGAGTGGAGGGGTGATGTTTCAGAATGTTTTTCCACCACGAGGTTTCTGGCGCAGAGCTACTAGGTTTTGGTTGCGCCTGGGGCATACGGACTTCGGGTGTGCATCCCTGCAGAAACTGCAGATATGGAGAAATGAACAATAGGGGTGAGTACAAACATTTTCGTTGAATCTAGCACAGAGTTTATCTTCATATCTCATGGGCACCTGACGGTTTGGTCTATCGATTCCAGAATACTGCATGTGAGAGGCTCTGGGCACGGAGAAAGGCACTGATGGGCAGAGGGCAGCGATGTGGCCCTGCGCTCCGCAGCTGTTGCAGGAAATAGCGGATTGCCCGCCGGTAGCCATCACGAGCAGCTCGATGTCCATCACTGACCAGTCGAGGCGGATATTGCTATGCGCTAGGTGAAGCGCTGCTTTACTAGAAAAGCTTTTGTGATACTGGTAGAAGATGGATTTCCCGTATCTAAGGTTGATATCTCCGATAATGGCCATGTATGCATCTAATTCTACTCTTCTCTCAGGGTAGACGGAGAAGATTACGTCACGGAAGATGCCGAAAGCTACCATAAATTGCCCTACGCTGATGTCTCTGATGAGCCTGGGGTCTGCGGTCTTAAAGACGGCGGTGATATTTCCTCCTGTGGCGATGGCTTTATCGCACTCCGGGGAGGGCAGAATAAGGCTAAGCAGGTTAACATCCTTCCCTTCAAGAATTTTTGACCTAAGCCGAGTGGAGATGTTAGCGGCTTGGGAAATAAAAGGCCTACCTGCAGGGGGGGCTGGGAGGGCCGAAGCCAGAGAATAAGGATGAGCTGCCGCTGGGATGCGTGAAACACCCTGACCTGAAAACCCCAGCGGGACTGGGGCAGCGAGCGCTGCTCTGAGTGCGACAGACGTTGACGCTCCTGTGCCGGAGTCTTCAATGGCCTGAAGGCGAGCATCGATGGCTCTTATGGAGCTATTCAGGGATTGCAGGGCGCTGGCCACGCTATTCTCCCCGCTCCCGGCCTGGTGAGCCTGGGAAGGGGTGGACTTGGGAGGCGGATGGGGTCCTGGAGGGCTCGATTTCCTGGTCCTTTTTCCTCCGCGTCCTCGCCTTGTTCTCTCTGGGGAGCTGCTTGGGGCTGCTTCCCCGGGCTGGGGAGCTGTGCTGGAGACCTGATCTGAGAGCTCCCGGTTAGACCTCACCATGGTCTCACCCGCGGAGGATGTCCTCGATTTGGACTATGAGGAGGACGAGGAGGGGGATGCCCTGGCGTTCCTCCTGTCCGAGTCGGATGACCAAGAAGAGGACACCTTCATGTCATCGGCCCAGGCTGCAAAGCCTGGAGCGAGGGCTGCTCTCCCGGGCGACAGCACACCAGCTTCGCCCGGTCTGAGCATGGACCTGCAGGCCGTGTGCAAACGCGCTGCGGTCAGACTCAATGTTCCGTGGCCTGAAATGGCCAAGGGGACCTCCAGGTCCCGCTACGAGGGGAAGCATCTTCCCCAAACAGCGGGCAAAGGGAGGCAACTCCTCCCGGTTTTTCCGGAAATGTTGGATGAAGTGTCGGTCTCGTGGAGAGACCGGCCCTTCAGCAACAAGGTCCCAATCCAGGGTGCCTCCTCTCTGGATTGCGATGGAATGGAGAGGCTCGGCCTGCTCCGCATACCGCCCATGGAACCGCGGGTGTCGGCCCCTCACTGAGCAGGAACCCCACGCTGCCAGCAAAGCCGGACCGCTTTCAGTCCACAATGACTGAAAAGTCCTATAAAGCCACAGCGCTGTCCGCCAGGGCCCTGAACGTGTCCTCGCTGCTAACCGCCTACCAAGCGGAGCTCTGCGAGGACCTGTTGGGTAGCCCAGGAGCAGCCACGCAGCGCTCACGGACATTTGCCTCCGTGTCCAGCGATGCGCCGTCCAGGCCACGGGCAAAGTAATGGGGATCATGGTGGTGCAGGAAAGAGCGAGTTGGCTCAACCTCACCAACCTCTCTGACCGAGAAAGGGAAGATGTGCTGGTTATGCCCATCGTTCCCGAGGGAATTTTCGGCTCCGCTCTCGCCTCCATGCAAAGGAGGTGTGAGACGAAGAAGAAGGCGGACGAGGCACTCCACTCCCTCGAAGAGTCCAGCCGCTGCTCTCGCAGCAGCAGTCCTTCACCCAAGCGAACTCTGCCCGGTTCAAAGCACCGGTCAAGCAGAGGTCGCAGCCCACCCCGAGTCCCCAGCCCAGGCTGGAGACAAGGGCAAGTTGGCCGAGAAAATCTCCGGTTCCGGCTGCAGCTCAGGCAACCCAGAATTTCGGCCAGCAGTCGAGGAAGAAACAACATCTGCCTGGGCTTCTCAAAACAGTTATACTTTATCTGTTTTCACAAGCCCAGAGAGAGTCAACCCATATTCTGGAGAGAGAGGCCCTCTCTCTCCTAGAAAGAAGGGTTTTATCTATAATGCCCGCCGAGCAGAGTCAGATTACGCATACAAATGTCCTCGTAAAGCACCCGCTCAACATGGGTTATTATGTAATGCGTATTGGCATTACACCCGACTTTTCTAGTGTGGGACGCGCCTACGGGTGGTGTCCTTTCACGGAAGGTGGTCACCACGGACGCATGTCAGACTGGCTGATAGGGTATCTACGAAGGTCGCCCGGTGAGAGGTCTCTAGAGCAGAGACCTCCAGCGGGCACACGTAAATTACCCGGAGCTTTTAGCGGTGTTCCCCACCCTAAAATGCTTCCTGCCTTCTCTCAGAGGACACCATGTCCTCGTGAGGACAGACAACACAATATCGTGTATGAACCGCCAAGGGAGGTTGCGTTGTCTCCAGTCACACACACTGGCACACAAACTGATCCCTTGGAGCAGCAGACGTCTCCTCTCTCTGAGAGCGACACAGGTACCGGGAGTGATGCACCTCAGGACAGAACTACTGTCCAGAGGTGCACCACTCTATGCAGACTGGACTCCACATCCAAGGATCGTGAGTCCGCTGTGGGTGCGCTACGGTGGAGCCGCGTCAAATCTGTTCGCATAAAGAAAAAATGCTCAATGACAGCTGTTCTCTTTAATGTACGATTTAAACGCACTGTTAGGCGGGGACGCACTCGTACACGATTGACCTCCGGGTCCTCTGTACGCGTTCCCACCCCTGGCTCTGTTACCCCCAACTCTGGCCAGAGTGAAGGAGCAACGCCACACAATTACTCTGATATTTCCGCCCTAGCCCGCAACGTACGGGCTGGCGGAGATATATCAGCTGTTGTGCGGGCAGCCATGGCAGCCCCCACCATGCAGGGACAGATTGTCTCAGGCGGGGGGGGGCGATCCTTCACCCACGCCCAGAGCGCGGGGCACTATGGGCCTGACCCGTGAGTGGTACAATCTGAATACAGTGGGACTCCCTCAGAAGGTGATAAACACTATTCAGAGTGCGAGAGCTTCCTCCACCAGGTCTCTTTACGACTGTAAGTGGAGGGTGTTTGAGGAGTTGTGCCTTCAAGAAGGACACATCTCTTTTCAATGTCCTGTCGGGGTGATTTTATCATTCCTACAGGACTTGATCGATAAACACAGAGCTTTCTCCATGATCAAGGTGTACCTCGCTGCTATTGCTGCATGCCATGTGGGCTTTGAGGGTATGACGGCTAGCTAACATCCTTTGGTTTGCCGTTTTATGAAGGGAGCTCGCAGGCTCCAGGTCGCTGGTGCCCTTATGGGACCTGGCAGTGGTTTTAAATGGGCTCAGAATGATACAATTTGAACCCCTGGAAGGAGCTGACATGAAACATCTGTCACTCAAGACAGTGCTGTTACTGGCCCAGGCATCCGCCAAGCGGGTCAGCGATATTAACGCACTGTCTGTACATCCCTCATGCACTCAGTTCGCCCCAGGGCAAACGAGAGTGTTGTTGAAGCCCAACCCTGCCTTTACACCAAAGGTGGTTGGTTCGTGTACCCCAATTGACATTGAGGCATTTCCTCCGCCGCTGGTTTCCTCCGGGGAGCAGCAGCAGGATCTGTTGTGTCCAGTCCGGGCTTTACACACATATATGGACAGATCAGAAGAGCTTCGTCTTAATGACCAACTCTTCGTGTCCTGGGCTAACCCTCACAAGGGTAAGCCTGTTACTAAGCAACAGCTCTCCCACTGGATTGTGGAGGCAATTGCTTTGGCCTATACGAGTCAGAATTTGCAAGCACCTTCGGGTCTGCGGGCTCACTCGACTCGGGGCCTGGCTACATCCTGGGCTTTGTTCAAGGGTGTTTCCATCCAAAACATCTGTGCAGCTGCGAGGATCAGCTCGCCCCTGCACAGATGTCACTTTTGTCCGCTTTTACAGGCTAGACGTCTCCGCTCCAAGCGTGGCCCGAGCAGTGCTGGGCACCTTGTTGAGTCGGGACTCTACCTGTTAAATTCTGGTTGATCGGTGATTCTCGAGATACGCTCGTCTGGCAATACGGGAGCTACAATATCCCATAGTGAGACATCGAACGGAGTGTTATGAATGACAACTATAGGTTACTTACGTAACCCCAGTCTCAGAGTAACATGAAGTGAGATGTCTCACCAGACGGCCCTCCTTGCTATGGTGAAGCGAGAAGAGGTGCTTATTTTGAATGACGCAAGCGTTGTGGCGCAAGCTACTTATAAGGGGTGATTTCCCCTGATGCTGACGTCAAGATCACCAGCCAATCAGGATTGGCGTAATGAGATTGGTGCTTCTGTTTGCTCCGCGATGAGGCGCATCCCATACTTAGTGAGACATCTCACTTCATGTTACTCTGAGACTGGGGTTACGTAAGTAACCTATAGCTTTTAAAGATATTACTGATTTTCTTTGAATTAAAGAATGTAAATACTGAGTTGAGAGAATAGTCAGGGGTTTGGGGTGATGGGAGACACATCTATGGATTCAGAATTGCAATAGCTCACCATTAAATGAAGGATATACCTTTCTGTCTGTGATGTTTTACAAATCAGATATTAATATGTAGAAGTAAAACATATGAAAAGCAATATCCTGTAAAATTATGTGAAAACATGAATAAAACTATACATCTTCAGATGTTATACATACATAAGTGTCCTACACTAATAATAAAAAGTATAATATGTTGTATTAACGCTTTAAAATTGACAGTTTTTTAACCCGCATCGCCTAGTGGTTAAAGGACGTTATTTAAGATGAAGAAAATACAGTACATACAAAATAGAGGGAAAGTAAAAGGTCAATGATAGAAATCAAGAAGATACTGTAAGTGATCTCTACAATAAAACAGTTTAGTGCCGGATGTATAAATATATAAATAGGAGGATGTGCAAAACAGAAAAACGAATTAACCTTTATTTAAACATTAAAGAATACTTTAGGTTAAGGCAGGGGTCGGCAACCCGCGGCCCACGGGCCGCATGCGGCCCTTTAAGCCCTCTGCTCTGGCTCCCTTGAGTTTAGACAAAAATAAGAAGGAAATAAAATAAAAGTATTTGTAGGACTATTTATATTTTGTTGCATGGTTGAAAATGTTTCTTATCTTGTATTTTGAGGTGATACTATGACACATAAATAAAAAACAAAACGGTTTTAATTAGGTCAACTAAAATATGCGTCACATCCTGCTACGGTCCCGCGCGAGCGCCTTTTCTTGGAGGCGAATAACCCCCGGCTCGATGAGCGAACTATGGATAAATCAAAGACAAGTACCGGAGGAACACAGGATTTAATTCTGCGTGGACAGAGTTATCTGCTTTCACAGCAAACGATGCTGGTTTACCGGTATGTTTGATATGTAGAAAGAAGTTGTCAACGGTGGTGCAGCCTTTACATCGAGGAACAACAAGGGAGAGGAAGCCAGCTGACGATCTTCAGTCATAATTCAATGGGGTATGTAATTTATTTCAGAAAACACTTTTTGTTATATTCCATGGAATGCTCTTAACGTCCCGATAGCAATGAATATATTAAATGCTTTGACAATAAATACATACAAAAATTAATCTGTGGAAGCCGTAGCGCTGTAAAAAGCACGACCAATCATCTGCCTCGGCCCGGCTAAAATAACTGGATGGCCTACCTGCCTGTCAGCCTTCCATCTGTGCACAAACTTATCTCGTGCCCTCATTGGTCATGTGCGCGTTTGTGTGTGTTGGAGGAGGGACTCTGTAAGAAAGTCTGAAGGCATATTTTTTCCGGTTGTGTATTTTCAAATTCTAGTGCACTCGAGCTGGTTTCTCCATTCTTAACTACCCTACCTTTAACTATTTTTAGGGTTCAGCTATATGTTTTATTTATTTCAAAGTGGGCCCATTTTAATAATATTTATTTTCCCTTCAAATGTGCAGAGGACTCCCCAAGTGCTGTTTAATTTATTTTAAAGTAGGCCTGTGTATTATTTTTAATTCTCCTTATAAGAGTTCTTTGTTTCTTATTAGAGGTTAACAGTTTTATATCATGTAATAAATAGCATAATAAATGCAAACTGTAGTTTTTGTCTGATATAAAAAAAAAAACTATGAAATATGTTTCCAGACAAAAAAATATTTTGGAAAAAGGAGCAAAATGGCTTTTTTGGTTAAAAAGGTTGCAGACCCCTGGGTTAAGGTCTTATTTTAAATAAGAAAAAAGCAGTGGGGGTATCTACAGATAAATATTAAGCCTGGCAAAGTACTTAACGTCTAATATATTGCTTTCCTGCAATGTTAACTATGTTGACGCACTTATTTTAACTGATATTATACATATGAAGTATACTCTTTTAAGATGTATGTAGATAGTATAAGAAATGTGCAGAATATGACAATTTAATGGTGGAGGTATACACACATATTGATAGATGTCTTTTAATGCACTGTTGAGGAATCTGCGACCCAAGTTTTTCATTCATTTTCCTTACTGATGGTATGTAATTTGGTTGTGTGTGTAGACGGTGGAAGCAGGGAGAGGCATATACGTGCCTTGAACCCTGCCGAGTCGACGCACAACTGTTGATTGGTGTCAGTGCCAGAAACACTTTTTAGGAGCAATGCTCATTAGGGGTGTTGAAAATAATCGTTTCTACGATGCATTGCGATGCGGACGTGGAAGATTCGGTCTCGATGCAGTGACGGAAGATAATCGGTTATAGAGTAACGTTGCTTCCTGATTTTCCGGCCGCGGCTTTACTATAACGTTTTTTCTGTCACTTTAATATCAAATCAGTCGGTGACGCAGAGATCAGGGAACAGACGTGACAGCGGCACAGCGGCACCAAACACGGAGCAGTCTGCTTTATCCACCAACACAACACCACCAGTCCAGAACCAAAAGCAGAAGGACCCGCTCTGAATCACTCCGTGTCGCTGCGGCACAGGGATTTATGTTTCTCAAAAATAATCGCGTTACAATCATGTCAGGTTTTTGGTGGATTTAATTAAGTCTTGGATTGCAAAGTATGAATGTCCTCTAGCAATTTGCAGACGATATATACGTGTGTAAAGTTTGTGGTAACACTTTACGGTAAGGGTACATGAATCATCATGAATTCATGCATGACTTAATGCATGAAAAAGCATGAATTAATTCATGTAGTACTCATGTAGTACTTCATGAACTATCAGTAATGTACAGGTATTAATGGTATCTCATGCATGACTTAATGCAGGAACAATACCTTAAGTAATGCATCAACTAAGGTATCTCAATCACCATGACTTCTGAGTTATTAATGATGTTCATGTGTTCTTCATATAGATCTGCAGTTAAAGTGTCAGGCCAAAAAAACGGACCAGTCACAGCAATTCCAAGTGTTGTAAATCATGAGTAACTAAGTGTAGCAGGATGAGAGTCCTAATCCCTTGTAAAGCCTATTCTCCTCGTTTGGCTCTTGTGAGTGTGTCGCCACCAGGGGGCACCGTATACAGGGGCAGAGGTTTCTAGCTGGCTGTCTCTTGTTTGTTGGTACACAGACCCGCCCCACTTGCGTGTTTGCCGTGTTGATCCTCCGGGTGCAGCCTGTCAACGCAGCCATAAAAAGCATGAAGCTCTCCCCTCTCTGCGTTATCGATAGGAAAGCCTGATCGGACCAATCCAATGGTTAAGGGACATCTGCTGTTTTGCTTCCCCGGAGAATGTATGTTTATCGGCAGTAACGTCACAACTGCTGTCGAGCCTGCCTGGATGTTTGGGCTACCGTTGCCGCATTGTGGCTCCTGATTGCTGCTTCTGGCCAACTTTGCGTCGCCTACTGCGGAGGCTCGCTCACCAGTTAAAGTGCTGCTTTAACTGCACGCCTTCCTGCTGCCTTGCTTGTGCCGACACTTGAAGTGTGGACGTCACTGAACTCTGGGGCTAACTCCCTCTATAACTTGTCCTTACTTTGACCAACTTGATTTAAATTAGTTTGTTTATTTTATTCTAGTTTATTTTGTTTAACTGAACCTTTTCTCTTTTGATTTGTTTTATTCTTAAATGTTTATCTGCTTATGAGAACATATTTGATATTGTGTTTGTTTATTACTTTGATTTACTTATTTAGCCCCCATTAACCGTGTTCCCCTCTTGTTTCCCTACTTAGTTACTGAGAGCTGAAGGAGGTGGTGCTGGTGTCCAAGGTGGTGGTTTTCCTCTCTTGTGTGTGATGTGCTCCCCCGGGATTTGATTTCCTGCACGTATGACTGGGGTGATTTAAGTTTGGTTTGTTTGGGGATCCTTCCACTCATTCGTCGACCCTATCCCCCCACTGGTAAGCCTCAGCCCCTAATTAATTTCCCCCCTTTGTGCTACAGTCCTGTGTGACTGTATTTAACTGCATTTTAACTAGTGACTTGTGCCAAATAAAATTGTATATTTTTGATAACTTGAAACCGCGTCTCCTGCTCCATTAGTATTCGAACCTATGTGTCCTCTCTATAACTGAAAGAAGTGTTAATATTTCCTTGGGTGAAACTCCCAAGGTGGCGTTGTCGGAATTGTGAATGGTGTAATCAAACCAACTTTAACAAATACATTCACCTATCCTCCCCTCTGCGGCTACTGCCACAAACTGGCGTTGTCGGCAGGATTTACTTTTTGATAGCAGAGACGTGTGTTTCAATTATTTTTATTATTACTAGTGTTGCATTGTGGCCATTGTTAGAAGCTAGTTTACCCTGTATTAATTGTGTTATTGTATTCCCGAAGCAAAACAGCAGTTGGTTTCTTGTGGACCTTTGGGTAAGTCACGGTGTTTATTATCGTGTATTTCCTGTCCATTTTGTCGCCCTATCTCCCCATTTAAATTAGGAACGGTGTAGCTATGGAGGAAGAGTTACAATAATTGAGGGATTTAGTTGCCCAGTTGAAAGCAGACAATGAGAGGCTGTGGCAGGAACAGGCTGCGGCGGTGACTGGTCCTAGTGCTGCACCTCTCCTTGCTGCTCCGCCAACTTCTGCTATTTCCCATGCTAGTGCCCCTTCAGCGGAGAGAATGGTATTTGTGCCCCGAGACAGGAAATGTCCCATGTTTAGGGGAAGATCAGGAATAGGTTTGAGTGAATGGATTGAGGAAATACAAGCTTGTATGAGAGCGCGCCGTTTGGCTATATCCGATCAGGCATTTTTCCTGTTTGACCATCTCGAAGGAGAGGCCCGTGATGAGATAAAATACCGTTCAAGTGCTGAGCGGGAAGACCCTGTTAAAGTCCTTGCTGTGTTGCAAGAGCTGTATGGTTGTTCTGATTCTTACATAGCTTTACAAGAGGCTTTCTTCTCCCGACGACAGCAAGACGGGGAGACTTTGCAGGAATTCTCCCTTTCGTTGCTTAGTCTTATGTCATCTGTAAAGCAGCGGGCGCCTGACAACATGCCTAATGCAGAGGTTTTGCTGCGCGACCAATTTGTAGAGCATGTCATTGACGGTGCATTGCGACGTGAGTTAAAACAGTTTGTACGTCGGCAACCTACTGCAGCATTACTTGATGCCAGGGCGGAAGCAATCAGGTGGGAGCGGGAGGGTTTGCCTGGTGCTAATAGGGGCCGAAGTCACTCTGTCCCTTCAGTTCTTGGTCTGCAGTATGGAGTTCAGGGTGGTCCTCAGGTGGTGACTGGCTCCCCGGTGTCTGAACTGAGTGAGATGAGAGAGATGCTAAAACTCCAGCAAGAGTAGCTTAACACACTTACTCAAAACATTTCTCGTTTCCAGGACTCTCAGCTGCGCAGTCGCCCCCCCTATAGGGGCCCCATCATTTGCAGACGTTGCCAGCTACCCGGTCATTTAGCCAGAGAGTGCGATGGGGTACGTACTGCTCCTCGTGCTCGACCGTCCTCACCTGCTCAACAGTCTAGCGGGCAGCGCCGTTTCACTCAGCCATCGGAAAACTAGCGCCCGCCGAATTACAGAGCCACAGTTTGGGGGGTGGAGTCACAGGCTTAGGAGAAGCTTTTAAGCTCATGTCGTCTTGTCCACAGTTAGATGTCAGCATGGGGGGAGTTATGGTTCCT
The DNA here is from genome assembly GCF_902827115.2 of Pseudochaenichthys georgianus. NCBI lineage: Eukaryota > Metazoa > Chordata > Actinopteri > Perciformes > Channichthyidae > Pseudochaenichthys > Pseudochaenichthys georgianus. Next base: position 28,315,142 of record NC_047506.1, on the reverse strand, counting down.
TGCTTGGTGGATACTGGGTCCATGGTGTCCACCGTCACAGAGAGCTTTTTCCTTCAGCACTTTGAGCCCTGGGGCCAAGAGAAGCTTCAATCTTGTCACTGGCTGCAGCTCAGGGCAGCCAATGGGTTAGCCATCCCTTACATCGGCTACTTGGAGCTGGACGTTGAGCTATGTGGAAAGGTAATGGCAAGCTGTGGCGTGTTGGTGGTCAAGGACCCCCCCGGTGGTGTCTCTTCTGCAGTCCCTGGTATCTTGGGGATGAACATCATTCGCAGATGTTATCAAGAGCTCTTTGGACAGCATGGGTTGGCCTTGTTTTCCTTACCTCCTGTATCTGAATCCCCCCAGTCATTCATTGAGGCTTTGCAAAAATGCCATCAGTCCAGTGTGCAGCCCCCCCCCTGGCGTCTCAGGAGGGGTACAAGTGCCTGGAAGGAAGGCTTGTCGTATCCCTGGTGGCATGATGAAGATTGTTGCAGCCACATGCTCAGAGCAGTACTCAAGTGGCACTGTGTTATTTGAGCCCTTGGATTCGGGTCTTCCGGCTGGATTGCTTGCCTCTCCAGCTCTGGTTCGGGTGGAAAGGGGCACGCCTATATTCCTATTGTGAACGTGGGCTCCGTAGACGTGTTGCTCTATCCTCGCACACTGGTAGGCACACTCGATGAAGTTCGGCTGGTTAACTTGCCTGTTGGTGTCACGGAAGTACCATCTAGTGTGGCCAGAGTGGCATCCCAGGCTGCCTTTCCCTCTGTGCCTGACCAGCTGGATGCTCTGGACCCGTCTTCCTTGCCTGCTGAAGAACAGGTTAAGGTACGGTCTCTTTTGACAAAGCACACATTTGTCTTTTCTGCTCACGAAGGGGAGTTAGGTTGCACCACCTTGATCTCTCATGACATCCCTCTTCTTGATGACGTCCCCGTGAAGCAACGCTATAGGCGCATTCCCCCGTCTGAGTATGAGGTAGTGAAGGAGCACATCAACCAACTTCTTGAGTCACAGATCATAAGAGAGAGTTGCAGCCCCTACGCATCCCCCATTGTGCTAGTGAAAAAGAAAGATGGCAGCCTGCGCATGTGCGTAGACTACAGGCAGCTGAACAGCAAAACCAGGAAAGATGCTTTTCCTCTCCCTTGAATCGAAGAGTCCCTGGATGCACTGACCGGTGCCCGCTGGTTTTCCACTATGGATTTAGCCAGTGGGTATAACCAGGTACCAGTTGCAGAAGCAGACCGGTCAAAAACAGCGTTTTGCACCCCGTTTGGCCTCTTTGAGTGGAATCGGATGCCCTTTGGACTCTGCAATGCTCCTGGCACCTTCCAAAGATTGATGCAGCGGATCTTTGGGGACCAACAATGCCAATCTTTGCTTTTATACCTTGATGACATTGTGGTATTCTCTTCCACTGTGGATCAACATATTGAGAGGTTGGAGGTCGTGCTGAGAAGGCTACAGCATGAGGGCTTAAAGGCTAAGCTATCAAAGTGTGCTTTCTTCCAGCGAGAGTTGCGTTACCTGGGCCATGTGATTTCTGACCAGGGTGTCTCTACTGATCCCAGCAAACAGGAGGTGGTAGCTTGTTGGCAGCCCCCCACTACCATCTCTGGACTGCGGTCGTTCCTTGGTTTTGCCAGTTACTACCGTAGGTTTGTGGAGGGCTTTGCCAAATTGGCGGCCCCTCTACATACGTTGGTGGCTGAGTTGGGAGCCACCAAGTCCAAAAGGAGATCAGAGTGTGAAATCGCTGGGAACTGGACTGAGGAGTGTCATAGGAGCTTTGAGGCTCTCAAGACAAAGCTCACCACGGCACCTGTGCTTGCCTATGCCGACTTCTCCCTCCCATTCATTCTGGAGGTCGACGCAAGCTTTGGTGGCCTCGGAGCTGTGCTATCACAGGAGCAGGGTGGTAAGGTCAGGCCCATAGCTTATGCCAGCAGAGGTCTGAGGCCCATTGAACGCAATTCTGCCAACTACAGCTCTATGAGGCTGGAGTTCTTGGGGCTCAAGTGGGCCAGCATTGGCACTGCTCTGTCAATGGGACCGGTTAGTTGAGAGGAGTGGGGTCCTCTATCGTCAGATCTTTCGCTCTGATGGGACTGAAGCAGTTCTGCAGCTGCTTTTGCCCGCGGTTTTGAGAGAGCAGGTGCTCACCGAAGTCCACCAGAGGCATGGCCACCAAGGTATTGAAAGAACCTTGGAGCTACTTAGGCAGCGGTGTTACTGGCCAGGTATGTCCTCTGAGGTGGTACATTGGTGCAGCAGTTGTGAAAGGTGTCAAATTGCCAAGGACACTCGACCAGCGGCTCGTGCTCCCATGGGACACTTGCTGGCTTCTAGACCCAATGAAATTCTAGCCATTGACTTCACTGTCTTGGAGCCCACCTATAGTAGGTTGGAAAATGTCCTTGTAATTACAGACATTTTTAGCAAGTACACTTTGGCTTTTGCCACCCGTGACCAACGAGCCTCCACTGTGGCTCAAGTTCTGGTCACAGAATGGTTTTCAAAGTTTGGTGTCCCAGCCCGTATACATTCAGACCAGGGCCGGAACTTTGAGAGCATTCTTATTCAACAACTTTGCAGCCTCTATAACATTGAAAAATCGCGCACTACTCCCTACCATCCGGCAGGCAATGGTCAATGTGAACGGTTCAACCGAACCCTTCACAACTTGCTGCGTACTCTGCCTGTGTCTCGGAAACGGGATTGGAACTCCTCCTTGCCACAACTACTGTATTCGTACAACACTACTCCCCATCAGTCAACTGGTGAATCTCCATTCTTGTTGATGTTTGGACAAGAGCCCAGGCTCCCAGTTGATTTTCTGTTGGGTAGAGTCCCTGATCCAGTCGGTGGTCCTGTCCATGAGTGGATTCAGGAGCATCAGGTAAAATTGCAAATTGCCTTTGAAGGAGCTCAAGACAGGTTAAAAACTGCAGCAGAGCGCAGAAAAAGGTGCCATGACCAGCATGTCAAAGATGTCCCATTGAACGAAGGCCAGTTAGTTTGGTTGCGAGATTGTGGTGCAAGAGGGTGCCATAATATCAGGGATATTTGGAGTTCTGTCAGGTATATAGTGGTGAAAGCACCAAACGGCGGTTCGGTGTACACGATTGCACCTGCAAACGACCTGACCAAAATCAAACGGGTCCACCGCACTTTGTTGAAAGCTGTGATTGGCACACACTCTCCAGATGATGTCCCTGTCCCTCTCTCAATTCCTCCTGACTCACAACAGTCAGATGATGAGCGTTCCTTTGATGGTGACCTGTGGGTTTCAAGAAATGAAGCTTTGAATCGTCCTTTTACCAGATCAGCTGTCATGACCCAAGAAACCCCTTGGTGGCTGCCTCCACCATCGGACGAAGCCTCCATTGAGGCCGGTCTTTCGGTAGCTCTCGCTGCCATGCCAGAATTGCCTTCCCCTCGCTTGGCTATCCCTCCATCCACTTGTCCTGATTTTAGCGCAGTGACCTTGCGACGGACACCACGGTTAACCGCTGGGCAGCATTCTAATGTCCATCATCTCCCTAGAGCGTTGGGAGAATTGGCGCCTGTGGCTGAAAACTCTCCTGGTCTGGTGTCTAACTCTGTGTCAGTCATCTTTAGACCTTGGGCCTAGGTTAGCTAACCTGGGCTTGATATGTACATCGTCGGGGCGACGATGAAAATGGGGGGGTAGATTGTAGCAGGATGAGAGTCCTAATCCCTTGTAAAGCCTATTCTCCTCGTTTGGCTCTTGTGAGCGTGTCGCCACCAGGGGGCACCCTATAAAGGGGCAGAGGTTTCTAGCTGGCTGTCTCTTGTTTGTTGGTACACAGACCCGCCCCACTTGCGTGTGTGCCGTGTTTGCTTCCGCCACCGGTGCAGTGGAGGATCCTCCGGGTGCAGCCTGTCAACGCAGCCATAAAAAGCATGAAGCTCTCCCCTCTCTGCGTTATCGATAGGAAAGCCTGATCGGACCAATCCAATGGTTAAGGGACATCTGCTGTTTTGCTTCCCCGGAGAATGTATGTTTATCGGCAGTAACGTCACAACTGCTGTCGAGCCTGCCTGGATGTTTGGGCTACCGTTGCCGCATTGTGGCTCCTGATTGCTGCTTCTGGCCAACTTTGCGTCGCCTACTGCGGAGGCTCGCTCACCAGTTAAAGTGCTGCTTTAACTGCACGCCTTCCTGCTGCCTTGCTTGTGCCGACACTTGAAGTGTGGACGTCACTGAACTCTGGGGCTAACTCCCTCTATAACTTGTCCTTACTTTGACCAACTTGATTTAAATTAGTTTGTTTATTTTATTCTAGTTTATTTTGTTTAACTGAACCTTTTCTCTTTTGATTTGTTTTATTCTTAAATGTTTATCTGCTTATGAGAACATATTTGATATTGTGTTTGTTTATTACTTTGATTTACTTATTTAGCCCCCATTAACCGTGTTCCCCTCTTGTTTCCCTACTTAGTTACTGAGAGCTGAAGAAGGTGGTGGTTTTCCTCTCTTGTGTGTGATGTGCTCCCCCGGGATTTGATTTCCTGCACGTATGACTGGGGTGATTTAAGTTTGGTTTGTTTGGGGATCCTTCCACTCATTCGTCGACCCTATCCCCCCACTGGTAAGCCTCAGCCCCTAATTCATTTCCCCCCTTTGTGATACAGTCCTGTGTGACTGTATTTAACTGCATTTTAACTAGTGACTTGTGCCAAATAAAATTGTATATTTTTGATAACTTGAAACCGCGTCTCCTGCTCCATTAGTATTCAAACCTATGTGTCCTCTCTATAACTGAAAGAAGTGTTAATATTTCCTTGGGTGAAACTCCCAAGGTGGCGTTGTCGGAATTGTGAATGGTGTAATCAAACCAACTTTAACAAATACATTCACCTATCCTCCCCTCTGCGGCTACTGCCACATAAGCATGACTTTGTCATTACTTCATCATGTTTGTGCCCCTTCAAATAAAGTGGTGACCCGGTCGGTCGGTCACAGCAGTGCATGTAGTCTGTTGAATTCAAGGTGTTGACTCCAACCCTGTTCAGTGTGTTGACCATTAATCATATGTTATTTATCAGTGTAAACGATGGAACAGGTCACCACTTTATTTGAAGGGGCACAAACATGATGAAGTAATGACAAAGTCATGCTTAGTTACTCATGATTTACAACACTTGGAATTGCTGTGACTGGTCCGTTTTTTTGGCCTGACACTTTAACTGCAGATCTATATGAAGAACACATGAACATCATTAATAACTCAGAAGTCATGGTGATTGAGATACCTTAGTTGATGCATTACTTAAGGTATTGTTCCTGCATTAAGTCATGCATGAGATACCATTAATACCTGTACATTACTGATAGTTCATGAAGTACTACATTAATTAATTCATGCTTTTTCATGCATTAAGTCATGCATTAATTCATGATGATTCATGTACCCTTACCGTGAAGTGTTACCAAGTTTGTGAAGGCAGGAGGAAAAAAGCTTCCGCGATCACCGTCTCCTCTCCGTTCCTCCAAGCCCCGCCCCCTCCCTGAAAATAATGAGTGACAGGCTGATAGTGACCCGATAGAAACTTTGTTATTCACTTAATCACTGAGATATAATGAAGCTAATTTAATCTCATACATTCATGGGATTTATGTAACAGTAAAACAGAGAATGTAAGTGTGCACCCACATGCAGTATTTTTGTTTGTATATGCTGTTGTAAATACTCCTGTTGTCTGCTGTGTTCAGACTCAAGTCCTGTGTGTGATGCCACATTCAGGACATTCAGTGTCCTTTTTTTAACAGAAGACCGTTGCTAGAAGCTGCAGCTAGACTGCAGAAGCATTAGCTTTTTGTTTTTGAGAATGGAACAACTTCACACACGGAGGCTAGACCTATACAATTCATTTATTTTGGTTTATAAATTAATGTCAAGACATTTATGTTATTGATTTCTGAAGCACTTTCTAAATAATAAAAAGAGAGTTCATATGTATTTACTGCATATATGCATTGATGAAAAATAAGCCATGTGCAGTAATATCGAAAATTGAGGATGCAACGCATTGGTATGAATCGTGATGCACCGTGATGCACCAGGATATCGAACCGAATCGAAGACAGGATAATCGTAATCGAATCGAATCGTGAGACCAGTGAAGATGCACAGCCCTAATGCTCATGGTATAGATGTAATTTGGTTGTGTGTGGAGACGATGGAAGCAGGGAGAGGCATATATGTGCCTTGATCCCTGCCAAGTCGACGCACAACTGTTGATTGGTGTCAGTGCCAACAAAACTTTTTAGGAGTAATGGGCTGATGGTATAGATGTGGCGCATACATCTTAGTTCCTACTCTTTTCCCTCACCCTATCCTAAGGGAGTGCATGTACGTAGACACGTTGTGCCTCTCCACCTCTGTTCCTTACTTCCTCCTTTCTGCGGGGGTGTTCTTTCTTGTAGAGTTCAGCTCTCTCCAACTCGTCTCTCTTCTTTTTCTCTTTATTTTTCTCTTTCTCTCTCCGTTCGTCTCCTTCCGTAGCTGCTTCGGCGGTGTGTGGTATGTTGACCTCTGGCCCAGCAGCAGCCTCCGCAGCACGCAGAAGAACGGGTGAAGGGGGGGGGGGGGGGAACGGAAACTCATGGTCGAGGAGAGGGTCCCTCACGCCTGTGAAAGAGGGATACAGAGAAGTGGTCTGTGGGTTATATGGTTTTGGAAAGAATTTATTTTCCTTCTTTTCTTCACATTCATCTTCAGCCTTAATATTTTCTTTAATGCCGAGGCCAACTGCCTCCTTTCACGGCATTCTGCTTCATCCTCCCAGTATTTTAAACACTTTCTGTGAGTGTCCAGCTCCTCTAAGTCTTTTCTTTTAATTGTATTTTTACCCTTCATTCCATCTTCATGTAATTTATTCTTTAGGTTCTTGATTTTTATTTTACTCAAAGAACCTCCCTTTGGAAATCTGAACATTTCCATACAGATATTTAATTTAGACAGACTGTTTTCACCATGTTTTGCTCGCATGACATCCACAATCGGACCCTCAGGAGGGTGTACTAGCCCCCTACTCTGCTTTGCTCCCATAACAAAGTCTTTAAGTGTTACCTAAACACCCTGTGTTACCAAAACACTATTTTTCACCCGTCGGTGATGTGATACTTGTTCCTCAGTACAAATCACCTAAAAACTGATCGTAAAACCTTTTTACGACGGATATACCAAATATCCTACTTTCGAGCAGTCCCTCTCATAAATGTCATGAAGTTTAATAACGTTTAACTTTAAACAATTTAGACACTGTACATCTCACCGAGTATTGAAAACCTTTTGAGTTAGTTGGATCTTGTGAAGTCAATCGGTTCCACCCCCGGCGCTGGTCCTCTCGTCCCGTACGGTTTCTGTCGAGGTAGAGGAGAATCCGAGGATCCTGGAGTGACCACCAGCGTCCGTAGGTTTCCCCAATCGAACTTGCAGAGATTCTGCCGACAACGCCAAGTTGTTACGGAAATCTTAGACCTAGTCAATACTGTGGAGATACACAGGTCAGAATGATCAAACAATAAATGGTGAAACAAACGGAGTTGTCTTTCTGGTTATTTATTTGAAGCTTCAAAGACACATGTCTCACAGAGTATAGGATAGTCTGCAGGAGTGTGCACAATAGTCACAAAATAGCAAAGCTTATATACAATATAGGGCGGGCAGACAGAGTTTTGTGTAGCTAGGCGGAACGCCTCAGAAATCTGCTTTCACACGGATGTCTTATATTGTTATGGGAGTTCTCATATTGTTATGGGAGTTCAAACTTTGTGTGAAGAGGAGTAGTTTCAACATAGTCTGCCAAATCAGCTATGTGGCCTTGAAGCGCTTGGGAATAAAAACCCTCATTAGAGTATGCAGAGAAAACGGCACATATCAGGAAATGGTACAGTAGTGTTAGACAATGCTTTTAGAAGCATTTGGTTTTACCATATAAGGTAACATAAGAAATTGCCTCTACACCCCTTTCCGTCAACCTATCCTAAGGGAGTCCATGTACGTAGACACGTTAGTTTTGCTGCTATAGGCTTAGACTGTCGGAGGACACCTTACTTCTTCCTTCCTTCTGTCTGTCTGTACCTGTGTACTCTCATGTTGTTAAAGGGACGGGTGGCGCAGTGGTCTGTGCGTTTGATCATCAGATCAAGGGGGCGTTGGGGAACTCCAGTTCGAAACCCTCTCCCGCCCCACTGCGTCAGGCCGTTGTGTCCTTGGGCAAGACACTTCATCCGAATTTGCTCCTGTGGGTATTGTCCACAGTAGATGACCATTACATATCTGTATGTGTATTTGTAAAGCGCTTTGAGAGTCATTGATAAAGCGCTATAATAAATATAAGGATTATTACATTGCATTTAGCTGACACTTTTATCCAAAGCGACTTACAATAAGTATATTCGACCAGGAAGACACAACCTTGAAGAAAACAGAATCATATAAGTACATCAGGTTTCATAGAGCCAAGTATTTCAAGTGCTACTCAACTGGCTATAGATAAGCCAGTCCTTTATTAGTATATACGTGGTCTGTTAGCAGTTCTTTGTTAGTAATTCTATCGCTCGAAGTGGAGTCGAAAGAGATGAGTTTTCAGTTTGCTCCGGAAGGTGTGTAAGCTTTCTGCCGTCCTGATGTCAATGGGGAGCTCATTCCACCATTTTGGAGCCAGGATAGCAAACCCACGTGTTTTTGCTGATGGGAACTTGGGTCCCCCTCGCAGCGAGGGTGCAGCGAGTCGTTTGGCTGATGCAGAGCGTAGAGCATGCGCTGGGGTGTACAGTTTAACCATGTCCTGGATGTAGGAAGGGCCAGATCCATTCGCAGCATGGTACGCAAGTACCAGTGTCTTGAAGTGAATTCTAGCAGTTACCGGAAGCCAATGAAGGGAGCGGAGGAGCGGCGTGGTGTGGGAAAATGTAGGAAGGTTGAAGACCAGACGAGCCGCTGCATTCTGAATGAGCTGCAGAGGTCGGATGGCACATGCAGGTAGACCAGCCAGGAGGGAGTTGCAGTAGTCTAGGCGTGAGGTGACGAGAGCCTGGACCAGAACCTGCGTCGCTTTCTGGGTCAGCTGGGGACGTATCTTCCTGATGTTGTAAAGCGTGTATCTGCAACAACGGGTTGTAGCAGCGATGTTTGCAGTGAAGGACAGGTTGTTATCTAGGATCACACCCAGATTCCTTGCAGTCTGGGTCGGGGAAACAACAGAGGTGCCGATGTTGATAGTCAGGTCAAGAGTGGGACAATCTTTTCCCGGAAGGAAAAGCAGTTCAGTTTTGTCAAGGTTGAGCTTGAGATGATGAGCGGACATCCACTGAGAGATGTCAGCTAAACAAGCAGAGATGCGTGCGACGGCCTGGGTCTCTGAGCGGGGAAAGGACATAATTAATTGGGTGTCGTCAGCGTAGCAGTGGTATGAAAAACCATGAGGGCTAATGACAGATCTGAGCGAGTTTGTGTACAGGGAGAAGAGGAGGGGACCAAGAACAGAGCCCTGAGGGACCCCTGTAGTTAATTGACAAGGGTCGGACTCGGACCCTCTCCAAGTTACCCTGTAGGTACGGTCTTTGAGGTATGAGGTGAGGAGGGAAAGTGCAGAGCCTGAAACTCCAAGTTCTTGGAGAGTTCGAAGGAGGATCTGATGGTTCACCGTGTCGAATGCAGCAGACGGGTCCAACAGGATGATGACAGAGGAGAGGGAGGCTGCTTTAGCAGTGTGCAGTTCCTCAGTGACAGCAATGAGGGCAGTTTCTGTGGAGTGACCTGCCTTGAAACCAGACTGGTGCGGATCCAGAAGGTTGTTCTGATGGAGATAACAGGAGAGTTGTTTAAAGACAGCGCGTTCAACTGTTTTAGACAGGAACGGGAGGAGAGAGACAGGCCTGTAGTTTATAACATCAGACGGGTTGAGAGTGGGTTTCTTTAGGAGAGGGTTTACTCTTGCCTCCTTGAGACTGTTTGGAAAGTGACCAGAAGTTAGAAAAGTGTTGATGAAATGGGTGAGAAACGGTAGAATATCAGGAGCGATAGTCTGAAGGAGGTTTGAAGGGATAGGGTCCAGAGGACAGGTGGTAGGGTGGGCAGAGGTAATGAGGGTAAGAACCTCACTTGGCGAGAGAGGGGAAAAGGAGGTTAGTGTGCGGGTGGAAGGAGGGTCTGGTGACCCAGCGGTGAGTAAAGGTGAGTCAGAAAAAGAAGAGCGAATATCATCAACCTTTTTTTCAAAGTGGTTAACAAAGTCGCTTGACAGAAGTGAGGAGGGGGGAGAGGCTTCGGGAGGGTCCAAGAGGGTGGAGAAAATGGAAAATAGTTTTTTAGGATTGGAATAGGAATATTGGATCTTATCTTGAAAGAAAGTGCTTTTTGCCTGAGAGATCGAAGAAGAGAAAGAGGAGAGGAGAGCCTGATAGGTTAGGAGGTCGTCGCGGTGTTTGGATTTCCACCGTTTCCGCTCTGCTGCCCTAAGGACGGTTCTATTAGCACGCAGTGTGTCATTTAGCCAGGGAGCAGGAGGGGGCTGACGAGCCTGCCGAGATGTGAGAGGACAGAAAGAGTCCAGAGAGGATGAGAGAATAGAGAGGAGAGTTTCTGCAGCAGAGTTTGGAGGCAGGAGTTGGAACGAGTCAGAGGAAGGGAGGGCTGAGAGCACCGATGAGGCAAAGGTAGAGGGTGAGAGGGAACGACGGTTACGGCGGACAGGTGCAGGATGAGAAGAGATTAGTTTGTTATGTTTGGAAAGGGGTAGAGAGAATGAGATGAAGAAGTGATCGGATGTGTGGAGCGGGTTTACAGAGAGGTTAGAAGTAGTGCAGTTCCTTTAGAATATGAGATCAAGGACAATGCCAGCTTTATGAGTTGGTGGGGACGAAGACAGTCCCCACTGTCATTTGGGGACTGTCTGTTTGAACATTTTAAAGCAAAATGCTTCAATCTGGTGCACTTTAAGCAGAATTACTGGAGACTAGATCTAGGGGGTACATAAACACCCCTATGAAAAAGATCGGTTTACATTTGAATAATTAAATAAGTATGTGAACATAACCAATAACCTACCATAGCCAATAACAAATACATGTAACGTATTTTATGTTTGTTGTTCATTCATATCTTATTTTACTATTTTATTTATGCATATTTTTTTATCTCCAGTTTAAAACGATATGTCTGGTTTACTGTCCTATCGTATACATTGGAATGATTTCAAACCTGTTTTATCCCAATAATTATAAAGGAGTGCCTTGGAAATATGTGTTTACATAAATTGTGATCAAAACGTTTGAGACTCACTGAGATAACTTAGACTAAAGTGAACTATCTAAACACTCAACAGTCCTTTACCTCACTGAGCTGAAGTTATCAGCCTCAGTCTGACTGGAGAGGACTCTCCCTCCACATCATTGTAGAAACATCTTCTTCTTCCGTTAGAGCAGCTAGCACCAGATGCTAATAACAACAGCGCCGGTTCCAGTGCACCCTCCCTTTCTCCCGCGCTCACGCGCACTTTTTCATCACTTGCAGCGCCCATCGCACAGGGCGAATGAAACGTGTAACCGGGGTGAAAAAGGGTGTTACATTTACTTAATTATGAATGTTGTTACATCAAGGCCGAAAATTAGGATGAGCAGCACCAACGGTCAAAACATTTGTTTTCCCTCCCAGAGCTGTCAGCGCAGCGCCTCCACAGATCTGGCGCCCTAGGCGAACATCTATAATGCCAGTGCAACGGGCCGGCCCTGGTCTCAGGTTACACTGTAGAAAGTGTAGGTACAACGCTACATTTCCCGCCTCGCCGCAGTCATACAGAAGGCTACGGAGAGCGGCGAGAAACATTTCCTCAGGCATCGAAAAGCGGAACCGAAATTCACATTTCTTAATGATGCCGTTGGAATCGAAATGTTGGAACAGGTTCCGAACCGGAACCGGTTCTCGATACTAGTGATGTTACGTATTGCGCCGAGGCTTCGGAGCGTGTGTCGAGTAATCCCCGAAGCTTTTTGTGAAGCATGTACCGAGGCTTGTATCGTTTTGGGCCAGTGACGTCATCGATGACAAACGAAGCCTCGCTGCCTGTCGATACCACGTGACTGCTTCAGGAAGCGATTCAGATCGGTTGAACCGTTGAACCACAACGCATGGATGTATAATAAGAACCATATTACCCCTCCTGTACCCGGGCCCGCTGGTGACACGATGTAATTAAAAGAGCTCAGACCCTCACTTATATAGAGGTCGGAACATGTCATAAATATAAATGGATACAAGCATAAATAAATGTAGGAATAAAAACATCAATAAATACAGGAATAATTATGTTGCAGTGTTTTCAGGGAGCTTTAGTGTGTGTGCTGTGGCTCAGCCTGAAAGCAGTTGACTCATGACCGCAGGGTCCCTGGTTCAACGACTGAACAATACGTCTTTTTTGTTGTTTATAAAAGCTACAGCTAAATGAGATAATGTAGTTAATAAATGTATTCTTTGATATGGTTTAGCCTTTCTCCGGCTACAACATGGTTAAGTTTATGAATATTATTAAGGATACAAATCACTCTTTGCAATGTTTACCAGCCTCCTTAGGCTTTTCAATTACAATCATTCAACTGGAATAAATACAATATTGTTAACATGAACATATGATTTTATGTTCGTTGTTTAGAGTTATTCTAAGGCTTTACTCAATGGGAACTCGGTATGAGAGAGTACACTGTTGAGATGTCCAATCTGCCTGTTTTACACACTTTGACCAGCAGGGGGTTTGTGTTCAAATGAAGCCCATGATGAAGCCTCATGAGATGAACCCTTTTGCGAACCAATTGGCTGGAAAGCTTCAAAGCTTCATAAGGCTTCATCTCGCCATCACTACTCGATACCCAACCATACTCATGACTCCCGCAGGACTCCAATGTCTTTGTCGGTCTCAGAGACTCCCGCAGGACTCCAATGTCTGACGCTGAAGCTGACGCTCAAAGAAAGAGCTACCTAAATGGACACCTGATTGCTGAGTTCTTACAGCTGTGGTGCCACGCCCCTCTAATTAGTTAACTCTCTACAGCTGATGGGCGACAGCTGAGAGGCCCTGCCTATTTAAATGCAGCCTTGATTGCCTACTGAGAGCAGTGTAACAGGTTCACGTGAGCAGATCTGAGATTTAAATTCTCTCAAAAGTGCCGTTTTAGCTACAATAACTACAGAACAATTATACAGAGTAGAATAACTGAAATAGAGAAGTCTAATTAAACAAGAATAGTACTTACAGTGCGTCAATAGGTATTGTCGCCACCGGGTCAAAATGCACACAGATTATTATTATTATGTTCCGAATAACCCAGCTTCCCCCAAATGTCTTTTTGGTGTCTATCTACGCCGGGATCCTGAGTCGTGGCTGATCCTGTTGTTGCAGTCCTCTGTCCTGCATCCTCTATCCTGTGTTCTGGATTTGAGTCCTGGACTTTGAGTCGTGGCTGAACCTTTCACTGTGGTCTTGCCTGACTCTCATCATACTAATTCCCTGATGGCTCCCACAGGATTGTTGACATCTTCGTGGATTCATCTTCTTATTATAGACACATGCATTTCCAAACATTTGGTCTACCTCTGCTGTAAAATGTGTTATCTCTTCGATTTACACACGGCATCTATTGCACGTCTGTCCGTCCTGGGAGAGGGATCCCTCCTCTGTTGCTCTCCCTGAGGTTTCTCCCATTTTCCCCTTTAAACTGTGGTGTTTTTCTCTGGAAGTTTTTCCATGTGCGATGTGAGGGTCTAAGGACAGAGGGTGTCGTATTGTCATACTGATATCCGGTACAAACTGTGAAGTCCACTGAGACAAATGTAACATTTGTGATATTGGGCTATATAAATAAACATTGATTGATTGATTAATTGCATAACTTTAACGTAGTTGTGTATATGTAAATAAACCTTTGAACATCTTGAAATCTTGAAAGGGATGTGCAAAATAGCCATTATATAAAGTCTTTAATTAACTATAAGTAGAGAATAACGAGTAATGAATATACTTTATAGGGATATGCAGATAAATAAAATAAATGTTTCGTCTTCTCAAGCACCAACTATCAAATATCTCGCCTGATTGTTGGCACTTGACAATCACCTTCCCTGAATTTTACTCAGGTGTAACTAAAATCTGATTTAAGGGTTGTTTATATTTCACATCATTAATCAGGATCTGGCAAGTAAAGGAAAATCAACACCACCGTACTAGCGGGGAAAGCCCAGCAGCGCCTGTACTTCATCCGGAAGCTCAAGCGAGCCGGAGCTTCACCCCCCATCGTGCTTTCCTTTTATCGAGGTGCCACCGAGAGCATCCTCAGCAGCTGTATCACGCTGTGGTTTGGAAGCTGCACCGCCGCCGACCGCAAGAGCCTGCAGCGCATAGTGAACTCTGCCCAGAGGATCCCTACCTTCCTCTCTCCCTCCCTCCCTCTCTCCCCTGCCCCAAATAGTCCTGGAGACACACACACACACACACACACACACAAACAATGAGCTGTCATGTGGGTATATATTAATGCTGCCCATTATGGACCCAAGCCATTTTCGCCCATTTATTAATTATATATGTTTTAAATTTGATAACACCAATGTGTTTAATACTGGCAACTTCTAATTTTGGGGGAAACGAAAACGTTCCCATGAGTTGAGACGTCCCATAGAACATATTGCGAAACACGATAGCCAGCATGTGTAGTTCTGGGGGGGGGGGGCTGGTCCCGTTCGAGTCCAGTTTTGGATAGTCTGCCGTGGTTTCGTTCCATTTCAAAGTGCTGTTTGACGCTCGGCGTAACCATGGCACACTGCCACTCCAATATCCAATCCCAGAGCTTGAGGATTAATCACGGTTTTTCAAGCATAGGGACTGTAGTCCCAAACGATAGCTGAGGATTTCGGGTAGTGTAGTGTCTTCGGCCATCCTAAACTCTGAAATGTTTTTCGGATTTCATATCGCATTAACACCATATCCCAACGTGCATTGCGGCTATAAAACATCCAATCACCGAGCTTAAACCATAGCTGAGGAACTTGGGTAATCAGTTCAGTGGGTGTGTATCGCAATGATGCTCAAAATGTCCCTTGTAGGCCTACATCTGTTTCCGGTTCTTTTATTTTGAAATTCAGTTCCTGACGGATGCCAAAAAAGCCAGAGATTACAGAATTAAACAAATAAATAAAAACAAGGATAACGGTGTGCTATTGTTGAGTAAATAACAGTGTGTTATTTAGAAAATAATAACAAATTAGAAGGAAAAAGAGATATGGCAAAATAAGTCAGATATTATACGATTTTAAATAAAAACAATAATCGTGGCTTGATATTGAGTAAGAACATGTTTTATGAACCACACAGTTTCCGGTCTTTCAAGACCCGACCGAACAAAAATGTGTGTTGCAGGCACGAAACACACTACCAATTGCTACATACATTGCTTTTAAAATCGTTCTGTGGGATACGTAAAAAAAGGGGGAAATCGTGTTGGTAAACACGAATCAATAGAATAAATATCGTGACTACAACACGATATGCTGTGAGACATGGGTTGGTATACCGGTATGGATTTAACCTCTACCTGTTTTACGAGTTTTGTAAAAAATTAAAGTAGATTGATCTCTTAGGCATTGTACAACAACCCTTCATGCTAATATTTTGCATTTAACCTTTTTGTTCAGCAGTGCATGTTCCTGTTTTGGGGGCTGCATGCTTTTTTCACGAAACTGTGTCTCAGGGCTTCTTAACATTTAACAACCTATTAAATGTGTCATACCCACTTAACGGGAGAAAACTCAGCTAACTGACGATATTAACCATTTTTACCGAAACAAAAGACAAGTCTCACAAAAAGCGTCTAAATGAGCCCTGAGCAAAAAAATGCTAATGCACTTAGCACAGAACTCACGGTAGAAATACTTTATTACTTACAAACAAGATATCAGATTAAAGCTGAGATTCCACATATTCTACAGTTATAAGTATCACCACTGAGCGACCAAAACTCACGGCAGAAAAGACAAACCCAGACAACATACCACGTAGCTTTACGGGGCCAAAACGCAAATAAGTCTTACCTTTGCTGTTTTGTGTTCAATGGCATTACAACGCATACAACGCAGCTGAAGGTTAATCCAATGCGTCTGTGTCACTTTGAAATGATTACTGATCAAATCCATCTTCATATTTATGGCAATAAGCCTAGTTTTCAGTTTTCAGAGCGTAACATAGCTTTCGGTTTTTGCAAACTGCGTGCGCATCACTCTCACTCCTCATGGTAACTTGTAGGTGGATTTAGGAATTGCCCCTTTGATTATATTGGCTCTAACGGTTAAAAAGAGATGTCAATCATCAAAATCGACCAATGGGTTCCAGAGAAACGGCAAATCCACCCAAATGATTTTTGCTAAACCTCTCTAAAAAGGTCAAATGTCACTTGTTTTGCATCAATCTTGATACAGGGTACTACTTATTATATTATAGTTTGGATTCCTAAAGCTTTTAGTCTACTATCCCATCATTCAAGGGTGGTTTTCACTTGTTTTTTTTTGGTCGGACACTATAATTTATATTGTTTTACTATGTTCAATCTGAATTTGCTTTAAAATATAAAAACATCTATATTGATTCTGACTTTTCGACATCCAACTCACAGGTTTATCATTGCTTTCAGAAAAAAAGATTATTAATGTACCCCTTAGAAGTGAAGATATAGTCATTTGTTGAGACCTGAGAAAAAGGCTCCTGGCTTAACAGGTTAATATCGTTTCAAAACATGTTGTTAGAAAAAGGTCTCTCTGTCCCTGTTAATGAATTTGTTTTCTTCTTCCTTCTGTTTCATTGCTATATAAAAGTCATTTTGTTTAATTTGACTAAACAACCCTAATTTAAACCAATGCTTGTTTGTAGGAAAAGCAGAACTCCAAATACTCATCACTTGATACATTTTCAACAAAACCAATCCTAAAAAGCTTTTATGTAAACAAGGTGGTTCTCATGCAAAAAGAGCAAATGTTTTGAAAATGATATTCCTATTTGCTTTTTGTCTGATCTTCACTGGCGCAAAATACCATATTGTTAACCAATACAATCAGAAATGTTTGCCTGAGAGCCATCCCCTTTCAGAGGACGATTTTGTATGTAGGCAACAACCTTGTAATTTCCCTTGACACAGCAGCTGAGCAGACTCGTCTGTGCGATGGCAAACTGAAAGGGTTATCCGGTCCCCTCAGAATACCTCACAAACATCGCTTAGATAAACCTAATTTTGCCCAAGGCTCTCTTCACCTGCCTGAAAACTGGAGCAATACATTTGCAAATGCCTTCAAGATTTCCCTCTTCTCTGAACCTGCAAAAACTATTCCTCCACAGGGGCATATTGTTTTCCCTTGAGGACTTTGGGAAATATTGTCTTATTGCCTTCAATTGTATTTTTTTTTTTTTCAGACTAACAATTACACGTGTCATGGAAGAAAAATCACAAGCTCCATCTGGGACCCCTTGGCACTTTTTAAGGGGTGACATTGCCAAGTGTGTTGGCTGTTTATTTATATATTTTCTTTTTTGCATAACATTATTCATGAATATTAATGTTGCCTCATGGTGGGATCTGTTTGCAGTACTCAGTGGGCTGGAAGAGGCCATTAAATATAACTGGGAAAATAATACTGGCTAATGTGAAGAGGGAGCTGTGGGCTTTTGGTGCAGTGCAGCCATTGAAATAACTACTTGATGTATTTTCTTTATAAATAAGTTCACAGGGGGGAAATCAGCCAAAAAGATGCTATTTCCTGTCAAATATTTGACATAATGTTACCAGGACTTTCTAAAGAACTGTCCAAGAAAAGCATTGCAACAAGAATAAGTCGTGTTGGAGCTATGAGGCTGACCTATAGTGGGTCTTTACCCCAAGACCCAAGCTGCTTTTAGAACAGACAGCCAAACTTCAGGTCAGCAGGGATTAATTAGCTTTTTGAAACCCACCCAGCAGATGTCAAGGTAATCTTGGGATGTGGGCTGCAGAGGTCAATGCAATATCTCAAAGCGGAGGGAACCAGAGCTGATCTCACCAGGGCCCAGAGCTCTGCCATGCCAGACATTAGTCCCAAATAGGCTGAGCCCTGTGAAACCCTCCAGCCCTCATTCAGGCCTCATTAATGGCAAAGTGTATAATTGGCTCGCACTTTTCCTGCTTGCAGATTTCCACATAACTTTTGTTTGTATTTTTCATTTCAGACCACCCACGAGTAAAAGTGGAAAACGTTTGAGTTGCTTTTCTATTACAAGCAAAGCTTTTTGAGACTTGTTGATGTCTTTGGATAAATTAAGTTTTAACACTTCTAATAGGGCGAGTTAGTCGGTTTTCCCCTGTCCCTTCTTTATCTGGGTGAACATAATCCCATGTTGCTAGGTTAATCTCCACTATTCTAGAGCCTGGTGCCAGCACAGGAGGAAGCTTCGGTAAAAGGTATTATCATTCTGTTAAAGGTGAGAAAAAACACAGGGTTGTGAGGTGTTGAGATTGCCAAGCGCTAGCCTAAACTGTGTTGGGGCTCTACAAAATATGCAAGGAGCAAATATCATTGCGGGGCACTTTTGTCATGGCTGTGTGTGAGGCAACAGGGGAATGACCCTAATGCAGAAGGCAGTGATGGAGATTTTAAATTATTTATTAAAGAAATCAGCTTGCAGGCAGGTGTAGTTACTAGTGCAGGTGGCCAGAAAACAGAAGCATTAAACAAAAATGTGTAACAGAAACTTGAACTGGTAAGGATGGAACTGGGACGGTACATGAACTCAGTGGCTGAGGATGCAGTTAAGGGAGTGCAGGGGAAGGCCTGCTGGCATCTGCAGTGCAGATGAGGGAAGTGGGAACAGATGTGATGGGAAGGGCAGTCAGGTGATGGGGAAAGGAGGGAAAGTCCAAAAGCATCTGGTGGACGGATGGAAAATGGCATGAGGGGGACTGGGGAGTGAAGAGACGAAGAGGCAGATTGAGTAAGTCTAGGATATATCTGAGTGTGTTTTATTACGTGCTTACTGCACATGAGCCAGGAGATTATGATAAACAGTGTAACACTTCATTAGCATTTGTATACAATTGGTAACTTCTGGCAACTAATAAACAAAACACATACATCTGGCCATTTGCACACATTTAAAGATTCCCCAAATGACCTCAAGGCAGCATGTTAGCTTAAGCAACTTTCTTTATTGTCTCTAAAAGTAAATAATCTGATGTTATCATGTGGAAAATGTGCATGCATTATCCTGACATTTTCGGTAAGTGGTCTACACAACAAAATTAACCAATAAAATATGCAAAAAGGTACATTTTTGGTTTAAAAAAGGACTACAGTCATGGATGTGCTAGCGTGGTGCAGATGGTACTTACAGCATGCTGATGTTCAACAGCTATACTATTTACCATGTTTCCCATCTTAGTTTAGCATGCTAGCTTGGTAACACATGATATTTATTACAGAAAGCTGGCAGTGGACTCACCGAACTACCTCCATCCGTTGACTCCAGCTGCTACTGTGACTAAAAACCACAGAAGGATCTGACCAAGCTGACAATCGCCCAATCCCAGCCTTCATAATTAGCATGTGGAATTTGAGCTTGACCATCTGTCACTATTGTCGCTTATGGCAAGAGAAAAGTATCAGTTTGTGCAGAGGGAAAACAATGTTGGCAGGCGGTCATTAACTGCACAAAGCCAATGTTATTTTGCAACAATTTGCACATGTATAATTAACTTAGCATAACCAGCCAGTAAACTTGGGCCTTTGTCTTTATATTATTAATGAAAATAACACATGCGTATCCCCATGGTAATCTTCAGAATTAATAAAAAAGGACTGTCCATCTGTAGAATACAAATCACCATGACAATTAGGAACGTAGACATATTAAATGCAGATAAGAGTATACATTAGCAGACAAAATATATGGGTGGGAGGTTTATCGCAGAGGTCCACATCTGATACTTTGGAATATGAATACATAATAAAGAGGAAGGTAGGAAAGCAAAAAGCATACAGTGTAGTCATGCCATGTTTGGCTGAAAATAGCTACTTTCCCTTTTTCCTGGTTGACCCCTCTGTTGAAAATTGGCAACCCACTGGGCAGTAGCACAGCGTTAATGACTCAGAAAATGCAGCCAGGCAGGATGTGCACAGTTTTAATAAGCAGGTGCAGAGCACAAATGTAGGTCTCATCAAATCCAGCAATTAATATGTTTAGAGGAACTTTGATGGTGAGCATTTATTCCAGTAACAGCCCAAAAAAGGGCACAGAGTTCAATGTGGAACGTATAAATAATATTCTCTCTATCCCTCTTTTCAGTTTCTGCAGGTGTGCCTGGTTATGATTCTTTCATAATGGAATGTTACTTTCAAGGTACAAGGATATTATATATATATATATATATATATACTACCTATATTTCTTCAGAGTTAGTGCTGAACACAGCAATGCTTTTTGGGAGAAACTTCAGCATAGCTCACATACTCCCATAAGGAACAGCTGAACTCAAATATGGTACAATAATAACATTCTACCTTTCTGATCAATGGTGCTTACATTTGTATTTAATAAGCTGCTTTAGTGAGGTTTATGTTAAACTATTGATGTATAACTAAAGCAGGAACTTCTGTATCTTCTAGGTATTGTCTTTATATGGAGCAATACTGTATGTTGGACAATTAAATTGCGATACATAACCCCCAATTCTTAGTAAACAGATGACAGAAGTATGCACACGATGGACACCAAAGAAAATGTGTTACGTCAGTACCTGGTGCAACCCTGACTTGATGCTTTTCCTTTGAGAGAACATGTCATTAATTTGAGTGTACACATTAAATATTAGAGAGCAGAGTCTTTGTTTGCACCTGTAAGAGCCATTTAGACACATTATTTTATGGTAATGAATGATGGTTTTGTGAGCCAATTGAATATTCTTTAATTTAACTTAAATGTGCTGAATAACTATAAATTATTATTATTATACTGTTTTTGTAACGTGTCATCTTGCTTATGGACAGCTCTAGTTTATGTGTTGTTATTATTTATAGAAAGCAATCGTAGGGGCGTGCTCAGGTATAAATGACGCTGCCAGCATGACACAGCAGGCAGTCTAGAGAGGAAGTTGGAAATAGTTTTTGAGCGACACCGAGTTTGACCGAGGGATCTTGTTTGTTTATTTGTTTAAATACCATGCAAATGTTGCACGTCGGCAGTGGGCCGCCAGCTGGATCAGCTGGCGGCCCACTGCCACTTGAACCACTGCCACTTGAACCTCTCAATAAAGCACCTGAATGGAACGAGCAAGGTATCTGATTTCTTGAATATACGCGAGTCAATACTCATACTCGCCTCCTAGACTAAGTGGCCTTTGAACATTAATTGTATTTTGGAGAATTGGCCACTACAGCACCCACATGTCTTAGTCACGCATCAAATCTATCACTCTCACACACAGCTAAGAAGTTTGAGGTTACTTTGATGAGAGTATATTGTCCCTGATACCTGTTGGGCTCAATCCAAAACGAGGGGTTACGTATGGTAACCCTTGTAGTATAAACACAGGCGGAGCCCTCCACTGGATTCTATGGGTACTCCCCTCGATCCTATCATGCAAGCATTTCTTCACTGAGACTTTTCTAGACGTAGCCAGCCCCTTGGCGGGCCTACCTGAATTGTCACGCATTTCACCGCATAATAAGAGGCCTCGCCTCGCCTCACTGCCATCCTTTACTTCTCTTCAGCAAGCAGCATATAGGACAGACAGGTACCCAGAGGTAGAGGGCTCCGCCTGTGTTTATATAACAAGGGTTACCATACGTAACCCCTCGCTATATCTCTCACAGGCTCCGCCGACTGTACCCATAGAGTCCAGTGGGCGGAGCCCAATGTATATACGTGCTGTCGTCACTATTCCATCTCACTGTTTGCTGACCGGCTTTCTGGTTAGCAGTCGCTGCGCCTCACTCACCTCTCCCTCGGTTGTAACTGTGGAGAGAAAAGAGGCTGCGGCTGACAGAACACACCCTGACGTGCTTACCCCACGGAGATGTGCTATAACGTGGAGGACTCCCCCCTCCTGCCCTAAAGCAGGAGAAAAAGAGTCCTCCAGCCCCTATGGGCCCATGTGCGCGTCACGTAAGCGCATTACGTCCGTAAGGCAAATGTCAGCCTTATGAACGGAGGTACCGTGGGACTTGCCCTTCACATGTACGGGTGTCCGCTCAATGGAAATGCGATGTCAACTTCCGATGTCAAGTTCCTGTCAGCGGCTAGACAGATGTTACCAGTGTTTACCAGTGTTGCCAGGGGCATGATAACATCCTCCACTGGAGGTTGGGTGGTGCTGCTGTGAATAAGGCCGACTATGGGTGCCGATGGGCGGACGGTAAAGCACCGCAAAGTAGACCCCCTTTAAGTGTAGCCAGGGGCACGAGAAAAATCTTCCATGGAGGTTGGGTGGTGCTGCTGTGAATAAGGCCGACTATGGGTGCCGATGGGCGGACGGTAAAGCACCGCAAAGTAGACCCCCTTTAAGTGTAGCCAGGGGCACGAGAAAAATCCTCCATGGAGGTTGGGTGGTGCTGCTGTGAATAAGGCCGACTATGGGTGCCGATGGGCGGATGGTAAAGCACCGCAAAGTAGACCCCCTTTAAGTGTAGCCAGGGGCACGAGAAAAATCCTCCATGGAGGTTGGGTGGTGCTGCTGTGAATAAGGCCGACTATGGGTGCCGATGGGCGGACGGTAAAGCACCGCAAAGTAGACCCCCTTTAAGTGTAGCCAGGGTCACCCTGCATGCGTCGTCAAATGTGATTGAAATGGACAGATTCCTGTACATTTCAATCACTTTTAATGGGAGTCGTCAGTATATGGAGCTTAACCCATAATTCCCGGACGTTCCAGGCCGAATTTGGAAGCTCATATGCGGCCTGCCATGCGCCTCCACCCGTGGAAAGCAAAATAAAGTAAAGAAAACGGTCAATTATATGTTAAAATAATCAAAAATGAAGTTTTTAAAAATTCCAAAGTGCCAACGGGGGAGGGGGTCAAGTCTTCGGCGCTTCGGGACGAAGCCCCGGAGACTTTTGCACTCCCTCGTTGCAATTTACAACGGAGAGGGGAAACGAGAGCTCCCCTCCTCCGTCCAAAAAAATTCATTCATCTTTTCCAAGCTACCATCTGCACGAAATCGGAAACCCGGTTTTTGAGAGCACTTAGAAAAAAACGAGCTATTTTCACATGATGGGGAAATCATGGAGGAATGTATCCGCCTCATGAGCACTTTGGATCGGATGAAATTGTTGCCTGGAGGACCCCCAATCATGGTTCTCACAAAACTTTAAGTTTTCAAACTGGTCTCTGGAGGAATGCAAGGGGAGTTGTCAGGGGACTCTACCCGCCTCAAGAGGCACTATTTTGGGATACATTTTATCCATTTTCACCCCTTTTTATGGTTCTTCCAAAAAGTTAACTTAGACTTTTTCCGACTCTGGAGAAAGGTAGGGGGAGTTGTCAGGGGACTCTACCCGCCTTTTGGAACACTATTTTCGGATACAATTTATCCATTTTCACCCTTTTCTCTGGTTCTTCCAAAAGTTGACTTAAACTTTTTCCCACCCTGGAGAAAGGTATGGGGAGTTGTCAGGGGACTCTACCCGCCTTTTGGAACACTATTTTCGGATACAATTTATCCATTTTCACCCTTTTCTCTGGTTCTTCCAAAAGTTGACTTGTACTTTTTCTGACTCTGGAGAAATGCAATGGGAGTTGTCACGGAATAACGAGACACTATTTTCGGCTAAAATGGTTGTCTGGAGGACCCCCAATCATGGTTCTCACACAACTTTAAGTTGTGAAACTGGTCTCTGGAGGAATTCAAGGGCAGTTTTCACGGAATAACGAGACACTATTTTCGGCTAACATGGTTGCCTGTATGACCCCCACTCATGGTTCTCACAAAACGTTAAGGGCGTTCTCCCCGGCAACCCGCCAGCAGATGAAAACACACACCGATTTGAAGATAAGCTGAGTGCACCTTTCGTGAGTCTTTTCACGCTTCCTTCTTTTTTACCCACGATTCTGGTGACATTTCCCGGTACCGAAATGCTCAAGAATACAGGTCGGATGGCGGTCCGTTGTCCGATCTGTAATAGTTCCTACCGTGCCCTGAGCAAGCACCTTCAGAGGCGCCATGATGTGCGTAACTTGGATGAAAGAAAAATTCTGCTGTTGTTGGCCAACGGACGGACCAACATTAGGCTCCATCCCTGTACCATTCTGGGATGCGAGTACCGTGGCACAAGGCTGGATCACCACTTGGCCAGAGACCATGTTGAGCTGGCCCGGGAGGAACTACATGTGGTTCAAAATCAAATGAAAATGACAGTGGCCAAGAAGGAGCTTTATGAACTCCGAATGACAAACCCCACCATAGAAATGATTACCGCTTGGGCTGTTGACACGGTGGCAAATGACGATATACTGTCACAACCTCCACCCTTGTCCCCGGTGAATGAATGTGACAACCCGGACTGCAAAGAATGGAGGCTGGAGGCAAACGCAGTGAGGGCTCAGCGGGACATATATGCTGCTGAGGTGAAATCCCTGCGCTGCAAGTTGCAGCAGAGGATAAAGCACAAGCGACAGAGGATGGATCAGCGGGCCGGGGACATGCCCGCGTTCGATGGGGAGGAATGAGAGCGGGTCATTCTGAAGAAACGACCCCGAACAGAGTCGACCCCAACGAGGCTGTCCAAGTCGAAAGGTCCCTCCTGCAGCAAGTCTCCTATTCCCGCCTGCAGCACGTCTCCCATTCCCGCCTGCAGCAAGTCCCCCACTGGCTCTCACACCCATTCATCCAGCTCCTCAGAGCCTGCATCCATGCATACTGAGGCCTCGTCAACCTCCCCTCCCATAAATTCCCCCTGGTTCCGGGGCAGGGGCCGGGGAAATATAATGCGGGACATCACATTCCCATGGATTATGGGTAAGTGTGTTGGCTATGTGACACATGCAGTTTCTGTAACACACCCTGTGTTGTCATTAAAGTACTGTTTATATTTCACAGAGGATTATCTGCAAGGATACCGGGAGCATTATGCAGGTATCGACCCACCAGTGAGGCTCCAGGAAAACACAGTCTCCAAACTAAGCAGAGTGAAGTCGTTCCTCAGTTTCATGGCACACGGTTTCAATCGCCAGTCTGACTGGCACTTTTTGAGGGATCTCAAGAGGATACGCGGGTGGTCCCGGAGCCTGATGAAGTCAAGCCTTCAGGTCACGACCTCCGACTTCTACATCAAGAATATATCACACTTTCTCAAGTACATGGCCGACACACCGTGCAAGGGGAGCAGGCTCAGCCAAACCGACATGATTTTAATCAAACGGGAAGTAGTTGCCATCCTGAAGTCCCTGAAGAGAAAAGTACTTATCCACCAGATGCAAGTGAAGCGTGACAAGATGGAAGGTCTGCCGAGCCACAACGACCTAATGACATGCTTGACTTCGACCACCACTCGCATCCCTCAGCTCCTGGATGTGATGGCCTGCAATCCGACTACCGCAACCCGTACCCTGCTCTATGGGTATATGACTCTTCATTGGAGCTGCATTTACGGCCACCGTCCGGGGGTCTACTCCAACATGACCAACGCCGAGGTCCGAAAGGCGGATACAACTGGCACTGCCTTCGGCTACCTGGTTCATGTGAGTGCTATTAATCAATGCATTTATTCCGGCAGTTATATGCATGATTGACATTGTATTGACACTCTCTAACCTGTCATAACAGGTAAGCAACCACAAGACGGCCAACTCGTTCGGGGAAGCGCAGCTGTACCTCACCGCAGAAGAATTTGGATGGATGAAGAGGTGGCTGGAAATTAAGGGTACGCTGACCTGCACCCAGAGCCGTTACTTTCTATACACAGAGGGGAAGAACCCGTTCAGGAAGCTTGCC